>NC_136484.1:83096949-83484449 GCF_053919585.1 Euprymna scolopes | reverse complement strand
TTTCATCATACCAATCCTGATGTTTCCGCTTTTTCTGCCCTAGGATGCTTATACTGGAGTCCATGATGGCAGAGGACAGCTTGTCCCAGTGCTCTCCAGCGTCATGCGGATACTGCTTGGGCAGGTCCGCGCTAAGAGCCGCCTGGAGGTGTTGTTGGTAGGTGATATCGCCCAGCTGCTCGATGTTGAGCTTTGGTCGGCTCTGTCTTTTTTGCATCCTTTGCTTCCGCATTAAATGGATAGACATGATGGAGCGAATAAGACGGTGGTCGGTCCAACAATTGTCTGTACTGGTCATTGCCCTGGTGGTCAGCACATCACAGCGGTCTTTGGCACGGACAATGACATAGTCAATAAGGTGCCTGATTTTACTTCGAGGGTGCATTCATGATGTTTTGAATGCGTTTTTTTGTCGGAAAAGTGTGTTCGTGATGATCAGGTTATGTTCTGAGCACTTTGTCAGTAGGAGTGTACCATTTGAGTTAATGTTCCCAACTCCTTCTCTTCCAAGCGTTCCTCTCCAGTGCTGATGGTCTCGTCCCACTCTGGCATTGAAGTCCCCAAGTAGGATTATCTTGTCCCCCTTGGGGGCCCCGGATAAAATGGTGTCAAGGTCAGCATAAAAGGTCTCCTTTATTTCATCATGTGCATCAAGTGTTGGAGCATACGCACTAATCACAGTGGCCATTTGGCTGCCCGTATGGTCATTCGACGTTCGTTGATGCCCACAGGAGGCTCATTGAGGTGGCGGATGAGGCTGTTCTTTATAGCAAAGCCCACGCCATGGATACGTGGCTCTTCTGCAGGCCTTCCTTTCCAAAAGAAGGTGTACCCGCCTTTCTCCTCTCTCAGCTGCCCGTCGTCAGTCAGTCGGGTTTCAGAGAGCGCAGCTATGTCAATCTGGAACCTCCTTAGCTCTCTTGAGATAATGGCAGTTCTTCTTTCGGGTCGATCACTTTTTTGCTGTCCATGAGTGTCCTCACATTCCAGGTTCCAAAATATAGGCGTAAGTTTTCTTTCTTTTTCCGACCGCGTGGTGGTGATCCCTCTGGATGCGGTAGTCCAGACGGGTTTTTTTGAGGCAGGCTATTTTTAGGGGTACCTTTTCTAACCCCCCTCCCCTACTGGGGTGAGCAGAGTGGATCCTAAACAGGGCTGCTCAGTCATGGATGCAGCTGCCAAAAAACTCTTTCTGCCTCGGTCCGTGAGGTTAGTGACTGAATCTGGCACCCACCGCCTATGTGCCAGGTTGCAGCTAGGAGCTGCCAGACTACACTGTCCTGCTCCCGTCACCACTTCCTGGTCGCCACAGGACTTTTTCTATCCTGGAATTAAGGGAGAGCTCTCTCTGCCTCAGTCCGGGAGCTTAATGACTAAAACTGTCACAAGACTTTTCCATCCATGAAAGGATGTGTTCCCTTTCGGGATAACGCCTGCGCGTGATGTCTTTTAACATGGGGAGACTGATGCGCCTGCAGCCACCACACGGCCCCTTGGCAGAGGAGGGCCTGATTCCAATGGCATGGAGAACCACGACGACTGGAGACTCTCTTCTGTTGCAGCCTTCATCCGCCTTCAGTGCCGTTGTGTCATTATTGTCATCATCCGCCGCATCAGCCGTCGAGGTCTTTTGGATCACTCTTTGTCTGGAACCTCCCCTTCAACCTTACCGCCATGGGTGGCCCTACCAGGAGCCTAGGCTCTGGACGGCATTGCTCTCAGGTTCATCGGAACACACAAGGTTCTCCACCACGACAAGGTGGCGATCCAGGGAGAACTTTGAAGCCACAAAAGTGGTATATGGCCCCAGCTACCGTTCTCTGACCCCCCTTCGGTCTAAGGATGGGCTCACACTGCTGAAAGGAAAGGGAGAAATAACAAATAGACGGAAAGAGCATTACGAAGATCTTCTGAACAGGGACACCACTCCAGAGATGGAGGCCCTTGAAAAACTCCCCCAACACCCCATAATTGAGAGCATGGGAGAACCACCCAGTCTGGAAGATGCAATTAGGAAGATGAAAAACAATAAGGCGGCTGGTTCTGACGGCATACCAGCAGAAATCCTGAAGAAAGGCGGGCCTGATCTTCTCAGACACATCCATGTCCTGCTGCTCAAAATATGGGAACAAGAGAAAATCCCTGCACAACTTAGAGATGCCCTAGTTGTCTCCATCTTTAAGAAGGGAGACAAGGCAAACTGTGGGAACTACCGGGGCATTTCTCTCCTCTCTACCACAGGGAAAGCCCTAGCTTGGGTTTTGGCCAACAGGCTTACACCCCTTGCAGAAACCATCCTTCCCGAGTCCCAAAGTGGCTTTCGACCAAATAGAGGCATGATGGACATGATCTTCACGGCTCGTCAACTTCAAGAAAAGTGCAGGGAGCAAAATTTACCATTATACATGGCTTTTATAGACCTTACTAAAGCCTTTGACTCTGTGAACTGTCAAGCCCTTTGGCTGGTTCTTGCAAGGTTTGGATGCCCAGAGAGGTACATTCGGGTACTGAGACTGCTACATGACAATATGTCAGCTACAGTCCTCAGTAGTAGTGGAGATAAAACAGAGCCCTCCAGGGTTGACACGGGAGTGAAACAGGGATGTGTCATTGCCCCAACCCTGTTCTCCATCTTTATTACTGCTATCCTCTATCTCACGGACAAACATCTTCCCCATGGAGTTCGGATTATGTACAGAACTGACGGGCGACTTTTTAACATCAACAGATTTAGGGCCAAAGGTCGAACGAACACCATATCCATTATGGAGCTAGAGTATGCAGACGATAATGCCCTTGTAGCCCTCTCAGAAGAGGACCTACAGTGTACACTGGTTGCCTTCACGAGGGCGTACAAACAGCTAGGACTAACAATTAATATAAAAAAAACCCAAATCCTCCATCAATCACCACCAAACAGTACTCCAGTCTCACCCCCAAACATCTCCATCGACAACGCTAGACTGGAAAATGTGGACCACTTCCCATACCTAGGCAGCATCCTATCATCAAAAGCCAACATAGATGATGAAATACAACACCGTCTCAGCTGTGCCAGTGGGGCTTTCTCAAGGCTAAGGAAGAGAGTATTTGAGAACCGTGACCTTCTGGCAAAGACCAAAATCATGGTATATAAAGCTGTCTTGCTGCCCACTCTTCTCTATGGATCGGAGACCTGGACCACATACAGGAAGCACGTAAAAACCCTGGAGACGTACCACCAAAGATGCCTCCAAAAAATCCTCAGAATTAGTTGGAAGGACCGACACACCAACACCAGCGTCCTGAGTGAGGCTGACATTCCCACTATCACCGCTACTGGTGCTCAACGCCAGCTCAGATGGACTGGTCATGTTGTCCGAATGCCGGATCTCCGCCTCCCAAAACAGATTTTCTACTCTCAGCTTGTTGAGGGAAAGCGTGCCCAGGGTGGCCAAAAGATGAGGTATAAGGACAACATCAAAGCAAATCTAAAGCGGTTTCACATGGACCTTGAGACATGGGAGGACGTGGCTGGGAGCAGGTTGGCATGGAGGAGCGCTGTCCACGAAGGTGCTGCACTTTATAGCAGTGACCTAAATCAAGCTGCTGAGGATAAACGCAAACACAGAAAGAACAGATTATCAACCAGACACACCTAACCCCACCCCACCACCACTACCTTTATCTGCCCAAATTGCACAAGACAAATTGGGTCTAGGATTGGGCTCTATGCTCACCTGAGGACCCACAGAAGCCACAATGGAGGACAGTCTTACTCGGACACGAGTGACCGCCGATGATGATGATGATATATATGTATATATACATGTATATATATATGTATATGTATATATATTTATATATATATATGTATATATATATATGTATATATATGTATATGTATAGATATGTATATATATAAGTATATATATGTATATATAAGTAGATATATATGTATATATATGTGTGTATATATGTATATATATAGTCTTTGAAGTTTTTAACATTTGAAACTATACAAAAAATTACTTTTTATCATTCGTTAAAAAAAAAAACATCTAGTCAGTAAGTCATTTAATCACCTGCAATCACTGCATCAACTCTCAAATTTACTATAATACCAATTTTTTTATTTTTCAAGGGATCATCAGTCGTTTACCATGAAACACTGTTTTGGGGATTTAAAAACAATTTTCAAGGGATCATCATATATATATATATATATATATATATATATATATATATATATATATATACAGTTGTGCCCGATATTATTCATACCCCCCTTGAAAATTGAGTTTATTAGGTGTAACTTTTGTAAGAATTTATTGTTTACGTCCATATTGATACATATTCTTAATAAACCTCTTCTGATCATTTTCGTCATTTTAAAATCTCGGGATACTTGTAATAAAAGAAATATACAGCTATTTATAAAATCTGCAATGTTCAAAAATAATCATACCCCCTTATTTTTTCAGTATTAATCGAGTTTCTGACTGTTTGTTTTCTGTTTGATTCTTATTTTGAATGCTTTTATACAACCTTTGATTAATTTCATTTCGTTTTTTGCATTTTTCAGAAATTAAAATGATATCAACTGAAAACCAATAAAAGAATAAAAATTATTAGAATGGGGAAGAAAAAAGAGCTTAGTAATGATCTTAGGACTAAAATTGTGAATTCACATAAGGATGGTTTAGGTTACAAGTCAATTTTCAAGAAATTTGAGGTCCCTACAGCAACAGTACAGAGCATCATCAAAAAATTCCAGAGCCACCACACAACAAACAACTTGATTGGTAGAGGAAGAAAAAGGAAACTGTCTGCTAGAGCCACCAGGAATATTGTAAGAAGTGTTAATGCAAATCCAACCACCACTAATAAGGACATTTTAGAAAATCTGGAGTCTTCTGGCATAAAAATATCAAGGCAAACATTGCAAAGGACTCTGCATGAAAATGGTCTGAAAGGAAGAAGACCAAGAAGGACTCCATTGCACACCGGAAAACACCTTGCAGCACGTCTAAAGTTTGCTAGGACCCATGTGAATTCTCCAGAGTCCGTTTTCTCAAGTATTTTGTGGACTGACGAAACAAAAATTGAATTGTTTGGCCATATGGATGCTTCTTACGTTTGAAGGAAGAAAGGAGAAGCTTACAACCCAAAGAACACCATACCCACGGTGAAACATGGTGGTGGTAGCCTAATGTTTTGGGGCTCCTTTTCGGCTAGTGGTCCAGGTAGTTTGGTCAAGATAGATGGAACCATGAAGAAGGAGCAATATTTGGAGATACTCAAGAAAAACATTAGACAGGATGCGGAGAAGCTCCATTTAGGACCAAACTGGGTCCTTCAACAGGATAATGATCCAAAACATACTGCCAAAATAGTCAAGAAATGGTTTGAGGATAATCAAATTAATGTTTTGAAATGGCCTAGCCAGAGTCCCGACCTGAACCCTATCGAAAACCTCTGGCACATATTGAAAACTGAGGTTAAAAAGCGGAAACCTAGAAATTTGAGGGATTTGGAGAACTACTGCATTGAAGAATGGTCAAAAATCAGTGTTGATGCTTGTAAAAACCTTGTTGATAAATATCCCAAACGGTTACAGGCAGTTATTAAGAATAAAGGGCATGCTATTGACTATTAGTAAGAGAGGTATGAATAATTTTGAACTAGTGCCATTATTGTTTTTCTTTGTATAATGTTTCAAACTTGCATAATTTATTTATTTGTTGAGTTTAAATTAAATGCTTATGCTTGATTTATTGTTTGAAATCCCTTTAATATTGTCTACCTTCTGGTTTGAGCAATATTCTTATAGAAATCTCAAAGATCCGAGGGGTATGAATAATATCGGGCACAAGTGTATATATATATCAAAGGATCATCATATATATATATATATATATATATATATATATATATATATATATATGAATATATGTTTATATATGTGTTTATATATATGTATATGAATATATGTTTATATATGTGTATATATATGTATATATATATGTATATATGTATATGTACATATATATGTATATATCTCTCTATATATGTTTATATCTATATATATATGTATATGTATATATATATGTATATATCTCTCTCTATATATATATGTTTATATCTATATATATGTATATGTATATATATATATGTACATATCTACATATATATGTATATATCTTTATATATGTATGTATCTATATATGTATGTATATATCTATATATATGTAATCTCTCTCTCTATATATGTATATATATATGTATATATATATGTATATATATGTATAAATATATATGTATATATATATAGATATACATATGTATATATATGTATATATATGTGTATATATATGTGTGTAAATATATATATGTATATGTATATATGTATATGTATATATCTATATATATGTATATGTATATATGCATGTATATATATATATATGTATATGTATATATGTATGTGTATATATATATGTATATATGTATGTATGCATATATATATGTATATATATGTATATGTATATATATGTGTATATATATATGTGTATATATATATATGTATATATATATATATATATATATATATATAGTCAGGTCATGTCATATGCTACTGGTACCATGTAACCCAGTACTACCTGCCTCATGGTCGGGTCACTGGCGACTAAACTGGTTCCCCCACCAGACTTGTTTGGTGAGGAGGGCAGCTAGTCTCCCTGAAGGATTAAAAACAAGACCTTTCAAAGGGCGAATGAACCCCTTTTCGTGGTCAACAGCCAACTAGCATCATGTGTGTTTGTGTGTATGTAATACTTATATATATATATCTATATTTGTGCCGGTACAAGGAAATAACCACGTTGGTGTCTGGGGGCGCGGTTATACCACTAAGAGAAGGAAACTCTTACATCAAACCTGAGGGCTGTTGTCTGCTAGTTCTGTGGCAATTTGTTTGCACCGAGTGAGTTAATCAGCAGTTCCAAAAAGTGTGGATGGTCCTACACGAGCCTTCACCATTTAAATCAAGTCATTTGTGTGGGTTTCTGACCGCTTATCGTAATTTCATTATGAAAACCTCACACTGTCCTGCAAGAAGTCCACTGGCGATGGAGTGAAAGTGACGGGGACAGGTAAAGGATATTACTGGAAGTCCTCAGCCGGATCTCTGCACAGTGGCGGCTGATGGTAGATGGCCGTTCTAGCACAAACCTGTGAGCAATTGTGCTGTTCGTGTGCTCCATCAGGGACAAAGCAGCCCAATTTAGGGATAGCACTGGTTTCCCTGTGGCAGGGAGGGTGCGATAAAAGGAGCCCTAAAAAATTGCTTGCTCACCACTTAACTTGGCAGCCCGCTGCAGCTGTCTGGTAATCCAGTTGCGCAGTCAGAACACGACAAAAAACCTCAACAAAGAATCTCTCAATAGGGTGTTGGAATGTCCGTACCCTCCAGGATAATGATGCTGCACCTGAGCGCAAGACATCCCTTGTTTCTCTTGAGTTACAGAGGTATGATGTTGACATTGCTGTCTTATGTGAAACTCGCTTGCCTGGCAATTCTCCACTTCGAGAGGAAAAGGGTGGATATGACTTCTTTTGGTCAGGAAAGGCAGAACATGAACCCCGCCAATCAGGCGTTAGTTTTGCCATTAAGTCCAAGATGGCAAAGTCCTTATTGTCTTTGCCCAAAGGCATATCTGATCGTGTGGCAATTCTTTCCCTAGAGTTAGAAAGAAACACCAGGGTGACGCTAGTTAGTTGTTACGCCCCAACGTTAGCCAGTTCAGATCAAGAGAAGGATGATTTCTACGATACCCTCCGTGATGTCCTCTCCAGAGTTCGACACCATGATAAACTCGTTCTTGCTGGCGATTTCAATGCTCGTGTTGGTAGTGACCATCTCTCGTGGACCGGTGTACTTGGTAAGCATGGCATAGGCAAGGTAAATGCAAATGGTTTACGACTTTTTACAATCTGTAGGGAGTTTGACCTCTGTATTACCAATACCATATTCCAACAACCTGTGCATCGGAAGACGACATGGATGCATCCTCGTTCAAAGGACTGGCATCTTATTGACTTCGTCATAACAAAGCAGAAGCACATGAGTGACTTCAAAATCACTCGCTCTTTCCACACTTCTTGCTATCTTTCAGATCACACCCTTCTCAGAAGTAAACTGTCGTTGCATGTGCAAAGGCACAGAGTTACAAGATCAACAGTCCCCAAACGCATTGATGTGCGGCTTCTTAAATCCAGGGAAAAGAGAACTGAGCTCTCCAATAAGCTTGATGAAAACCTTGAGGGTGTTGATGTAACTGATGATGTTGAATCTTCTTGGAAAGCATTGCGAGAAGCAAATCAAGCTGTAGCAGTAAAAGTCCTTGGAATACCGAGAAAAAAAAAACACCAGGATTGGTTTGACGAAAGTGACGATGAAGTTAAAGTACCAAATGCACTCATCTCACAAATGTTGGATTGAGGACAAAAACTCAACAGTGAAGCACACAGCCTACAAAAAGTGTAAAGGTGAGGTACAACGAGCTCTCCGAGCTATGAAAGAATAATGGTGGTACAATAAGGCAATTGCACTGCAGGGAGCTGCTGACAGCAAGAACACAAAAGCCTTCTATGATGGTCTGAAAGAGGTATTTGGTCCTCAGAAAAGTGGTGCTTCCCCATTAAGCACAGCTGATGGAGAGGTATTGCTGACTGATAAATCAGATATTCTCAATCGTTGGAAGGAGCACTTAAACACCTCATCTGTCATTGATTGATATTCTCAATCATTGGAAGGAGTCTTAAACACCTCATCTGTCATTGACGGTGATGTCGTGTCCTCTATTCCTCAGAATCCAGATATTCCAGAATTGTCATTGGAAACTGCTTATCAGGAGGTATGGGAATCCATCAAACAAATTGCTTCTGGCAAGTCCCCATCACCAAAGGATCCAATTCCGCCTGAAGTGTACAAGTATGGTGGGCATGTGCTGGTAAAAAAGCTCCATGCTCTCTTTGTAAAGATATGGAAAGCAGGCCGAGTTCCACAGGACTACAAAGATGCCTGCATCAAACATCTCTACAAAAATAAGGGAGTCAAGAATGTCTGTGACAACCATCGGGGGATATCTCTGCTTTCAATTGCAGGAAAGATTCTGGCTAGGCTCATTCTAAACCGAATCATAAATTGTCTCGTTGATAAGGTGTATCCAGAGTCCCAGTGTGGGTTTCGGTCGGGTCACGGCACCATTGACATGATATTTTCCTTACATCAGGTGGCAGAAAAGGTCAGTGAAAAAAATCAGGAATTGTATATGGTGTTTGTTGACCTGACGAAAGCCTTCGACACTGTGAATCGCGATGCTCTTTGGCAAGTTTTAAGAAGGCTTGGTATTCCAGAAAACATGTTGAACATGATCATTTTCTTTCATGAGGGGATGAAGGCCAATGTTGTCTCAGATGGTATGATGTCTGATCCATTTGATGTTACGAATGGGACCAAACAGGGATGTGTAATGGCGCCAGTCCTTTTTGCGCTCTTCTTTTCACTAATGCTGAAACATGCATTTGATGATTTGGATACTGGTGTCAAGTTTTGATTTTGGTCATCCGGTGGCTTATTTAACCATCAATGGTTTAAGGCCAAGACTCTTCTTCGCACCAAAATTATTCACGACTTGCTCTTCGATGACGATGCCACACTGGTAGCCACATCCTTTGAAGAAGCCCAGGTTCTTCTTGATCGATTTTCAGCCGCGTGCAAGGCCTTTGGCCTGACAATTAGCATAAGGAAGACTGAGGTAGTGCATCAGCCACACCCTACTCCAAAACAAGTTGAAGGCGTAAAGCAAAATCCACCAGAGTATAGATTTCCTGCGCGCAAGCTGAAATTCGACGGTCATGATATCAATTATGTCAAGTCCTTTCCTTACCTTGGTAGCAAGGTGAACCAGGGCGGTTCTCTTGATGATGAAATTGTCAACAGGATTGCTAAGGCCACTTCTGCCTTTGGAAATCTTCGCCATCGCTTGTGGAATGAAAGGGGTATTCGACTAGACACAAAAATCCTTGTCTACCGTGCTGTTGTTCTTTCCATTCTTCTTTATGGATCTGAGTCATGGACTCCATACAGACATCACATTAATCAGCTGGACGTTTTCCACAAAAGCTGTCTACGCTCCATATGTGGTCTTAGTCTCCGCGACAAGGTATCAAATGCCGAATTATTCACAAAATGCAAAATATCTGGCATTGAATCATTCCTTATTCAATCGCAGTTGCAGTGGGCTGGTCATGTATTGAGGATGCCCGATGACAGAATTCCAAATATTGCGATGTACAGTCAATTAGAGGGTGGTAAAAGAATTGTCGGGCGTCCTTGGCTTAGGTACAAGGACAAGTTGAAGAGTAACTTGTCTGCAGTGAACGTACCATACAGGAGTCTTGAAGATGAGGTGAATGACCGAAAAGGATGGAGATCAAGGTGTTTTGAAGGTCTCCAGAGGTTTCACTCTGAAAGCTTAAGGCAACTGAAAGAAAACAGAGTAAGAGCAAAACGACTAGCAGCCGCACCAATATCTGCAGCGTTAAATCCACATTCATGTTCTATTTGTGGCCTTGTTTGCAAGTCCCTTGCTGGACTAAAAAGTCATCAGAGGCAAAAGCATAAATGAGTTTTAGAAATATGGGTGATCCAAACCTCATATGTCGAAATCGACGGGAGAGTCCATCATATATATATGTATATATATATGTATATATATGCATATATATATATATGTATATATATTTATATATATATATGTATATATATATATATGTATATATATTTATATATATATTTATATATATATGTATATATATATGTATATATAGGTATACGTAAGTATATATATGCATATATATGTAGATATATGTATACATATGTATATATATGTATATATATATGTATATGTATGTATATATATATATGTATATATATGTGTATATATGATGGACTCTCCGTCGATTTTCGACGTATGAGACTCCGACAATTGACCTGAAGGTCTAGAACTCAGCGTGTCAACATTCACTTAGGCGTATGTGGCACTTTAGTCCTGCTAGAGACTTGCAATGGCGACCACAGTGGTGACAGACATATAAATGCGAGAATTTAGCTCCAAACTGCTCAGTATTATTTTTTGACTTGACTCTCGCTTCTTTTAGTTTTTCGATGCAAAACGCCGAGAACTCCTTGATTTTTCTGTCACACATTTCTATTCACTTCCTTCTGTCTTTTGCAGTTAGCTCAATGTTGCTATATTCAATATTTAGAACCTGCAAATTAGACTTTATTTTGTCTTTGTAACGCAACCATGGTCGTCCCACGTTTCGATGGCCTCTGTCTAATTGGCCATACAGGAGTTACTTCGGTATCCTATCATCATCCATTCGCATCACATGACCCACCCATTGAAGCTGCGACTGGATTAAGAAGCTTTCGATGTTGCTGATTTTACAAAGTGTGAATAATTTCGCATTTGATATTTTGTCTTTCAAAGTAAAACCGCAAATGGCACGTAGAAATCTCTTATGGAAGACGTCAAGTTGCGAAATTTGTTTTCGGTACGGGGTCCACGTCTCCGAGGCATACAAAAGTGTGGACAGTACCAGAGCCTCATATACATGAATTTTTGTCTTCAGGCTTAAACCCCGAACATTCCATAATCTTGTGTGCAGCTTGCCAAAGGCGCTGCTTGCTCGGGAGATACGGTTGATAACTTCATGGTCAAGAGATGCACTTGAATCAACCACACTTCCCAAGTATGTAAACTTGTTAACATACTTCAGGTTTTTCCCATCTATCTGAATCGACATTTGAGGAAAATTGTGCACGGTTTGTTTCTGTTTAACACCCTGTACTTGTTTTGGTGTAGGTGGTGGCTGGTAGATGACTTCCGTTTTCTTTATACTGATTGTCAAGCCAAAGGTTTTACATGCAGTAGAAAACCGATTTACAAGATGTTGAGCCTCCTCCCGAGAAGTCGCGACAAGGGCAGCATCATCTGCAAACAGCAAATCTCTTATAATGGTTCTTCGGAGAAGTGTTTTCGCTTTGAAGCGTTGTTGATTAAAAATCCCACCATCTGTACGGAATTGGAAATGAACGCCGGTGTCAACATCTGCAAATGCATATTTCAGCATAACAGAGAAGTAAAGGGCGAATAGTACTGGAGCCATTACACAACCTTGTTTTGTTCCATTGGTCACATTGAAAGGCTCAGAAGAGTCCCCATTGGACATCACTGAAGCCTTCATGCCATCATGGAAGGATGTTATAACTTTGAGCATATTGTCAGGTATACCAATTTTCTTAAGGATTTTCCATAGGGCAGTTCGGTTGACAGTGTCAAAGGCTTTAGTAAGATCAATGAACACTATGTATAGCTCTTGGTTCTTTTCTCAAACTTTCTCAGAGACCTGTCGCAGAGAAAAGATCATATCTATTGTACCCCGAAGAGAGCGGAAACCACATTGCGATTCGGGATATATCTCATCTACAAGATGTCTGATTAATCTGTTGATTATTAGTCTGGCCATGATTTTTCCAGCAATTGAGAGCAGAGATATGCCATGATGATTGTCACAGGAATTCCTCAAGCCTTTATTTTTATAAAGATGGTAAATTGATGCATCTTTAAAGTCCTGTGGGACTTTTCCAGATGTCCAAATGGACACGAAAAGTGCATGTAGCTTTCTGGCCAGTTTATGGCCACCATATCTGTAGACTTCCGGTGGTATACCGTCATTTCCTGGTGCTTTACCCAATGATATCTGTTCAACTGCTGCAAGGACTTCTGGGAGAGTTGGTAACACGGATAGTTCTGATCTCCCGGGAACCTGCTCAATTGAGTTTATAATCTCATCGTCTGTTACCGAAGAAGAATTTAACACTGTTTCAAAATATTCCTTCCAGCGTCTCAAGATACCGTCCTTGTCTGTCAGTAATGTCCCGTCTTCTGCTAAAATTGGCGAAACTCCTGATTCTTAAGGACCGAAAACCTTCCTTATACCTTCATAAAAGGCTTTTGTGTCCTTTCTGTTGAATGCTGACTGAACAGCTTCTGCGTGTGTGGTCCACCATTTCTCTTTCATCTGTCGTAGTGTCCTCTGCACTTTCCCTTTGCAGGTTTTGTATGCCAATCTTTTTTCAGTAGAGTTTTGGTCGTCAATCCATGCTTTGTGAGCTTGATGCATTTTCTGAATTTGATCCTGGGCTTCTATATCCTGGTCATCAAACCAATCCTGGTGCTTCCGTATGGGTAAGCCCAGCACTTCCAGGGCAGTGGAATGGGTGATATTTTGTAGCGCTTCCCAGGACGCTTCTATGTTGTCCGTTATTTCTACACCATCTAAATTTTCATCCAACTTGTCAGAAAGTATTGTTCAAGTTTCAGTATTCTTAAGCGACAATACATTAATACGTTTTGGAATAGATGACTTCTTTACCTGTCTGCGCCAAAGACTCAGAGACACCTTGCTACGTAGCAGGGCATGATCTGATAGGTAACAACTTGTATGGAAGGAGCGCGTTATTTTGAAGTCACGAAAATCACGTTTCTTAGTGATGACATAGTCAATCATATGCCAGCTGTTTAAACGAGGGTGCACCATGTGGTTTTGCGACAATTTTTCTGTTGAAAAACTGTGTTAGTGATGGTCATATTGAATTCTCTGCAGAGGGAGAGCAAATGAAAACCATTTTCATTCATTCTACCAACGCCATGATGCCCCAGAACCCCTTTCCATGATTGGAAGTCAGAACTGACCCGAGCATTAAAGTCGCTCATCAAAATGAGTTTGTCCTTATGGCGAATACCACCGATTACTTCTCGTAGTTGTTGGTAGAATTCATCTCTCTCCTCATCCGGTCTGCTCATTGTTGGTGCATAGCAGCTTACAAGTGTAACCCGAGTTTCAAGTTCATACTCAAGGGGCAAATGTGTATATATATGTATATATATATATATATGTATATATATGTTTATATATATATATGTATAGATATATGTATATATATGTGTATAAATATGTATATATATGTGTATATATATGTATATATATGTGTGTATGTATATATATGTATATATCTATATATATGTATATATCTATATATATGTATATATATATGCATATATATATGTATATATATATATGTATATATCTACATATATTTATATATCTATATATACGTATATATATGTAGGTATCTATATATATGTATATATCTATTTATATGTAATATCTCTATATATGTATGTATATGTATATATATATATGTATATATGTATGTATATATATATGTATATATGTATATATATGTGTATATATATGTATATATTTGTGTATATATATGTGTATATATATATGTATATATATATGTATATAAATATGTATGTATATGTATATATATATATGTATATATGTGTGTATATATATGTATGTATATATATATGTATGTGTATATATTATGTCAGGTCATGTCATATGCTACTGGTACCATGTAACCCAGTACTACCTGCCTCATGGTCGAGTCACCGGCGACTAAACTGGTTCCCCCACCAGACTTGTTTGGTGAGGAGGGCGGCTAGTCTCTCTGAAGGATTAAAAACAAGACCTTCCAAAGGGCGAATGAACTCTTTTTCTGGGTCAACGGCCAACTAGCACTGTGCATATTTATGTGTGTGTATATGTGTATTGGGGTAGAGAGGGCTCCCATAAGCCGTGGTGAAGGCAACCTTTCTAGGAGAAGCAAATCTCTGATTTAAAAAACCATAAAGTGGAAGACCAGTACCCGCATTAAGCTGGTCTGCAGTTTAATTTGTTGCTGGCTATCTTGCTCTTGCTTGTTGCTGGATCTCAACATTTTGAACCGAGAGAGAGACTTAGCTGTCGTACAAAGCTAAGACTCTGTAACATCATATTTGTATAGATACTTCCTCAGACATTTGGGCTCATGGATTTTAAATGTCTGAGGGAGTGGCACTCGTCTGACAAGACGTTGCAATCATCATGTGTATATATGTATATGTATGTATATATATATATATGTATGTATATGTATGTGTGTATATATATATGCATATACATAGGTATATATATATATGTATATATATGTGTGTGTATATATGTATATATATGTATATGTATATATATGTATACATGCATGTATATATATGTATATATATAGAGAGATATATATATATATGTGTATATATATATGTATATATATATATGTATAAATATATGCATATATATATGTATAAATATATGTATATATATCTGTATACATATATATATGTATATATACATATATATGTATATTTATATATGTATATATATATGCATATATATATATATGTATATATATACATACATATATGTATATATATACATACATGTATATATATATATACATATATATGTATATATATATACATATGTATATATATATACATATGTATATATATATATATATAGCTTTATGTAAAAGGAAAAGAGAAAGATCAATTCCACACGGATAATTCCAAGCTCAACAATAATTATTTGAGCTCATACAATAGGACTACAAGAGTATGAAATGAAGACACAAAACTATATATAGGTAGATATAGAATGGATTATTTATTGAATAATGGAATACAGGCAAAATTTGGAGGATAGAATGGACTCTTTATACCAGGGCATTTCGAAGCCTGTTGCTTCTCATCAGATGAGTAGAGAAGGTGCTAGGTAGCATGGGGGAGATGCGGTGTCTAGCGTAAGGTTCATTAGGGATGAAAAAGATTAAGAGGAATTATAGAATGTTGGAGGAAGCTTTAATGAATTCTAAATAAATAAGGAGAAGCTTATTATATATAGTATGATCTATAAGAATATATATGGTCTTTAACATAGTATTGAGATTAAGGGGTATATGTATTATGGTTAAATAGGGGGTGTATTGTTGCTGTGTGGTAATTTATTTTAACGGTTTATGGGGTGTCTATTTTCTATGGAGTGGGTAATTTTGATTAATTCTTTTTTTTAGGAGGAGAGTTATGTAAGGTTGTAAAACTGAAAGGTAATATACGGCAATATATTTATATGTTTCTACTGTAATGATATAGGAAGTATGATGACAAGGGGGCGGTCGGAGATAGCGTTAAAACAGTGCAGTAATAATAATAATAAAGGCAGTAGTAACAATGCTTCTACCACTACCTCCAACATCACCACCACCATTACCAATAATAATAATGTAAATACTGTTAATACTAAATTATTAGGGGTGCGTAAAAGAAAGGGATACAGAAAGCGGGAAGGGGGGGGGGTAGAATAGCAGGAAATGGGGTTGAGGAGTGAGGGGCGAGTGAACTCGTATAAAGTAAAGTAAAATAGAAATATATATATACACACACACACACACACACACACACATATATACGTATACACATACATATATCTGTATAAAAAAAGCAAGCAGTTCCACCTTCTCCATTGCCGTGCATGCAACCTTCTGGTTGTTGCTCAGTGAAGGAATTACTGATTGCTCTTTATTCACTACACTATTATAGATTTTTCAGAAATCACAAGTTTTTATCTTTTGCAATTCTATGCATTCCCTGATTATTTCAGCATGCTTTTCTTTTACTGTCGCTATTTCTCTCTTACAATGATTTCTAGCATCTACGAATTTTGCCTATTTGTGTTTGATTTATGACGTACAAACTGACGGAATGCATGCTGTCTTTGTGCAATGGCAGCTGCAGAATCTGTAGTGAACCATGGGGGTGAGTGAGGCTTGCTATATTACTTCCGTGTGGGAACATGTGCTTCAATGCCCACTTTGCACCATTCATTTTTCTCATTGGAACAATGTTCAGCAGGAAACAAGAAGATATCGATCCATGGGGCATCTTGGATGTTCTCTAATGGTTTCCCAGTCAGCCCTGTTGTAGTACCTTGTTGTTTTGAGCAATGGTTCCTCACCTTGAGGTTGGGATTTAAATGTGATGTCAACTGATACCACTAAGTGCTCTGTGTTTCCAAGTAAACTGTGGGCATTAGTCACACAATCCTCAGGTACTGTGGTGAGGAATAGGTCTAGAAGTGAAACCTGCTGAGGTTTACAATCTGGTAGGCAAGTTGGAAACATTACTGTCTGTGTGAGGGAATGGGCTATAGAGAAGCTATTAGTAGAGCATCCAGCTGCATCTGTGTAACCTGAGAAATCAAGCCAATTTTTATGGTGGACATTAAAGTCACCAAACGCATGTATTTGGGCGTTACTATCCAAGGAGAGTGCTGCATCTATACTATCAGACATGATCGATTAGGGTACAATCCTGACTTGAAGAAAAATGGTAGAGAAAATATAAGTAACTAACGCAGTGATGAAATGTTCGTCGAAAGCACATAAAAGCCTAGTCATCTAATTCAAGGAGGGTGCTACGGATATAGACTCTAAGCATATGCATATATCTATCCAATTCCTTATAGCAAAGAGGGAGGTATCCTGTCATGTAAAAGTAGTTAGAGGGGATTGAAGAGTGTAAGTTTATTTCACTTAATATTAAGATATCCGAGGAGTTTAGTAAAAAGTAAGACTCTACATCATCTATTTTACCTCGAAGCTCACGGATATTTGAGAAAGCGAGCCTGAAGGGCGGAGGTGAATTGGTTTTGTTTGGGTGGTTGTCTGGTTTTATCGTGATATTTGTTTGGGTTGTCATTTCATTACGTTTTTGTTTAATGTCAGGTTAGGGGAAGAGTGTTCAGCAAAGTGGACCGGTTTTGACACCAAGTATACATACAGTGGCCAAATTAGCTGAATTCTGTCTAGAAGTTGTGGTCTCGTGAAAGCTCATCAGATATAGCAGCAGGGTCCCTTTCTATGTGCGACATGGCACTACAACTATCCTGATATTATACAACTGATGATAGAGCAGTCAGTCTGAGCATTACCAAAAGGTTAGGGCTCCTGTATTGTCAGTCGGAAACAGCAGCCAGACAAACTGTCAATCAGTTACCCTCAACCTCTCAGACAAGTCCGGCCCAAATAAGTCATGTGAGCGCAAGTGGCATGCAAGCAAACCCAATTTTCTCAGTTTCTGAGAGAAAGAGTGGAATTTAAAATCAGGAATAGAGGGACGGCGTTCAATATCCTAGTCAGAAAACAAGGCCAAGCATAAGGTGGCTTTGCTGAGTCCCTTGTATTGTACCTCTGGTCTGGCTAATAGACAAAGAAAAAGTGTGAAAGCCGGCTTAGACAGAGCCTATCTACTCCTTAAGCAAGTTAGGTTAGCAAACTAGGAATTTGTTCGAGTCACCAGCTCCAGGAAGGTTGTCGACCATGACTGAGAAGGCCTCCCTTCACCAATTTTATTATCAGTTTTTTTTCTCTTAGATGGATGATCTTACAAGATCTACGGGTCCATCACATCAAGAGGGGTAACCATGCGCCTGGTTTTTACACAAAGTATTTTTACACTTCCACATGAATATTGAGATATTGAGTATCTTACTTTAAAGTTTTTCTCTACTCTACATAGATAAGCGTAGGATTGTATCTTTCAAGTACTGTGAGAGAATCAATCTGCTCTAACAACTTATTTGTTTTAAAATAAATGAATAGGATATTAATAATAATTACTTGAATATGTAAGGGAATATAATATAAAGCAAAGAAAACAAAATAAATGGTGGGACTAGATCTACATAAAGAGGTTACACCACACGGATAGATAGATGCACTTAATTTGGTGTTCCTCGAGCGACCCATGTTGGTCTAGCTAAAAGACCAGTGTCTCCATGTGGAAGAAATTGAGGTGCAAAGATTAGCGTTTATTTGAGAGCAGTAAGATGGAGGGACGGAGTATCTGCCTTAAGAGCCAAATGTGTGCTTTGATTTTAATACTTCCTTTGTTTATTAAATAGAAAGGGTATAATTTTCGATTTCTGTATTAATAATTTAAAACATACAAACTCATTTACCAAAGGTGATGAATACTAGAAAAGAGATGCGCATTTCCACTTTTTTTATTGTGTATATACGCATATTGCTAACTATTACTAATATATTACAAACAAATGATATGTGAGAAAAATCTGAGAAAATAAAGTTTCAAGCAAACAGAATCCTGAACAGAAGCATGTGCTCAATCCCAACCATCTGAGATAATCTCGTCATCATCAGACAAAGCCAAACTTTTTGCTAAGAACTTTGCAACTAATTATACCCTATGCGACGAAGGCCTTCAATCCCCAATATTTCCTTTTCTGTCAGAAAACACGCTATGCAACATACAAACATCTGTGTGTGAAAACCTTGATTCCAGTAAAGCAACTTTGTGTGAAAAACCCTGATTCCAGTAAAGCAACTGGCCCTGATAGCATTCCAATTATAGTGCTGAAAAAGCTTCAACTAGAACAAGTTCCCATACTTACAAAACTGTTTAAGCATTGTCTTAAGGAGAATTGCTTCCCAACACCCTGGACAACCTCACCAGTACGACCTGTATTTAAGAATTCAGGTGATCGGTCATCTTCCTCTCAGCACAGACCAATAAGTCTTCTGTGCATCATGAGTAAGTTGCTGGAATCCATGTTAAATGGAGAAGTAGTTAACCACCTCAGCAAAAATAACCTTAGTGACATGCAATATGGTTTCCGTTTTGCTAGATCTACAGCAGATGTGCTTACGGTTATATCTCATCGAAGGAGCCTTCTTTGAATCTGTGAATCTCTTGATGGAGCCTTCTTTTCTAGGGCAATTGCTCTTGACATGTCAAAGACCTTTTATAGGGTATGGTATAAAGGCCTACTTCAAAAGATCTCCAGCTATGGTATAGCTGGAAAGTTTTCTCAATTATTAAATCATTTCTCTCTGATGGGTTCATGAGAGTAGTGGTTGATGGGCAGAAATCAGAAGCTCACAGCATTAATTCCGGAGTCCCTCAGAAGCCCATCTGGGGCCCAACTCTCTTCCTGATCTACATCAATGATCTTCCAAATCACATCCTAAGATCATTTGTAGACATTTATGCTGATGACACTACCATCTATGGCAGCACATCAAAGGCTGTAAATGTCCAAGTTCTCTCTGATTCTCTCTCCTCTGATCTTGAGTATGTGGTGCAATGGGGAAAGAAGTGGCTGGTTAATTTTAATGCATCTAAAACCAAGCTTCTTTCAATCATCAAGCTCTGATCCCCTATTTGGCATCAATTGAAATGGATGGCTCTCGTCTTGGGGAGGCTCCATGTTTTGATAAGCTTCTGGGTTTGACCTTTACTCCTGATCTGAGATGGAACACATACATCAAATCCGTTGCTAAGGTCGCTGGAAAAATGGTAGATATATCACTGCTGATGCAATTCTCTACCTATATAAGAGTCAGGTACATCCAAAGATGGAGTACTGTTGCCACATCTGGGCAGGAGCTGCTAGAAAAACTTTATCTTGCCTTGACAGAGATCAAAATAGACTTCGTAACCTAGTGGAGGGAGATTCCCTTTTCTCTTCCCCGCAATATATGCTAACATGATTGGACTGCTGTCGGACAGGTTTGAGGGTATCGGTTTGACAGTTACTGGTTGCTGTTTCTGACTTAGAATACAGGAGCCCTTACTCTTTGGTAGCGCTTAGAGCGGTTGCTCTATCATCAGTTGTATAATGTCAGGATGTTTGTAGTGTAATGTCGTGCATGGTGACCATTCCTGAAGTCACATTTCGTTGAGGAACCGGCTGATGGTCTACATGTGTTGCATGGTGATGACTATGCCCATCCGTTTTTCATAGCACCTCACTCTTGATCTGAAACTACAAAATAAAATAAAATAACAGCTCAATCCAAAAAAAAAACGTTCAAACCAGACACACACTTAAAGAAATCCCTGCCTCCCTTGAGGCTTGCATTTACAAATATCTGTGGACTTAGAACTAACTTAGATGATGTCGAATCGTTTCTCCTAGCAAACTCCCTGGATAACTTAGCACTAAGTGAAATTAACTTGCACTCCTCCATCCCATCTAACCACTTTAACATGTCTGGTTATCTTCCACTTTGTCGTAAAACTCTGACAGACACATGCATGGACTTGGAGTCTATATTCGTAACACCCTCCTCATATCTAGGGAATCTAAACTAGAATCAGGTGACAAGGCCTTCATATGCTTTAAACAAACTTTACAACATAGCGTTAGCTACCTGTATTTTCTTTATCGCTCTCCATCAACCCAGGACTGTAGTATAATCAATTATGTCTTAGCCGGCATAGTTGTAGCACTCTCCCTTGACACTAGCGCCCAAATACATGTATTTGGTGACTTTAACGCCCACCACAGAAATTGGATTGGCTTCTCTAACTACACTGACACAGCTAGTAACATCATCCATAACTTTTCTATATCCCATTCCTTGACACAGACAGTAACATTCTCAACATGTCTTCCAGACGTTAGGACCAGCAAGCCTCACTTCTGGATTTATTTCTGACAACAGTCCCTGAGGATTGTTTAACAAATACTCATTGCCCACTCGGGAATGCTGATCATGCTGTGATAATGATTGACATCACTCTAAACTCTTGACCCCAAGTTGAAGAGCCATTGCTCCAAATGCCGAAGTACTACAATAAGGCTGACTAGGATGTCATTAGAGATCACATCACATGGGGAAATATCTTTTCTCTTCCTGCAGAATAGTGCGCAAATGAGAATGGTTCAAAGCAGCCATTGAAGCACATGTTCCTACACAGAAGTTCTATAGCAAACCCCACTCTCCCCAATGGTTTACTTCTACTTGCGCAACTGCCATTGCTCAGAGGCAACATGCATACCATAGATTTATCCAGCATAAGTCCTGTACAAACAGACAAAGTATATAGAAGCTAGAAGTAATCATAAGAAAGAAGTACCAACAGCTAAGAGTGATTATACTGAAGCCACCAGGAAACGCATTGAAGCACAGAAATTAGGAACTCATGATTTCTGGAAAATCTACAATAGTGTAGTAAATAATGGGCAATCAATAATTCCTCCACTATCCAACAATCATGAAGTTGTTTGCACAGCAACTGAGAAAACTAACATGTTTGCCCGTTATTTTCCCTCAAACTCTACCTTGGACCTAGCAAACCATTCCCTCCCTGATCTTCCTCTGTGGACAGAAACCACACTAGATGATCTGAAAATCGCCCCTTCAAGTACATTAGACACCTCAAAAGCATGTGGACCTGATCTCATCCCGGCTGTGCTATTAAAAAAAAAATGCTCTGCTGAGGTTGTTCCAGTTCTCTCTAAACTCTTTAACAAATACCTTAACGAATCTTGCTTTCCTAATTGCTGAAAAACTGCATCTGTTGTACCAGTTTACAAAAACTCTGGCAAAAGAACTGACCCATTAAATTCTCACCCAATTAGCCTCTTCCCTTCTTTCGCCAAAATATTTGAGTCCATAATTAGTCCACCACTTTACAGCTGCTAAACTTCTATCTAACACTCAATATAAATTTAGACAAGCCCATTCTACTTTGGATATTCTAACTGTAATCTCTGAGTGTATATACTAAGCACTGGATAAGGCAGAGGAAGGGAGGGCAGTATCCCTATATATATCTAAGGATTTTGACAGGGGATGGCACAATAGTCAATGAAAATAAAATCCTATGGTATTACTGGACGAATATTTAACATAATTAAATCCTTCTTAAATGAGAGAAGAATCCAGGTTGTCCTCGATGGCCGTACGTCCAAACAATATGATATAAATGCGGGTGTACCTCAGGGATTGATCCTTGGTCATTTATTATTTCTGATATTCATAAATGACTTACCTGATAAAATTGTCTTTCACATGAGTATATTTGCTGACGACACCACGCTCTATAGCAGGCATGTGGGGAAAACTAATGAGCACATATCTAAGATAATGGCAGAAAATCAAGAAGAAACCCTTCAGTCTATAGTGGAATGGAGTCAAAAATGGATGGTAACGTTCAAAGCTGCCAAGACAAAACTTGTTTCCTTTAATAATTACATGAAACCTTATCAACCACCAATAGTCATGGCTAAAGATACATTACCTGAAAGTATTTCCTTCAAACTCGTCGCCTTAACGTTCACAGGGAACATGAGTTGGAATAGATGCATCGAGATCGTTGCCAAGGCTGCTGCAAAGAAGGTAGGCTCTCTCTACCATGCTAGAAAGTTACGCCTGAAAGTGTCCTGTACCTGTGCCACCATTCACCTATCACATTTGAGCTGGTGTATCTGCTACGAGTCTCTTGCTCCTGGACAGGGTTCAAAAGAGAGTCGCCAACCGATAGGTCCTGAACTTTCATGTAAGCTTCAGCCCCTGTCCCATCGATGAAATGTTGCATCTCGCTGCCTGTTTTACAAGTATTTTAATGGTAGACACTCTGATGAACTACAAACCCTTGTACCTCCTTGACGAAAATACCCCCGACAAACTCAACAAGCAGCAAAGTCCCACCCCTACATAGTAGAGATTCCTAGATGTAAGAAAGCCTTCTACTCTAATAGTTTCATCCCCAGAACTGCTAGATTCTATATTTGAAAGACTGCAGCTTAACTAAGGCATTTTAGAATCTTTATTTTCTCTGCTATAAAGCAGTGCTAGAGAATCGGTCAGTCTGTTATATATCAGCACAGCTTTGTTGTTTGTCCTATTATCATCATCAACATTGTCATTTGCATAATGCTTTACCTGTCGCTTTATCACCATATTAGTGATGTTTATGAGGGATGAGGAAAGCTAAAATTAAGTTTTCACACTCTGTTCAAACAGTTCCAAATTGGCTTGTTTAATGGTTGCATTTTGGTTCTCCGTTACTTCAAATAACATATTTGTCTTTTTTTAGAAGGTCTCAGAGATATTTCTTTAGAAAGGATTATAAAAAACAAGTTTTTTTTTTTTAATTGATAAGGACAAAGTCTCTAAAAGAGTTCCTGACAGATAGCACTTTGAAGAAGGACATTTGCTGGGATTCAAAAATGTTTTATCACTTTGAAAAATGAACAAAATGTTAAAAAGCAAAGGTTTTTCTTCAAAGAAAATTACTAGATTAAGAAAAGTGATTTTAAAGGAAAGTGAAGTATTGTCCATAAGAAATATTTTTGAAAAGAATTCATTTTAGAATCAAAAGGATAAATAATAAAACAGATTTTTTATATTTACCTTCTGGACAAGAAAACCCAAGAACTTTTAATCTTTTGAAAATTGTTAAAAAAAAATAGAATTTGGTTCGCAGTAACCTATTTAAAGGATAAAGTTATTCAAAGTGATGAAAACTGAAAGAGATATTTGAAAAATCTTAAGAAAAACATTTTTTATTGTACGTTTATTGCATGCTGCTTCTTTTTTCACTTATATTTTGGTGGAAAAGCAAAATTAGTTCTCGTTTTTTTCCATTTTTATCATCTTTTTGAGTGATAATATTAACTGATATAACTATTTGTTAAAACATTTTATGGCTCTAAACAATAATTATTTTTAAAAGAATTGCTTCAACTTTTTAATTTCTTTGTATTCAAATGGATTAATCATTTTTGTTTTATGTTTTTTATTGCTACAAAGTTAACCGTGCATTGGGAAACAAAAGCAGCACTAAAATGTTAAATATTAATAAAACTGTATTGAATTACATTTCTGACCTAATTTATTATTTGCTCTTTTTTATGAGCTTGTTGCTTTCACATTTTATTCATGATTATCCAAAACACAAATTTTGATAATCCCAAAAGCATCAGGAGACCCCAACAAAACACACACATATGCTCATTACTCAACAACGAATATTTCTGGGTATGTATTTTTATTGTGTGAGTCTGTTTTGAAGACAACTTGAAAACCAATGCACATGCCCTCATGACAAGTATAAGGTGGTGGTGAATCGGTGTAGAAATGCATAAGTCCATGAGACAATGTCTTTGTTGTTGTTGAGAGTTCATTTGTGGAAGACTATGAAAATAATATCTGAGTCCATGTATTGATCCATATCAATCACAGAGAAATCGAATGATATAAACATTTCGCCAAGTAATAAAAATGGTATTCCACAAACCAGTTCTGCTGGGGGAATATTCTAGATCCTTCTTGATAGTTGTGTGGTAGCCAAGAAGAACAATACACACTCATGAATATGTGTGTATTGTTTTTATTAATCTGCAACAATGAGAATAATATGCACATATGAAGATGTGCATATTATTCTCATTGTTGCAGTGAAAATGTTTTTGCATTCAAGTGAAAAGTATGTTTTTTGGTAGGAACAAAGATTGTTCAATGTTGGTGATCTTTATGTAAAGTAGACTACAACTCAAAAAGCTTATTCTGTGTGTGTATATATATATATATATATATATATATATATATATATATATATATATATATATAGACTAGCAGTGTACAGTCATTGCCCAGTGGAAGTATGCCTCTTGCCCCCAACTGTAAAAAAAAAAAAAAAAAAAAAAAAAAAAAAAAAAAAAAAAAATTAAGTATGGTTATTAGTTGTATCCACTGCTCACAATCATAGAAGGTACACTTAGTTTGTGAATTGCATATATTTGTTGTTATAGTTCTTACTAAAATTTAATAAAATTGTTAATTCTGTTATTTTTACCATGGTTGATCGAATATAATTCACTGTAAATGAACCGAAATAAAAAACAACAACACTAAAACAGTAAATAAAATAATAACACAATAGATTAAATATAAATCGCTGTAAAAAAATATATATGTAGGATTGATCATGCTGCAATAATTTTAGCATTTATTCTACTTCATGTACGCAGTTACCAGAAAAAATGTCCTTGTTATCATTTTAGTAAGAACGAATTACTATTTTGATCAATGTGCAGTAGTTGTTGAACTTGCAGAGTGTGTTTATTCTGAATAGCGGTCCTAACATGGGGTGGTTGGAAAATAAGAAACACCCCCAACCTCTGCATGTTGAGAATGGCATTCGGAGTAAATACCGTTTGCATGATGGACAACCAGTGAACAATGAAGGAAAAAAAAATAATCATAAATTATTTGTTTTGTTAGAATAGCATTTTTGTTTTTGTTGGCATTTATTTCAAAGTAATAAAATCTAATAAATATTTGACCTTTTTGGTTTTGTTGGATAAGAGTCTTCCTGTTGGAATTCCCTTTTAAATTTATTAAATCTATGCAAATCTGTCCTAATATTTTGTGTTTGTCGCTTCTTGCATCAAAAAAATCTGCAAAGTGCATGAAAATGTTATCGTAAATAAGTACTAATTCTGAGAACCGAGGTTTGTTTATGTGAAAGTGTAGTTGTCGGCAGTAGCAAAGTAAAAGAATTAACATTGTTAGTTTATTGAGAAGGATAATGAAATATTAAATAGTTCTTATAAGGTAAATGGGTACCAGAACTAAGCAAAAAAAGAAAAAACCAAAAAGAAAAGGAAAAAAATTAGAGAAGAAAAAAAATAAATGAATATGTGGCCTATTGGGTCTGTTGTTATTGTTGTCATTTGTTTTAAATTAATTTAATCTATTGTCATGGGATGATATATTTTCCTCTTACGATATGAAGAAATTATGATTTATTACACAAAAGATACTATTAATTTCCAAATACTAACATATAATAAAAATAAAATATAATAAAAAAATAATTATTAATATAATTAATAATTATTATAATATCAATTATCCAAATAATAACATATAATAAAAAAATTATAATAAAAATAATTAATATTATTATTAATTATAACAAAATAACAATAACAAAATAAAAATTAATTATAACAAAATAATAAATTACTTAATTAAAAGAGAAAAACAATAAAAGATTATATATATAAAATAGTATAAAAAGTATTACTCAAGAATTTGAATATAAAACGTTTTTTTTAGCGTCTCGGGAGATTTTCAAAACATGGAACAAAAAACATTCTAAACCGTTTGTTCACGAACCTTCCTTAGCGATAGCTATAAATAATGAACGAGCGCTATTTTTAACTCAGTGATAACACGACGTTGGAATGCAATGAGAGGTGATCACTCCGACCGAAGGAAAACACAAGAAAACTCGAGTCGTTAAAATAACAGATGAACCAAACAAGATACAGATAAAGATCTCTTTCATCAATAACTGGTAAATATAGATTTTGTTCTGAATTCTATTTGACTAAAACATTTATGTCTAAAAGATAAAAACAACAATTACTATAAAAACTCCTAATGAAAGGGAAATAACTAGAAAACAGCGTTATCTCCCTTAAACTATCAATTATAAACAGCTTATTAGACATTTCGTTTTCTTTACTATTTTGATTTTGTTTTTCTTCGTTAATAAAAATTTGTTTTCCTTTTCAAATTATCTTTTTTTACTCTTTTATTTTTCATTAATATGTTTGCAGTGTTCCGTTACCCCTAGATAGGGACAAATCTGTAACACTATGCAAATGTGTCTGAATAAATTCTTTGTTGCTACTTTATGCATTCCTTAAAGGAAGAATCCGAGAAGTGCACATCGTAATTAAGTACTAATCCTGAGAAAAGTAGTTTGTTTATGTGTGGTAAGGAGAACGCGTGGTCATCAGCGTTGTAGTCACACTAAAATAAATTCCATTGTTCGTTTAGTAAGAACGGTAATGAATTAGTAATTATGCGTACAGAAACTAAAATGACTTTTATAAAATAATCGGAGAAAAATAAATAAAATATGTGATCTAGTTTTAAAATCCTTTTTTGTTTGTATTGTACGCATTTACTGAGCAAGTGACTTAAAGAAATCCTGATCAGCTAATTTTGACAAACTCTTGCTCGCAGTCGTAGTGGAGTACAAATGTTCAAGAAACCCTACATAATGTAACCCTTAAAGTGTCCAAAGCTGGATACTATACTGTAATTGTGTTTGGCAATATATGTGAGAAACTGGCCCCATTTAACACTTATACTGAACGTTCGTTTATGAAGGGGAGAATTGTTAATCCAGAATATGGGAATAGTCAAAGTTTAGCCAATCAAAGTAAGCAGAATTATGCTGAGAAGAATTCATTAAATAAATAGAGTGTAAAGGAAAGACTATGTTATGCATATGTATGTAATAACCAGTTAATGTCGGTCCAAGATCACAAGGGTAAGAAAATGTAGAATTGGCCCCAGTGTCAGGGTAGATATATTGAATTTGTATGTGGCATGTGTTGGTGAAAACCTACGCTACTTTGGTCCAGATGGGAATTTCTACAATAAAAATATTATCTACTCTCTTATACAGTTTTTTTGATGGATGGGCAAATGTACTCGCCGACCATTATATGTATACTATGGAATTTTACAAGTGTAGTTATAGGTGGTTATGTAAAGTATAGCAGAGTATATGGCTTTTGAACTATAATGTCAAAGATCCGTTCTCCCTACTACTACTACTACTACTACTAATGTCTAGAATGCATGCAAGTACTGGGATATGGTAGAAAAAGAGGAGCTCTGGGAGAAAGACATGGGTCCATGAAGAAAGATTTTGTGGTCTACTGTAAGGGTTTATAAATGGGGTTTATTAAAATACAACCGTAATCTGTTTATCTACAGAGCTAGATCTTTTGCCATTAAATCTATCAGCATATAACCTGGCAAAGATGCTGGAGAGTATTTGAGATCCTCTTTGATAGCTGCACGGTAGCCAAGAATAATGACCGATATTTTATCACTGTTGATTAAAATAATCATGAAAAGTGGCTTTCAATTGATGATGGAAGGGTTCTATCATCTCTTAGAAGCTGGATGATAGCTAGCTATGCTTAATCCCTAAAATTCTGGAAAGTTCTTGAATGAGATTGGATTTGAATTGTTCACCCACAGTTGGTGATAATAGTTGTGAGAATTCTGTTATGTAATACTCATTAGAGTTTGCACAAGAGATTAAATATAAATATCATTTAAGTAAATGGTAGTTGAAGGTCTTCTCAAGCTTCACCTTTTCAGATAAAAGAGATATTTAGGACTGATAATGTGGTCCAAAAAAAATGAGTGAAAACACATTTACCAGAGTAATTCTCATCTGATATTGATGAAACTATTCAGTAGGTGGAGATGAGTGAGATGTGGAACATTACCACAAGAATGTTGTCTATGTAATTGTAACCAAAAATCAAGATCTTGCATTACTTCAGCTATGAAACTTTAGAAGGTAGCTATGTTTTACAAACAGAAGAGCATAGTCAGAAATTTGAATGCTCCAAATGAAGTTTATATTTCAGTTTTGGGTAATGAATGATTGTTTATCATTTTGTTATCCTCTACCCTATATTAAAATGTATATTAATAAAATACAGTCATTTTCTGAACACTTTTATCTATAAAAAAAATAAAATAAAAATAAAATGCATATAATAACACAAGTTTTACATTCTATGATGAACATTAAAAACACAACAAAATTATAGTTTGTTGTTTTTATTTGATTTCTTTTTCAATAATTCATGCCGTTTTTGAGAATTTGTTTTTCAAAATTACATAGAAACAGCCAGAGGCCAAAATCTAAAAAAAAAATGATTTTCATAAAAAATGAAAATTAATTCTGTTTATCTGTTTGTATATACTTTATATAATAAATTATATACAGATACAATGAAAAGCAAATGTTTACTTGACAAATGGTATATTTTTTCATTTTGTGACAAAAAAGCCAGGAGGCTGGCAATAGCAACATCTGAACAATTGCATGTCTTCAAACATCAAACTGGGGAAAAGAAAACAAAGACAACTCAGTTCAAGAAGATTTGAGAAAGTTATCTGTATTAGTTTTATTGAACATTGTATTAGTTTTATTGCTAATGAATAACAAATGAATTCTATTCAATTTACATTAAAACAATGTATATATATATATATATATATATATATATATATATATATATATATATATATATATATACACACACACACACACAGCCACCAGTGACTACTATGGTTCATCAATATTTGTCAGGCCCATTACAAAATATACTATTAGAATAATTTTGATTAAATGAAAATTTGTTTTGCACAATATTAAAACAAACATTTTTTCATATTTAAGTTCAGATTGAGAGAAAAAAATGGCCCCTTTTTTCAAGTGATACATTCTGCTACATACATTCAACATACTCTGTTGAATCAATTACATAAAATAATCATTTGAAAACAATAACAGTAAAAGCCAGAAACATGCAAGAGATATAAAATAACACAACCCTCAGATTATGATAGCAAATGACAAAGATAAATCTTGGTGACACAACAACCAGGCACAAAGAATGATGACACTAGCTGTATGGGTTCCATCTACATTATGTCACAGTGTCACTCCTGTTTATCAAGTTTGTCAAGTCACATAATGATTGTTTTTGCAATACTACAGTCCAAATTTTGTCTCTGTACGCAGTCACAGTTTCTTTGCAATAAGTACAGACCAGCCACGTCCACATATTCTACAGCCTCACCATCACCACATTCTTATATCATGATTGGAAAGGTAGCATCCTTGTGGTGGTTGTTTTTGTTGGGAGCTCCCCAACAAAGGTAGAGTTTCTCTAGAGGCTTGTGCTTTGACTTTTTACTCCTTGGATTAACTGTCGATTCTGAATCTCTTTTGTTATCATGACACTGTAGCAGGGATGTAAGTCCTCTATATGGCGGGGAATTTCCCAAACAATCTCTATCTGAGAAGGAATGCATTCAGAACTAGATGATGGTGGCACGTCAACCTCCTACACTTGAACTTTGTCCCAGTAAAGCTGCTGTGGTTAAATATGAATCATCTTTTGCAGTAATATTGTGCCAGTAGTCAGCCTTTTAAACAGAACAGAGCATTCTAGCTGCAATCATTTTTATGGTATGATGACACTGTTTCATCATGCCATGCCTGGCTGGAAAATATATGCAAGATAACTAGGTTTAAATGGAGTGAAATGTGCAAAAGTTCTGAACTCTCTGAAGCAGAAGGATTTATCATCATCCATAAGGAATTTTTGCAATAAACCATGCTCAAAGATGATTGTTTTTAGAAACCAACAATGTGATTGCAGCCATCTTCTGCTACAGTTTCTACCAAAAGTGGTTGCAGGTGCAATCGTAAATTTCACATAGCAAGAGACTGAAAGAAACACATTGCTATCAATGTGTCAAAATCAAACACTGAGCATGGGATTGTCCAGGAGAGAAGCCAGTGGATAAGGCATTAGCACCTTCTGGAGACAATCATTTATATTGACATGATGCAGTGTTCAATGTTGACTAACATGGACTGCTTGTAGTTAATAGTGGATGTAGATTAATTATGATCCTGGGAGAAAGCAAGAGGTGCATCTTTGTGTGGGAGTGGTCACCATTTCCAGACAAAAAAAAAAGGATGCTCTTAAAATTGATATTCTTTGTGCAAGTCAAACCACTAGGTTTGATGTGATAAAGGAGTTTGAGAATATATTTGTGGTTTTGAAAGATTGTCTATAATTTTTTCTTTTGTGACAGAGCAATATTTTTTTTCAGTCAGGTAATCTTTTGTGAGTTGAGAACAAAACACACACTTGAGTCAAACAATTTTTGTGTTTTCTTTCTCCCATCTTAAAATGTTCTCATTTTCACCTACGCAGTCTTTTTCTTCTTTTTTCAATGATAAACTCACAAGCAAACGAGACAACACCCAAAAGTGAAAAAACTTGTGTCAAACAAAAAAATATGTCTTTTTATGCTGCCACCTTGGATTCCCAACAGCGCCTAAATTTGTATATTTGTATTATTTGGGTTCCAAGGTCGAGTTCTAGTGCTTCTCTACAGCAGACATATGCCAACCATGGGTGTTTATTGCTATGTCTCTCCACACATTTATGACAGTTTTTGATGCAGATACTAAATATCCATAAGATGCAACAAGTGTGGAATGAAATAGTAAAATTTTCTGAAACCCGAGAAGTTGATGACATGAAATACTTATCCAAGTCAACCCAATAAAAATCTACGCAAAACACTGTAAAAGATATAAAACTCCAGTCATTGATGAAAGCTTAGTAAATATTAACATACAAAAAGAAGATGAGAATGGATACGAGCCTACCTGCAAGAAGCAAGTAATTCTGAAGACTTTTAGGCAGTCCAAGGTTGGAAACTGCAGCGAGTAGCTTCCGACCAAGAATTTTTCGAATCTTCCACCGACAAATAGACAGCAAAGGCATCATCTGGTCTGAGGTAAAAAGAAAACTAAGCAACTTTTGGTTGAAACTTTTCATCAGATAACAACAATAACATATAAAGAAATCATTGCAGGAAATTCATTAAATATTTAACTCAGATATCATATAGAAATGCGTTACATTTATATTTTGTTGATAAAAATTCATTTAAATATGACATCCTATAGGTTTATAATTAAAATTGAAAGAATAAAAAAGCTGCCAACCTGCTAGGGAGAAAACTTTTATAGGTGTCGGTAGATCTTCACCAATGTCCCAGGTATCTTCAGCAACCACTAAAAAGCGTCCATCATATGAAAGACTGACAACAAATGGATTGTGCAATCCTTGATCAGCACCAACAACTTCACCATCCAACTGAAGGTCAGGGGTTAAACGGAAAATGCAATTACCCTGACCATTTGCAGCATAAATACAACCACGGTAGGGATCAGGACAAATACCACTCGGGCTAAAACCACACTTGGTAAAGAGAGAAAGGACTTCCCCATCAAGCTTACAGAGCACAAGGCCACAGAGATTTTCATCACTCACAATTATCACATCAGGACTAATTGCACTAATATACCAAACAAGACCCACAGGTTTTTCTTTATCTTCCATCTTGTAGTTAACAAATGAAACCTAATTTTTTTGGAAGAAAAGATTTCATTTAAGAGTGAGGATTGACGAATGAACTTAGAATTCAAAGTGTAACATACCCACAAATACAATAACACTTATATGAACAAAAGTGTAACATAAAAACATTTATATGAACAAAAGTGTAACATAAAAACACTTATATGAACAAAAGAAACATAACTACAAATACAATAACACTTATATGAACTAAAGTGTAACATAAAAACTTTTATGAACAAAAGTGTAACATAAAAACACTTATATGAACAAAAGTGTAACATAAAAACACTTATATGAACAAAAGTGTAACATAAAAACACTTATATGAACAAAACTAACATAACTACAAATACAATAACACTTATATGAACTAAAGTGTAACATAAAAAACATTTATATGAACAAAAGTGTAACATAAAAACACTTATATGAACAAAAGTAACATAACCACAAATACAATAACACTTATATGAACAAAAGTGTAACATAAAAACACTTATATGAACAAAAGTGTAACATAAAAACACTTATATGAACAAAAGTGTAACACAAAAACACTTATATGAACGAAGTGTAACATAAAAAAATTTATATGAACAAAAGTGTAACATAAAAACACTTATATGAACAAAGGTGTAACATAAAAATCTTATATGACCAAAAGTAACATAACTACTGAAGTGAATAGTATCAGTAAGTAAAGAATTGCCTTTTAGAAAGGTTTTATTAACTGTAAAATACACGTACGCTCTTGAAAGGATCGAGCGGGAAAATGAAACAGAGGGCGCTTTTATTATGAATGTCAATCCCAAGGGGGATAACTCTTAACAACAAATTAAATCATAACATTTTCCCCGTCCTAAAGTATTCAAGTAAGGGGTAATTAATTATAGACAAATTTTTTTTTTTTTTACAATCACATAAGAATCATTTTATTTACAAATAACATATGAACCCAAACTGCAGTTTTTTCAGTATTTAGTCACAAAATCCTTATATTTACTAGGGAATTGTCGAACTCGGGACGACCTCCGCACAGATTGGCAGGAATGCTGATTTTCAGTATTATTTTTTAGTGAAATCTGATTTTCTTCAAGATCAGACGATTGATTTTTGTCTTCCTCATGACCAATGTTTTCATTAGTAGAAGGTTCAAATAAAGTCTCTGAAGTATTAGGATTATTATTAGAGTTTTCTTCATTTGATGAGTTTGGAGCTAAGTCTCGAACGTTGACAGTGGTTTCAGTACCAGAAGGTAGTTGAACATAAGCGTAGTGGGGGTTGACATCTATTAGGGTGGCAGGCGTTACAGGAGGGTCATGTTTACTTGTTTTAGTGTGGTTTCTAATATATATTGGGCCTGGTTTAACCCAAGAAGGAATTGAAAAAAAAATTTGTGTATAATTAATTACCCCTTACTTGAATACTTTAGGACGGGGAAAATGTTATGATTTAATTGGTTGTTACAAGTTATCCCCCTTGGGATTGACATTCATAATAAAAGCGCCCTCTGTTTCATTTTCCCGCTCGATCCTTTCAAGAGCGTACGTGTATTTTACAGTTAATAAAATTGAAGTGAATAGTATCAGTAAGTAAAGAATTGCCTTTTAGAAAGGTTTTATTAACTGTAAAATACACGTACGCTCTTGAAAGGATCGAGCGGGAAAATGAAACAGAGGGCGCTTTTATTATGAATGTCAATCCCAAGGGGGATAACTCTCAACAACAAATTAAATCATAACAACTAAAAATACAATAACACTTATATGAACAAAAGTGTAACATAAACACACTTACCACTTATACGAACGAAGTGTAACATGAAAACACTTATATGAACAAAAGTGTAACATAAAACACTTATGTGAAGAAAAGTGTAACATAAAAACACTTATATGAAACAAAAGTGGAACATAAAAAAACTTATATGAACAAAATTGTAACATAAAAACACTTAAGACTTATATGAACGAAGTGTAACATAAAAACACTTATATGAACAAAAGTGGAACATAAAAACACTTATATGAACAAACGTGTCACATAACAATACTTATATGGACAAAAGTGTAGCATAAAAACACTTATATGAACAAAAGTGTAACATAAAAACATTTATATGAACAAAAGTGTAACATAAAAACACTTATATGAACAAAAGTGTAACATAAAAACACTTATATGAACAAAAGTTTAACATAACAATACTTATATGAACAAAATTGTAACATAAAAACACTTATATGAACAAAAGTGTAACATAACAATACTTATATGAACAAAAGTGTAACATAAAAACACTTATATGATAAAAAGTGTAACATAAAAACACTTATATGAACAAAAGTGCAACAAAAAACACTTATATGAATAAAAGTGTAACATGAAAACACTTATATGAACAATAGTGGAACATAAAAACACTTATATGAACAAAAGTGTAACATAAAAACACTTATATGAATAAAAGTGTAACAAAAGGACACTTATATGAACAAAAGTGTAACATAAAAACACTTATATGATCAAAAGTGTAATATAAAAACACTTATATGAACTAAAGTGGAACATAAAAACACTTATATGAACAAAAGTGTAACATAAAAACACTTATATGAACAAAAGTGTAACATAAAAACACTTATATGAACATAACTAACATAACTACAAATACAATAACACTTATATGAACAAAAGTGTAGCATAAAAACACTTATATGAACAAAAGTGTAGCATAAAAACACTTATATGAACAAAAGTGTAACATAAAAACACTTATATGAACAAAAGTGTAACATAAAAACACTTATATGAACAAAAGTGGAACATAAAAACACTTATATGAACAAAAGTTTAACATAAAAACATTTATATGAACAAAAGTGTAACATAAAAACATTTATATGAACAAAAGTGTAACATAAAAACATTTATATGAACAAAAGTGTAACATAAAAACACTTATATGAACAAAAGTGTAACATAAAAACACTTATATGAACAAAAGTTGAACATAAAAACACTTATATGAAAAAAAGTGTAACATAAAAACACTTATATGAACAAAAGTGTAACATAAAAACACTTATATGAACAAAAGTCTAACATACAAACACTTATATGAACAAAAGTGTAACATAAAAACACTTATATGAACAAAAGTGTAACATAAAAACACATATATGAACAAAAGTGTAACATAAAAACACTTATATGAACAAAAGTGTAGCATAAAAACACTTATATGAACAAAAGTGTAACATAAAAACACTTATATGAACTAAAGTGTAACATAAAAACACTTATATGAACAAAGATGTAACATAAAAACACTTATATGAACAAAAGTGGAACATAAAAACATTTATATGAACAAAAATGTAACATAAAAACACTTATATGAACAAAAATGTAACATAAAAACACTTATATGAACAAAAGTGGAACATAAAAACATTTATATGAACAAAAGTGTAACATAAGAACACTTATATGAACAAAAGTGTAACATAAAAACACTTATATGAACAAAAGTGTAACATAAAAACACTTATATGAACAAAAGTGTAACATAAAAACACTTATATGAACAAAAGTGTAACATAAAAACACTTATATGAACAAAAGTGTAACATTAAAACACTTCTATGAACAAAAGTGTAACATAAAGACACTTATATGACCAAAAGTGTAACATAACACTTATATGAACAAAAGTGGAACATAAAACACTTATATGAACAAAAGTGGAACATAAAAACACTTATATGAACAAACGTGTAACATAAAAACACTTATATGAACAAAAGTGTAGCATAAAACACTTATATGAACAAAAGTGTAACATAAAAACACTTATATGGACAAAAGTGGAACCTAAAAACACTTATATGAACAAAAGTGGAACATAAAAACACTTATATGAACAAAAGTGTAACATAAAAACACTTATATGAACAAAAGTTTAACATAAAAACAATTATATGAACAAAAGTGTAACATAAAGACGCTTATATCAACAAAAGTGTAACATAAAAACATTTATATGAAAAAAAGTGTAGCATAAAAACACTTATATGAACAAAAGTGTAACATAAAAACACTTATGAACAAAAGTGTAACAGACCAACACTTATATGAACAAAAGTGTAACATAAAAACACTTATATGAACAAAAGTGTAGCATAAAAACACTTATAGGATCAAAAGTGTAGCATAAAAACACTTATATGAACAAAAGTGTAACATAAAAACACTTATATGAACAAAAGTGTAACATAAAAACACTTATATGAACAAAAGTGTAACATAAAGAACCTTAGATGAACAAAAGTGGAACATAAAGACACTTATATCAACAAAGGTGTAACATAAAAACATTTATATGAAAAAAAATGTGGCATAAAAACACTAATATGAACAAAGGTGTAACATAAAAACACTTATATGAACAAAAGTGGCACATAAAAACACTTATATGAACCAAATTGTAACATAAAAACACTTATATGAACAAAAGTGTAACATAAAAACACTTATATGAACAAAAGTGTAACATAAAAACACTTATATGATCAAAAGTGTAACATGAAAACACTTATATGAACAAAAGTGGAACATAAAAACATTTATATGAACAAAAGTGTAACATAAAAACACTTATATGAACAAAAGTGTAACATAACAATACTTCTATGAACAAAAGTGTAACATAAAAACACTTATATGAACAAAAGTGTAACATAAAAACACTTATATGAACCAAAGTGGAACATAAATACATTTATATGAACAAAAGTGTTACATAAAAACACTTATACGAACAAAAGTGTAACATAAAAACACTTATATGAACAAAAGTGTAACATAAAAACACTTATATGAACAAAAGTGTAACATAAAAACACTTATATGAACAAAAGTGTAGCATAAAAACACTTATATGAACAAAAGTGTAACATAAAAACACTTATATGAACAAAAGTGTAACATAAAAATATTTATATGAACAAAAGTGTAACATAACAACACTTATATGACAAAAGTGTAACATAACAATACTTATATGAACTAAAGTGTAACATAAAATTACTTATATGAACAAAAGTGTAACATAAAAACACTTATATGAACAAAAGTGGAACATAAAAACATTTATATGAACAAAAGTGTAACATAAAAACACTTATATGAACAAAAGTGTAACATAAAAAAACTTATATGAACAAAAGTGTAACATAAAAACACTTATATGAACAAAGGTGTAACATAAAAACACTTATATGAACAAAAGTGTAGCATAAAATCACTTATATGAACAAAAGTGTAACATAAAAACACTTATATGAAAAAAGTTTAGCATAAAAACACTTATATGAACAAAAGTGTAACATAAAAACACTTATATGAACAAAAGTGTAACATAAAAACACTTATATGAACAAAAGTGTAACATAAAAAAACTTATATGAACAAAAGTGTAACATAAAAACACTTATATGAACAAAGGTGTAACATAAAAACACTTATATGAACAAAAGTGGCACATAAAAACACTTATATGAACAAAAGTGTAACATAAAAACACTTATATGAACAAAAGTGTAGCATAAAAACACTTATATGAACAAAAGTGTAACATAAAAACACTTATATGAACAAAAGTGTAACATAAAAACACTTATATGAACAAAAGTGTAACATAAAAACACTTATATAAACAAAAGTGGAACATAAAAACATTTATATGCACAAAAGTGTAACATAAAAACACTTATATGAACAAAAGTGTAACATAAAAACACTTATATGAACAAAAGTATAACATAAAAACACTTATATGAACAAAGGTGTAACATAAAAACACTTATATGAACAAAAGTGGCACATAAAAACACTTATATGAACCAAATTGTAACATAAAAACACTTATATGAACAAAAGTGTAACATAAAAACACTTATATGAACAAAAGTGTAACATAAAAACACTTATATGATCAAAAGTGTAACATGAAAACACTTATATGAACAAAAGTGGAACATAAAAACATTTATATGAACAAAAGTGTAACATAAAAACACTTATATGAACAAAAGTGTAACATAACAATACTTCTATGAACAAAAGTGTAACATAAAAACACTTATATGAACAAAAGTGTAACATAAAAACACTTATATGAACAAAAGTGGAACATAAATACATTTATATGAACAAAAGTGTAACATAAAAACACTTATATGAACGAAAGTGTAACATAAAAACACATATATGAACAAAAGTGTAACATAAAAACACTTATATGAACAAAAGTGTAACATAAAAACACTTATATGAACACAAGTGTAGCATAAAAACACTTATATGAACAAAAGTGTAACATAAAAACACTTATATGAACAAAAGTGTAACATTAAAACACTTCTATGAACAAAAGTGTAATATAAAAACACTTATATGAACAAAAGTGTAACATAACACTTATATGAACAAAAGTGGAACATAAAACACTAATATGAACAAAAGTGGAACATAAAAACACTTATATGAACAAAAGTGGAACATAAAAACACTTATATGAACAAAAGTGTAACATAAAAACACTTATATGAACAAAAGTGTAACATAAAAACACTTATATGCTCAAAAGTGTAACATAAAAACACTTATATGAACAAAAGTGGAACATAAAAACACTTATATGAACAAAAGTGTAACATAAAAACACTTATATGAACAAAAGTGTAACACCAAAACACTTATATGAACAAAAGTGTAACATAAAAACACTTATATGAACAAAAGTGTAGCATAAAACAGTTATATGAACAAAAGTGTAACATAAAAACACTTATATGGACAAAAGTGGAACATAAAAACACTTATATGAACAAAAGTGGAACATAAAAACACTTATATGAACAAAAGTGTAACATAAAAACAATTATATGAACAAAAGTGTAACATAAAAACACTTATATCAACAAAAGTGTAACATAAAAACATTTATATGAAAAAAAATGTGGCATAAAAACACTTATATGAACAAAAGTGTAACATAAAAACATTTATATGAAAAAAAGTGTAGCATAAAAACACTTATATGAACAAAAGTGTAACATAAAAACACTTATGAACAAAAGTGTAACAGACCAACACTTATATGAACAAAAGTGTAACATAAAAACACTTATATGAACAAAAGTGTAGCATAAAAACACTTATAGGAACAAAAGTGTAGCATAAAAACACTTATATGAACAAAAGTGTAACATAAAAACACTTATATGAACAAAAGTGTAACATAAAAACACTTATATGAACAAAAGTGTAACATAAAGAACCTTAGATGAACAAAAGTGGAACATAAAGACACTTATATCAACAAAGGTGTAACATAAAAACATTTATATGAAAAAAAATGTGGCATAAAAACACTAATATGAACAAAGGTGTAACATAAAAACACTTATATGAACAAAAGTGGCACATAAAAACACTTATATGAACCAAATTGTAACATAAAAACACTTATATGAACAAAAGTGTAACATAAAAACACTTATATGAACAAAAGTGTAACATAAAAACACTTATATGATCAAAAGTGTAACATGAAAACACTTATATGAACAAAAGTGGAACATAAAAACATTTATATGAACAAAAGTGTAACATAAAAACACTTATATGAACAAAAGTGTAACATAACAATACTTCTATGAACAAAAGTGTAACATAAAAACACTTATATGAACAAAAGTGTAACATAAAAACACTTATATGAACCAAAGTGGAACATAAATACATTTATATGAACAAAAGTGTTACATAAAAACACTTATACGAACAAAAGTGTAACATAAAAACACTTATATGAACAAAAGTGTAACATAAAAACACTTATATGAACAAAAGTGTAACATAAAAACACTTATATGAACAAAAGTGTAGCATAAAAACACTTATATGAACAAAAGTGTAACATAAAAACACTTATATGAACAAAAGTGTAACATAAAAATATTTATATGAACAAAAGTGTAACATAACAACACTTATATGACAAAAGTGTAACATAACAATACTTATATGAACTAAAGTGTAACATAAAATTACTTATATGAACAAAAGTGTAACATAAAAACACTTATATGAACAAAAGTGGAACATAAAAACATTTATATGAACAAAAGTGTAACATAAAAACACTTATATGAACAAAAGTGTAACATAAAAAAACTTATATGAACAAAAGTGTAACATAAAAACACTTATATGAACAAAGGTGTAACATAAAAACACTTATATGAACAAAAGTGTAGCATAAAATCACTTATATGAACAAAAGTGTAACATAAAAACACTTATATGAAAAAAGTTTAGCATAAAAACACTTATATGAACAAAAGTGTAACATAAAAACACTTATATGAACAAAAGTGTAACATAAAAACACTTATATGAACAAAAGTGTAACATAAAAAAACTTATATGAACAAAAGTGTAACATAAAAACACTTATATGAACAAAGGTGTAACATAAAAACACTTATATGAACAAAAGTGGCACATAAAAACACTTATATGAACAAAAGTGTAACATAAAAACACTTATATGAACAAAAGTGTAGCATAAAAACACTTATATGAACAAAAGTGTAACATAAAAACACTTATATGAACAAAAGTGTAACATAAAAACACTTATATGAACAAAAGTGTAACATAAAAACACTTATATAAACAAAAGTGGAACATAAAAACATTTATATGCACAAAAGTGTAACATAAAAACACTTATATGAACAAAAGTGTAACATAAAAACACTTATATGAACAAAAGTATAACATAAAAACACTTATATGAACAAAGGTGTAACATAAAAACACTTATATGAACAAAAGTGGCACATAAAAACACTTATATGAACCAAATTGTAACATAAAAACACTTATATGAACAAAAGTGTAACATAAAAACACTTATATGAACAAAAGTGTAACATAAAAACACTTATATGATCAAAAGTGTAACATGAAAACACTTATATGAACAAAAGTGGAACATAAAAACATTTATATGAACAAAAGTGTAACATAAAAACACTTATATGAACAAAAGTGTAACATAACAATACTTCTTTGAACAAAAGTGTAACATAAAAACACTTATATGAACAAAAGTGTAACATAAAAACACTTATATGAACAAAAGTGGAACATAAATACATTTATATGAACAAAAGTGTAACATAAAAACACTTATATGAACGAAAGTGTAACATAAAAACACATATATGAACAAAAGTGTAACATAAAAACACTTATATGAACAAAAGTGTAACATAAAAACACTTATATGAACACAAGTGTAGCATAAAAACACTTATATGAACAAAAGTGTAACATAAAAACACTTATATGAACAAAAGTGTAACATTAAAACACTTCTATGAACAAAAGTGTAATATAAAAACACTTATATGAACAAAAGTGTAACATAACACTTATATGAACAAAAGTGGAACATAAAACACTAACATGAACAAAAGTGGAACATAAAAACACTTATATGAACAAAAGTGGAACATAAAAACACTTATATGAACAAAAGTGTAACATAAAAACACTTATATGAACAAAAGTGTAACATAAAAACACTTATATGCTCAAAAGTGTAACATAAAAACACTTATATGAACAAAAGTGGAACATAAAAACACTTATATGAACAAAAGTGTAACATAAAAACACTTATATGAACAAAAGTGTAACACCAAAACACTTATATGAACAAAAGTGTAACATAAAAACACTTATATGAACAAAAGTGTAGCATAAAACAGTTATATGAACAAAAGTGTAACATAAAAACACTTATATGGACAAAAGTGGAACATAAAAACACTTATATGAACAAAAGTGGAACATAAAAACACTTATATGAACAAAAGTGTAACATAAAAACAATTATATGAACAAAAGTGTAACATAAAAACACTTATATCAACAAAAGTGTAACATAAAAACATTTATATGAAAAAAAATGTGGCATAAAAACACTTATATGAACAAAAGTGTAACATAAAAACATTTATGAACAAAAGTTTAACATAAAAACACTTATATGAACAAAAGTGTAACATAAAAACACTTATATGAACAAAAGTGTAGCATAAAAACACTTATATGAACAAAAGTGTAGCATAAAAACACTTATATGAAAAAAGGTGTAACATAAAAACACTTATATGAACAAAAGTGTAACATAAAAACACTTATATGAACAAAAGTGTAACATAAAGACACTTAGATGAACAAAAGTGTAACATAAAAACACTTATATGATCAAAAGTGTAACATAAAAACACTTATATGAACAAAAGTGGAACATAAAAACACTTATATGAACAAAAGTGTAACATAAAAACACTTATCTGAACAAAAGTGGAACATAAAAACACTTATATGAAAAAAAGTGTAACATAAAAACATTTATATGAACAAAAGTGTAACATAAAAACACTTATATGAACAAAAGTGGAACATAAAATCACTTATATGAACAAAAGTTTAACATAAAGACACTTTTATGAACAAAAGTGGAACATAAAAACACTTATCTGAACAAAAGTGGAACATAAAAACACTTATATGAACAAAAGTGTAACATAAAAACACTTATATGAACAAAAGTGGAACATAAAAACACTTACATGAACAAAAGTGTAACATAAAGACACTTATATGAACAAAAGTGTAACATAAAAACACTTATATGAACAAAAGTGGATCATAAAAACACTTATATGAACAAAAGTGTAACATAAAAACACTTATATGAACAAAAGTGTAACATAAAAACATTTATATGAACAAAAGTGTAACATAAAAACACTTATATGACAAAAGTGTAACATAACAATACTTATATGAAAAAAAGTGTAACATAAAAACACTTATATGAACAAAAGTATAACATAAAAACACTTATATGAACAAAAGTGGAACATAAAAACATTTATATGAACAAAAGTGTAACATAAAAACACTTATATGAACAAAAGTGTAACATAAAAACACTTATATGAACAAAAGTGGAACATAAAAACACTTATATGAACAAAGGTGTAACAGAAAAACACTTATATGAACAAAAGTGGCACATAAAAACACTTATATGAACCAAAGTGTAACATAAAAACACTTATATGAACAAAAGTGTAACATAAATACACTTATATGAACAAAAGTGTAGCATAAAACACTTATATGAACAAAAGTGTAACATAAAAACACTTATATGGACAAAAGTGGAACATAAAAACACTTATATGAACAAAAGTGTAACATAAAAACACTTATATGAACATAACTAACATAACTACAAATACAATAACACTTATATGAACAAAAGTGCAGTATAAAAACACTTTTATGAACAAAAGTGGAACATAAAAACACTTATCTGAACAAAAGTGGAACATAAAAACACTTATATGAACAAAAGTGTAGCATAAAAACACTTATATGAACAAAAGTGTAACATAAAAACACTTATATGAACAAAAGTGTAACATAAAAACACTTATATGAACAAAAGTGTAACATAAAAACACTTATATGAATAAAAGTGTAACATAAAGACACTTATATCAACAAAAGTGTAACATAAAAACATTTATATGAAAAAAAATGTGGCATAAAAAAACTTATATGAACAAAAGTGTAACATAAAACACTTATGAACAAAAGTTTAACATAAAAACACTTATATGAACAAAAGTGTAACATAAAAACACTTATATGAACAAAAGTGTAGCATAAAAACACTTATATGAACAAAAGTGTAGCATAAAAACACTTATATGAACAAAAGTGTAACATAAAAACACTTATATGAACAAAAGTGTAACATAAAAACACTTATATGAACAAAAGTGTAACATAAAGACACTTAGATGAACAAAAGTGTAACATAAAAACACTTATATGATCAAAAGTGTAACATAAAAACACTTATATGAACAAAAGTGGAACATAAAAACACTTATATGAACAAAAGTGTAACATAAAAACACTTATCTGAACAAAAGTGGAACATAAAAACACTTATATGAACAAAAGTGTAACATAAAAACATTTATATGGACAAAAGTGTAACATAAAAACACTTATATGAACAAAAGTGGAACATAAAATCACTTATATGAACAAAAGTGTAACATAAAGACACTTATATGAACAAAAGTGGAACATAAAAACACTTATCTGAACAAAAGTGGAACATAAAAACACTTATATGAACAAAAGTGTAACATAAAAACATGTATATGAACAAAAGTGTAACATAAAAACACTTATATGAACAAAAGTGGAACATAAAAACACTTATATGAACAAAAGTGTAACATAAAGACACTTATATGAACAAAAGTGTAACATAAAAACACTTATATGAACAAAAGTGGATCATAAAAACACTTATATGAACAAAAGTGTAACATAAAAACACTTATATGAACAAAAGTGTAACATAAAAACATTTATATGAACAAAAGTGTAACATAAAAACACTTATATGACAAAAGTGTAACATAACAATACTTATATGAAAAAAAGTGTAACATAAAAACACTTATATGAACAAAAGTGTAACATAAAAACACTTATATGAACAAAAGTGGAACATAAAAACATTTATATGAACAAAAGTGTAACATAAAAACACTTATATGAACAAAAGTGTAACATAAAAACACTTATATGAACAAAAGTGGCACATAAAAACACTTATATGAACAAAGGTGAAACAGAAAAACACTTATATGAACAAAAGTGGCACATAAAAACACTTATATGAACCAAAGTGTAACATAAAAACACTTATATGAACAAAAGTGTAACATAAAAACACTTATATGAACAAAAGTGTAACAGAAAAACACTTATATGATCAAAAGTGTAACATGAAAACACTTATATGAACAAAAGTGGAACATAAAAACACTTATATGAACAAAAGTGTAACATAAATACACTTATATGAACAAAAGTGTAGCATAAAACACTTATATGAACAAAAGTGTAACATAAAAACACTTATATGGACAAAAGTGGAACATAAAAACACTTATATGAACAAAAGTGTAACATAAAAACACTTATATGAATAAAAGTGTAACATAAAAACACTTGTATGAACAAAAGTGTAACATAATAACACTTATATGAACAAAAGTGTAGCATAAAAACACTTATATGAACAAAAGTGTAACATAAAAACACTTATATGAACACAAGTGTAACATAAAAACAATTATATGAACATAACTAACATAACTACAAATACAATAACACTTATATGAACAAAAGTGCAGTATAAAAACACTTTTATGAACAAAAGTGGAACATAAAAACACTTATCTGAACAAAAGTGGAACATAAAAACACTTATATGAACAAAAGTGTAGCATAAAAACACTTATATGAACAAAAGTGTAACATAAAAACACTTATATGAACAAAAGTGGAACATAAAAACACTTATATGAACAAAAGTGGAACATAAAAACACTTATATGAACAAAAGTGTAACATAAAAACACTTATATGAACAAAAGTGTAACATAAAAACACTTATATGCTCAAAAGTGTAACATAAAAACACTTATATGAACAAAAGTGGAACATAAAAACACTTATATGAACAAAAGTGTAACATAAAAACACTTATATGAACAAAAGTGTAACATAAAAACACTTATATGAACAAAAGTGTAACATAAAAACACTTATATGAACAAAAGTTTAACATAAAAACATTTATATGAACAAAGTGTAACATAAAAACACTTATATGAACAAAAGTGTAAGATAAAAACATTTATATGAACAAAAGTGTAACATAAAAACACTTATATGAACAAAAGTGGAACATAAAAACACTTATATGCACAAAACTGTAACATAAAAACACTTATATGAACAAAAGTGTAACATAAAAACACTTATATGAACAAAAGTGGAACATAAAAACACTTATATGAAAAAAAGTGTAACATAATAACACTTATATGAACATAAGTGTAGCATAAAAACACTTATATGAACAAAAGTGTAACATAAAAACACTTATATGAACAAAAGTGTAACATAAAAACACTTATATGAACAAAACTAACATAACTACAAATACAATAACACTTGTATGAACAAAAGTGTAACATAAAAACACTTATATGAACAAAAGTGTAACATAAAAACACTTATATGAACAAAAGTGTAACATAAAAACACTTATATGAACAAAAGTGTAACATAAAAACACTTATATAAACAAAAGTGTAACATAAAGACACTTATATCAAAAAAAGTGTAACATAAAGACACTTATATGAACAAAAGTGGAACATAAAGACACTTATATGAACAAAAGTGTAACATAAAAACACTTATATGAACAAAAGTGGAACATAAAAACACTTATATGAACAAAAGTGTAACATAATAACACTTATATGAACATAAGTGTAGAATAAAAACACTTATATGGAGAAAAGTGTAACATAAAAACACTTATATGAACAAAACTAACATAACTACACATACAATAACACTTGTATGAACAAAAGTGTAACATAAAAACACTTATATGAACAAAAGTGTAAAATAAAAACACTTATATAAACAAAAGTGTAACATAAAAACACTTATATGAACAAAAGTGTAAGATTAAAACACTTATATGAACAAAAGTGTAACATAAAGACACTTATATGAACAAATGTGTAACATAACACGTATATGAACAAAAGTGGAACATAAAAACACTTATATGAACAAAAGTGTAACATAAAAACACTTATATGAACAAAAGTGTAACATAAAAACACTTATATGAACAAAAGTGTAACTTAAAAACACTTATATGAACAAAAGTGTAACATAAAAACACTTATATGAACAAAAGTGTAACACAAAAACACTTATATGAACAAAAGTGGAACATAAAAACACTTATATGGACAAAAGTGGAACATAAAAACACTTATATGAACAAAAGTGTAACATAAAAACACTTATATGAATAAAAGTGTAACATAAAAACACTTGTATGAACAAAAGTGTAACATAATAACACTTATATGAACAAAAGTGTAGCATAAAAACACTTATATGAACAAAAGTGTAACATAAAAACACTTATATGAACAAAAGTGTAACATAAAAACACTTATATGAACATAACTAACATAACTACAAATACAATAACACTTATATGAACAAAAGTGCAGTATAAAAACACTTTTATGAACAAAAGTGGAACATAAAAACACTTATCTGAACAAAAGTGGAACATAAAAACACTTATATGAACAAAAGTGTAACATAAAAACACTTATATGAACAAAAGTGGAACATAAAAACACTTATATGAACAAAAGTGGAACATAAAAACACTTATATGAACAAAAGTGGAACATAAAAACACTTATATGAACAAAAGTGTAACATAAAAACACTTATATGAACAAAAGTGTAACATAAAAACACTTATATGAACAAAAGTGTAACATAAAAACACTTATATGAACAAAAGTGTAACATAAAAACACTTATATGAACAAAAGTTTAACATAAAAACATTTATATGAACAAAGTGTAACATAAAAACACTTATATGAACAAAAGTGTAAGATAAAATAACATAAAAACACTTATATGAACAAAAGTGTAACATAAAAACACTTATATGAACAAAAGTGTAACATAAAGACACTTATATGAACAAAAGTGGAACATAAAGACACTTATATGAACAAAAGTGGAACATAAAGACACTTATATGAACAAAAGTGTAACATAAAAACACTTATATGAACAAAAGTGGAACATAAAAACACTTATATGAAAAAAAGTGTAACATAATAACACTTATATGAACATAAGTGTAGCATAAAAACACTTATATGAACAAAAGTGTAACATAAAAACACTTATATGAACAAAAGTGGAACATAAAAACATTTATATGAACAAAAGTGTAACATAAAAACACTTATATGAACAAAAGTGTAACATAATAACACTTATATGAACAAAACTAACATAACTACAAATACAATAACACTTGTATGAACAAAAGTGTAACATAAAAACACTTATATGAACAAAAGTGTAACATAAAAACACTTATATGAACAAAAGTGTAACATAAAAACACTTATATGAACAAAAGTGTAACATAAAAACACTTATATAAACAAAAGTGTAACATAAAGACACTTATATCAACAAAAGTGTAACATAAAGACACTTATATGAACAAAAGTGGAACATAAAGACACTTATATGAAAAAAGTGTAACATAAAAACACTTATATGAACAAAAGTGGAACATAAAAACACTTATATGAACAAAAGTGTAACATAATAACACTTATATGAACATAAGTGTAGCATAAAAACACTTATATGGAGAAAAGTGTAACATTAAAACACTTATATGAACAAAACTAACATAACTACAAATACAATAACACTTGTATGAACAAAAGTGTAACATAAAAACACTTATATGAACAAAAGTGTAACATAAAAACACTTATATGAACAAAAGTGTAACATAAAAACACTTATATGAACAAAAGTGTAACATAAAGACACTTATATGAACAAAAGTGTAACATAAAGACACTTATATGAACAAAAGTGTAACATAAAAACACTTATATGAACAAAAGTGTAACATAAAAACATTTATATGAACAAAAGTGTAACATAAAAACATTTATATGAACAAAAGTGTAACATAAAAACACTTATATGAACAAAAGTGTAACATTAAAACACTTATATGAACAAAAGTGGAACATAAAAACACTTATATGAACAAAAGTGTAATATAAAGACACTTATATGAACAAAAGTGTAACATAAAGACACTTATATGAACAAAAGTGTAATATAACACTTATATGAACAAAAGTGGAACATAAAAACACTTATATGAACAAAAGTGTAACATAAAAACACTTATATGAACAAAAGTGTAACATAAAGACACTTATATGAACAAAAGTGTAACATAAAGACACTTATATGAACAAAAGTGTAACATAAAAACACTTATATGAACAAAAGTGTAACATAAAAACATTTATATGAACAAAAGTGTAACATAAAAACACTTATATGAACAAAAGTGTAACATAAAAACATTTATGTGAACAAAAGTGTAACATAAAAACACTTGTATGAACAAAAGTGTAACATAAAAACACTTATATGAACAAAAGTGGAATATAAAAACACTTATATGAACAAAAGTGTAACATAAAAACACTTATATGAACAAAAGTGTAACATTAAAACACTTATATGAACAAAGGTGTAACATAAAGACACTTATATGAACAAAAGTGTAACATAACACTTATATGAACAAAAGTGGAACATAAAAACACTTATATGAACAAAAGTGTAACATAAAAACACTTATATGAACAAAAGTGTAACATAAAAACACTTATATGAACAAAAGTGTAACTTAAAAACACTTATATGAACAAAAGTGTAGCATAAAAACACTTATATGAACAAAAGTGTAACATAAAAACACTTATATGAATAAAAGTGTAACATAAAAACACTTAACACCTATATGAACGAAGTGTAACATAAAGACACTTATATGAACAAAAGTGGAACATAAAAACACTTATATGAGCGGTGGTATTGCTGGACTGGGGCGGTTCCATTTTTTCCGTTTGGTTTTTGCGGAATATTTTGAAATCTCACTGGTTTTACGGGGGCGTAAAAAATGTTTTTTTTTCTTCTTGAGAATACTGCTAAAATTATAAGTTTTTACTCTTATTATTTGCTATGGTGGTGTAAAATTCCACTTTTATTAATGTCTTACCTCATTATTTTACTTAAGGTTGATGATAAAAATTTTGTCAATTGCCCTAAAAAGTTAGAATGGTCTTTTCCTGAGTTTGTATTACAATCAACAGAGGTACGAAAAAGTGAAAAATTAAAAAAATGTAATAATGTTATCGAAGATAAATTACACTTCTACTTATCCGGAAAAGTAGTCAGTGGTTTTTTCGAAAATCATACAGTGTTTATCGATAGCTGCAAACAAGAAAAATAATGGAACGATGACCCCCTACATATGTGAAGTTTGGAAAATGAGTTAAAACTAAAAAATTACACAAAATACTGTTAGAAACCCATACAATGTATGTTACGTCACCAGTAAGATTTTCTCATGTATATGTAACTTTGATAAATTAATAAAAATAAATAAAAATTAAAACAAAAAGACGACCTACTGTCCCGTAACAAAATATATTTCGGGATCAGTAGAGGACAGTTTTATTTTTTTTTCATTGCTCTTTCTCTTGTGCCCTTTGTTGTAAGGTAATTTAAAGAAATTTCACCGTGACCAATCACGTGACAGGTCGGTAAAGAGATGTACAGTAAGTCAGGGAGCAAATAAGTATACTTATAACGAGAAAGTCATTAAACTTATTTTTATATCATTTTGTTTATGATGATATACTAGTTAAGTCTGTAATCTACGATAATCGTTGGAAAAATTTTTAAAAAAAGTGACCCCTCCCCCCAAAAAAACGCATTTTTAGGGGGGCACTCTCGTACAGGTCAGCCAAAAATAAATCACGAAAAAAATTAATTTTTATTATTTTTTCAACATTTTTTATTATTTATTTGTACAACAACGGAGGCCGCCATATTGTTTTGAAATTTTGGCTTACCAAATTGGCCTTTTTGAGGCCAAATTTTGCCTTTTTTACGCTCTTGCATGGCCCATGGTGTCACGTCAAATTTGGCCTCAAAAAGGCCAATCTGGCAATCCGTACAAAGGCCAAATTTTCAAAAAGTTGGCGGCCTCGATTGTTGTAAATTTAGTCTAATAAAAAATGTTGAAAAAAATAATAAAAACTAAATTTTTTCGGTTTTTATTTCAGCCTTAGGGTCTAATAATGTGTTTTATATAAAATAATTTTGGTACTCATGCACTTTCTCTCTCCTCTGATCTTGAGCACGTAGTACAATGGGGTAAGGAGTGGCTGGTTACTTTTAATACATCTAAAACCAAGCTTCTCTCTTTACATCATCAACATTCTGATCCACATCTGGCATCAATTGAAATGAATGGCTCTCGTCTTCAGGAGGCCTCAAGTTTTGACAAGCTTCTGGGCTTGACCATTACTCCTGATCTTAAATGGAACACGTACATCAAATCTGTTGCCAAGGCCGCTGGAAAAATGGTGGGATCTTTCTATCGATCCGGTGGATATCTCACTGCTGATGCTATTCTCTATCTATATAAGAGCCAGGTAGGTCCAAGGATGGAATACTGTTGCCACATCTGGGCAGGAGCTGCTAGAAAGGACTTGTCCTGCCTTGATAGAGTTCAAAATAGACTTCATAGCCTCGTAGGAGATGTCCTTTTCTCTTCCTTGCAACCTCTATCTCACAGAAGAGATGTTGCGAGTTTGTCTCTAATGTATCGTTATTTTCATGGAAAGTGTCCGACTGAGCTTCAATCTATGGTCCCCCCTCGCCAAACTTTCACAAGAAACACTCGTCTAGCTGTAAACACTATCAATAATTCCCCCCACTCTTTATCTGTGCCTAAGCCTAAACGTAGATTCCATGAACAAAGCTTCTTTCTTAGAACTGCACGCCTGTTCCGTTTTCCTGCTGACTACAATATGGTTGTGTTCAAGTCTAACATAAATAAGTTCTATATAAGTTATCAAATTTACCAAATTTTCATTACTAATGATTACTATATTGTCCAATTTCTACTGTACACTCTTTAACCCTTATCCTTGAGTGGCCTCTTGGCCTTGATAATGTGGTGATGCCTATGTAAAAAACAAAACAAAAAACCCCCCCAAAAACTTATTGATCCGTGCTGAAATAATAACGTTATTATTTAAAAAAAACAAAAAACATTCTTAACATGAGGAGTGTTTTGTACCTATTCTGTACTTTAACCTTACAACTGAATAAAAAATATAATAAAACTTTAATTAAACGTGGAAATACGATTTAAAAAAATAGCGCGGATCATGCATTAGCACCATAATTTTTATAAATTTTTGTCTGTCAAATAATTTATGCCGTTGAAATACACATTTACCAATTTTCGAATAAGAAAATCTTAGTTAAATTTGCCCCCACCTAGGAAAAAAAATTGAGGTTTAATTTTACAGTAAATGTTATTCTCGAAAATAAATAATGAAAGATGAAGTTTTAAAATGATTAAATGTGCTTGCTTTTATAATATAATATTATTTTTGAACAATAAAAATAAAATTTTGGTTTAATTTTACAGTAGAAAAAACTTTTGTGTACGTTAATCGCGATACCGGTGCCGACCCAATGAGTCCCTTTTACTGATTACATGGTTCGAGGATATTTGTACAACTAAACGGCAAATATGCCTGTTTGCAAAAGTGAGAAATTATCAATAAAATGGTTCAGTTACTTTTCTTTTTAATAGTCTTTAAAAGTGTTGATAAGCCAACGTATGTAAATAAATAAATTTAAAATGTTATTCGCGCATGCGCTAGCTTTTGTAAGGGAGCAGCTATTAAATAAATATGCTGCCGCCATGGAACTCAACGCCGAAGGAGTACCAAAAATTGTACCGTCGATAAATAATCGGGGGGGGGGTAAGCATGGCTCAAAACATATATTATAGGTAGAGGATGCCATTTTTTAATGGTTATAAACGAGTGGTTAATTTGAGTCACGTGAGACAAATGTTAGCGGCAAAAAAATATGCGCGCTTACGCGTACAAAATGACTACCAGTGATAACAAATAACTACATTGCTTAATGTCCGGAAAACTACTTGTTTGTGCCAAATTTAAATGCAATATTCGTTTTTAGCATACCCAAAACCTCTTAAAGCTGTCATTTTAAAGATGATTGTTAAGGTGGAAAAAAAGTAAAAATCTACCCGGATTTCAGCAAACTTTTAGCGAATCATCCACCATGGAAACCGATCTATAAAAGCATCGAAATACCTACACTTCATTTACTTTTTGACATTTTTTAATAAGTAAAATTATTTTGCTTTACCTTCGCTCGACTATTAGCCGTTGTTGTAGCTACATGTCCCTGTCGAGCGAGAACCAAACCCCTGTCAATACCAAGATCACAAAGTGACCAATATGTATTTTCCGCGGTATCTATTTCGTCTCTGATCATTCCAAATTGGTCACCGCTGCTTCCATCCAAAATAAGAACCCTGCCCGAAAGGTCAGACCGTGATGTGGGTACTGCTAACATTCCTGGATTGTTGAAACCAACATCGTCAGCTGCATCCCGAAGATTATCAGAACGATCTGTCTGCAGACAGCAAATCCCACCTAAATAACAATTAGATAACTTCAGACGTCCAACACACGAGCCAGTCAAAGTGTATTTAGAGACACAACTTTCTTCTTCAGCGACGCATAAGTGATTGTCTGGTGTCATGGTCATATCAGAGATACTATACTCACAGGTGAACTGAGTAACGAATCTACTCATTTTGCCTATATTGATTTTCGTAGTGAAAAGAGAGTTTGGGTGTTTCATAAAAAATTCCCTTCCTTAAAAAAAAAAATAGAGGAGGGACTAAGGGGAGATAATTCATGATTTTTTAACATGAATTCCCGCAAAATATATGTTTACGGAGATATTTTAGACAATGAGAGAAAGTAATCATTAAACAATACATTTTACTTCTATGTTGCAATTTATTATTTGCTATTTTTAATTATTCATTAGCAGCCAAGAAGTGGAAAAATATATGCAACAAATAACTTTTACTGAGTGCTTTAAAATTTTATTTTCGGAAATTTTAAAGCACTCAGTAAAAGTTATTTGTTGCATATATTTTTCCACTTCTTGGCTGTTAATGAATAATTAAAAATAGTAAATAATAAACTGCAACATTGAAACAAGAAAAAGGGGGAGGGTAAAAAAGTAGACAACAAATATCTTCTACCAAACGCAAATAAATTTCCGGGTTTGTATTACTGTACACATAGATTCGAAAAAGTTGTCAAAAAACAAATATATAACAAATAAATGTTATCAAAGGCAAGATAAATTACTTTTCTACCAAACTGGATATAATTTTCGTGTTTTTATTCAATTTAACATGTTTATTCAGCTCGAAAAGCATACAGTGTTTACCGATGTATTGGAAAATTCAAAATGGCGGCCAACTCTCTCTTTAACACGGTAAGTTCGGGAAAAAGTGTTATAAATAATAAACTAGACAAAATACTATTAAAAAACCACCGAATATATGTCAAGTTATGTCACGGTAACATATATTGAGCGAATTTCTAACAGTATTTTGTCGAGTTTATTATTTATTACACCTTTTTCCGAACTTACCGTGTTAAAGAGAGAATTGGCCGCCATTTTGAATTTTCCAATACATCGGTAAACACTGTATGCTTTTCGAGCTGAATAAACATGTTAAATTGAATAAAAACACGAAAATTATATCCAGTTTGGTAGAAAAGTAATTTATCTTGCCTTTGATAACATTTATTTGTTATATATTTGTTTTTTGACAACTTTTTCGAATCTATGTGTGTAGTACTTACCAGCACAACAAACGCCCTCGTGTTTGTGCCTTGTATAGGCATGCGCGACAACAAAACTTGGGTTTTTATAAGCGGAAGTCTCGAGGTTGTCAGGAATCTACAGGCGCATGCGCAAGAGAAGGGATTGAGATAGTGGTATAAAGGCAGTTCGAGTGAGAAGGTTGTTGTTGTTGTTGTTGTCATTGGACGTTACAGTGACGTGTGCGTTAGCAGGTGATAAGGAGGCGGTTTATTTTTGTGTGTCAAGTTGCGCACCTCGGTGAAAGTCATATAAATCGTTCACCTCGGTGAAGGTGAAGGTCATAAGCTATTTCGGCGATTTCATTTTGTCTCTTTTCCTGGACAACTATGGCTGGGGCAAAGTTTGATTTAAAACTGATACCCGAATTCGACGGATCCACTTCTGTTGTCGACTGGGTCGAAAGGGTTGAGCTAACCTGCAACCTCTGTGAAGTAAAGGGGGTGCATACCGTGATTCCCCTGAGATTGGCTGGAGGCGCCCTAAGTATATATCAACAACTGAGTGCTGTGGAGAAGGCTGATATTACCTGTATAAAAAATGCTTTATACAAGGCATTTGCCATGGATCCCTGTACGGCCTACGAAACATTTGCCACTAGGAAGCTCATGCCAGGAGAAACCGTGGACGTCTTCTTCGCGGAGCTGAAGAAACTTGCAGTTCTATTTGGCAATGGAGTGTCAGAGCGAACACTGGCGTATGCGTTTGTGGCCGGCCTTCCCACCCATGTTAAGCAACTGTTGAGGGCTTCCACCAGTGTATCTGTAACGCCCATGGAACATTTGTTAGAACGTGCTCGAGCCATTATCAGAGATGAGGAGGACCTAAGGGAACCGGTTGTAATGATGGTGCAGGCAGCCAAGACTAATGCTGAAAAGAGTCCCAGTTTGAGACCCACGACCAATGGGAGATGTTTCTGCTGTGGCCAGCGAGGCCATATCGCAAGAAATTGTATTAACAAGGGGCGGGGGCGCCCGCGCTGTTTCCAATGTGGTAGCTATGGACATTTATCCCAAAATTGTGCGGGAAATGCATCAGGGGGCAGGACGTCAGCGCCGCCCTGTTCCCCGGACAAGATTTAATTGAGGCGCAACTGACAATAAATGTGTACGTGGACCAAGTGCTTTGTTCAGCTCTTCTCAACTCCGGGTGCTCACACACCATCATGAGTGCCAAGTTGTGTCGAAACTGGACAAAGCAGAACATCAAAGTAACCACAATAGGTGGCAATACGCAAGCTTGCTGTGGAGCTGGAACTGTCAAAGTCCACACAGACTCTGGTGTGGCCGCAAATATTAATTGCTGGGATTCGATGTACTGTTGATGCTATTAAGCCAATGGGGGGAGTGGTTATCGGAAGAGATGGGACTGTGCGATTTTTGGAAACCCCAGTGTGTGCTGCAGTTCACATTGATCGGCCTGATTTTAAGGTGGACTACGACCCTCACCAAAAAGCATGGACTGCATCGTGGAAGTGGACAGAAGGAAGGGCGCCAACTGAACTCAAGAATAGCATTGCAGAGTACTCGATACCCGACGAGGCCCGTAATGAATACGAGAAGGAACTTGAGGCATGGATCCAGGATGGATGCTGATCCCCTACCATAACAAGCTGGGACCACCCAAGGGTCTGATTTCCTTAATGGCGGTAGTCCAGTATAACAAATCAAAAGTTTGTCCGGTGCTGGACTATCGTGAACTCAATAGATACATTGAGACGTACACTGCCGATGCTGACGTGTGTGCCAGCAAGCTGAGAGAATGGCGCCAGAAGAGCTCCAATGTGTCTATAGTAGACTTGCGGAAGGCTTATTTGCAGGTGCGAGTGGATGAGACATTGTGGCCGTTCCAGACAGTGTGGTTCCGGGGTCAGAGATACTGCCTTACTCGGCTTGGTTTTGGGCTGAATGTGGCACCGCAAATCATGAAGACCATCGTAAATGCAGTGTTGTCCCAGGAAAAGACCACTGAGGACGCAACATCGGCCTATATTGATGATGTGTACATCAATGAAGACGTACAATCTGCGTTGCACGTCAGAGAAAAGTTAGCTCAATTTGAGTTGGAGTGCAATGATCCCGAACGTCTGAGGGATGGAGCACGGGTATTAGGATTGGACGTTTGCGGGAAAGACAGTACCTTACGATGGAGGCGTGGTAGTGAGAGTCCAACCATCCCTGATGTTATTACGTTGTGGACTATTTTTTCCTTGTGTGGGAAACTTATTGGTCACTTACCAGCATGTGGCTGGCTCCGAGCAGCTGTGGGCGTCATCAAACGCAGGGCAAGTTTAGTAACTACAGGTTGGGATGATGTATCTGATGATGCTCTTCTAACTCTGATGACGACAGAAACCCTAGAGAGAGTTAACAAGGAGGATCCTGCCTGTGGAGAATGGTGTGTCGATGGGGACACTGTGAATGTGTGGGTTGAGCCTAGTTCTTTGGCATTGGGAGTGTTATTGGAGCAACGTGGAAATATAATTGAAGACGCATGCTGGCTGCGACCCATGAATGATGCTCAACGCATCAACCTGGCGCAACTGGATGCTGTTGTGAAGGGTTTAAATCTGGCACTGCAATGGCAGTCGAAGAAGTTACACTTGTACACGGATTCTCTCTGCGTCTACCACTGGGTGTCCGACACTCTCTCGGGACGAACAAGAGTCCGTACTAAGGCAGCCAGTGAGATGTTAATCCGGCGGAAGCTAAACACCCTGAAGAGTCTGGTATCAGAATATGACCTGTCGGTGAGTGTAACGCTTGTGGCATCACACTGTAATCATGCAGACCAACTAACCCGTGTGCCTCACAAATGGTATGAAGCTGTGAAGACAGGCGTGGAGTTCACTGCTCGATCTTGCGCAGTTGGCGCGATTAGCTCATGCCAAATACAAAGAATTCATGTGCAGAGTGGACATCCAGGTATCAAAAGAACTTTGTATTTTGCGAGGCATGTGGACCCGGCAGTGACAAAGGCGGATGTCAGGCAGATCATCAAGCACTGTGAGGCATGCCAGTCTATCGATCCTGCACCTGAGCAATGGCAGAAGGGGCGATTGGAAGTTGAGCATGTGTGGCAACGATTAGCGATGGATATTACCCATTACAGTGGTAAGCCCTTTCTAACCCTTATCGACTGTGGACCCACTCGTTTTGCGGTGTGGCGGCAAATGACCAGGCAGGACTCAGCGAATGTTGTCCGCCAACTGTCATCTATCTTTTCTGAGCGAGGTGCGCCAGAAGAGATATTGACGGACAACGATGCTGCTTTTTGTAGCCACCAAGTTCGGCAGTTGTTGAATGAGTGGGGTGTCCGACTACGACCGCGATGTCCTTATGTGCCATCAAGGAACGGCATTGCTGAGAGGAGCCATCGCAGCATCAAGAGAATTGCTGCCAGAAAGCAATGCACTATTACGGAGGCCACGTATTGGTATAACATCACACCAAAGGATGGGAAGACACTAACAACAGCACCGGCCAATGCCATACACAAATACCGTGTTAGGATAAAGGGCATTGACACTGTCCAACCAATCGACGAGGAGAGTCATAACAAATACAAGGTAGGGGATCCAGTTTGGGTTAGACCCCCTGGAAACCGGTGCACCACCAAGTTCAAGCGAGGACGAATATATGGGGTGGTCAGCCAGCAGTCGGTCCTTGTTGATGAAACCCCACACCATGTGCGCGATCTTCGCCTGGCTAGTGAAGTACATCCCACAAATACAGAGAGCGATGAATCATCAGATGATGAGCTGCTAATGAGTGAGGTCACCGAGCAAGAGAGTGGTAGTTGTAGTTCGTCTGATCAGGCAGGATCAGAACCAGAACCAGAACCACACCCAGAACCAGAACCAGAACCTGAATCCGAGAGTGTAAATACCACCCTTCGCAGAAGCCAACGAACTAAAAGGCCACCCCCGGAGTGCACTCTATGTGATCATCAGATCAGGGGGGAGTGTAGTACTTACCAACACAACAAACGCCCTCGTGTTTGTGCCTTGTATAGGCATGCGCGACAACAAAACTTAGGTTTTTATAAGCGGAAGTCTCGAGGTTGTCAGGAATCTACAGGCGCATGCACAAGAGAAGGGATTGAGATAGTGGTATAAAGGCAGGTCGAGTGAGAAGGTTGTTGTTGTTGTTGTCATTGGACGTTACAGTGACGCGTGCGTTAGCAGGTGATTAAGAGGCGGTTTATTTTTGTGTGTCAAGTTGCGCACCTCGGTGAAGGTCATATAAATCGTTCACCTCGGTGAAGGTGAAGGTCATAATGTGTACAGTAATACAAACCCAAATTTCCTTTATAAGTTTCACGTGTATTTGTTGCGGGGCCGGTCGTCCGTGGACAATCGACCCGACAACTAACAAGGTAGACACGGGCAAAAAGTAAACAGCAAAAAGGCAAAGAAGAATGACAGAACAGGTTGTTTGGTTAAAGACGAGGGTACCTCTTTTACTTGTAAATGAAGCGTGAAATCGTGTGATTTGGATGCTGGTTCAGTAGGCACCGCCAAAAATGGCCGAAAAATCAAGTTGTTGTTGTTTTTTAAAACGAAATTACATTTATTAAAATCGATTATTTCTGAGTAACTTTTTTTTTCCAGAAAGATAAAACCCTGAATTTTATTATAAAGAAAACAGAATAATGTAAAACTTTTTCTACTATTTTTAATTAAATTTTAAATGTTAAATTTTCCCCAAAACTTAACAATTGGTGTTTTTTGTTTTGTACAAAAAACGTATATAAATAGTTAAAAAAAAAAAAGAAGGTTTTTGAAAGAATTAATTTGTCTATTTCTTGTCTAACTAAGATTTAGGGTGATTTTCTATGAGAATATGCAAAAATATTATATAAGTACCTGGATTTCAAATAATTCTACTTATTCATATAGGCAACCAGTTACTTCGAGTCGATTTGATTACTGTTTACATTTGTACTTGATAAAAAGCAAACTATGGGAGACCAAACAACAAAAACTTATTTTTCAGTCAACAATAACAAATACAAAAACTTATTTTTCAGTGACGAAAATTTCAATGTATTATTAACGCTGAGGCTGGCCAGTACCAGATGGGTGACCATTTGTATGAGTTTGGTTTTTAATGTGTATGTGTGTGGGGGCCAGGCTCTCCAAAATGGGGAGGGGGCAATTTAAAGCAGAATAAAAAAATTATTTTAGCGCGTTTGGTCCACCGTAGTTGAAAGGCGGCAAACGTTTCCAAACTTGATTGAAAAAATAATGATATTTTTAACACAAAGGGCACAATATTTATTGAATTTTTTTTTTGTATCGATTCTTCAAAGCATGCCCTGTTTAATAATGGTCATGCATTATTCGGCTCGCCAAAAAGAAATTGTTAATTTATTTATCAAAGATTTTAAAATGGCTTTTTTCGTATAAATATTAAAAAAATTTTTTTTTTTTTGTTGCTTAACTTAAATTAATTATTTTACTTAACATATTCACCGAATTTCACACTTCAAAACTCAAAAGCGGGATAATTAAACACAATCGAAGTTCTGATATGCACACATCAAAATAAGGTATGCAAACAAGTTTTGTTCTTTTTTTTAATCTATAATCTCGTCCCTTACAACAACACAATATATTTTGTTCAGTTTCAGATGATTATTTTAAGCATATTTGGAACCCCCTCAAAACAAGCAAAAATGTAAGCAAAAAAAAAATATATATATATAAATATTGTTTATGAAAAATAAGTACACTGTTATTAAGTTCATTCTTCTCTTAATAATCGCTGAAAATTTCGTATTGATTGGATAATTACATGATTTTTGGTATATTTTTAAAAAGACGGTCCGTCAAAAAGTACTTACCTGACAGTTTTGGCGGTGCCTATGGTTGTCCGAAAGATTGCACGTTAAGGTCTGGAGGGCTGGAACAGGTACGTTAGATGTAGCGTGGTTTAGGGTTGCTCGCTGGGTCTGGACGATCGGCTGACCGTCAAGGCGATCTGGAACGGACGGTGGACACTGAGAACGCGGGGTTCAGTGTTAAGGAACGAACGACACTGAGAACGTAGGGTCAGTGGTAAGGAACGGACAGTTGGTAGGGAGCCAGGTGCAGGTGAAGTTGCAGACCGAAGGAGCAAGGTGCATGAGAGTTTTTAAAAAAATTTTTCTTTACATGGAGGTTACTACTTATCAAGGCCTGGAAGCCACTCGAGGATAAGAGAGTTCCACAGGCGTGCAGTTCTAAGAAAGAAGCTTTGGTCATGGAATCTACGCTTTGATTTAGGCACAGATAAAGAGTGGGGAAACTTACTGACAGTGGCTTCAGCTAAATGGGTGTTTTTCGTGAAAGATTGGCGAAGGGGGACCAGAGATTGGAGCTCAGATGAGCACTTGCCATGGAAATAATGATAAAACAAAGATAGGCTTGCAACCTCTCTTCTGCGGGAGAGAGGTTGCAGGGAAAAGAAAAGGGTATCCCCCACTAAGCCACAAAGTCTATTTTGTACTCTGTCAAGGCAGGATAGGCTGTTTTTAGCAGCTCCTGCCCATATGGCAGCAGTACTCCATCCTTGGACGTACTTGGCTTTTATACAGATAGAGAATTGCATCAGTAGTGAGATATCTTCTGGAGTGGTAGAAGGATCCTACCATTTTCCCTGCGACCTGGGCAACAGACTTAATGTACGTATTCCATTTCAGATCAGGAGTAAAGGTCAAACCCAGAAGCTTGTCAAAACATGGAGCCACCCCAAGACGAGAGCCATCCATTTCAATTGATACCAGATAACATCAGCCCAGATGTAACGTTTACCCCCAGCACCCTTACTAGTAACATGACCACAAGTATAGACATAGAAACAGAAAAATTTCCGACATCTCAGTTCACGAAGTACTACCGACCTGGAAAGCAGCTTTTTCTTCACCCTTTGTCAGAAAAATCACTCATTGGAAATGAGGACTGAAGGACAAATAAGAAGAAGCGAGAGTTACTGGAGATACCGATAACACATCCACAGTACATTATCTACTCTCCATTAAAAAAAAAAAAAAGAAAAGGTAAGAAGGACTTATTAATATCTACTTATAAGTCCGTTGCTCTATTCCCAGTTTAGGACGATATTTGAAAATAGTCTCCCCTCCCATATTGTTGTGTGGATATTTTTGGCATCATGTACGTTGAGTAAGAATGTTCGAGTGTTCTAGCTTTACCTTTTTAGTAAAATACGATAATGGAACTTTCATCAATTTGTGATGTTGGGTTATTTTGTATTAATTTAGGTTTGAAGAACTCATTTAAAAACTGGTTAAGAGTAATACAGTTTGGGTTACATATCAAGTTTAGACTAGTTAAAAAATAATGGATACTGCAGAGTAAAAGCAGCGTTTTCCGAGTTTAGATAATAGTGCAGTTTTAATTTGGAAATTTTTTTTTTTCGTTTTAACTATAACAAAACCGTATTGGTTAATAATAGTATATTTGACAAAAAAGGATTTAAAAATACCGGTTTTCGTCCACTTGGAACAGAAGAGATGATATACTTACAAGAATACAGTATTAATATAAAATATAGATATGCAGGGATTAGGAGAGGTTTTTGGGGTATAAGGGTTTGTAACGTTTTCATGCAAAGCAGAGACATACAGGGGTCTTGGAGGCAAGTATTATCCCTTTTAAGCAGACATTTAGAAATAATATTTGTGCTAGTTATTTTAGTAAAATAACCCAGTAACAACAAAAATGTGGCCAGTATAGGCTGGGTTCACAGGAGATGGCCTAGAGAGATTCACAAAATTGACTTTCGTCACTGGGTTCCCTGACGTCATCTCAATTGTTCTTCAACAGGTGCCGAACATCAAAGCCCTGACCATGGCTGCGCTAATGTCGAGAGCAAGAATTTTGATGACAACTGGGGAACAAAATCAGGATTTGGTTGCGGACACACGCTCACCCAACAACAACAGGGTCAAGAATATTCCTGTTGGTGTGACCTGTTTTAAATGCAATGTTAAAGGCCACCTTGCAAAGGACTGTCGTATCCAATGTGTATCCAATGATGAAGGTATGTCTGCCAGAATCGATGTGTTGGTGGTGCGTGGCAAACTGCTGGGGTTTAACTTACTTCTAGGGATGGACGCCATAAAAGCTCTGGGAGGTGTCGGTGTTGAGCCTACAGGACCAGTGCGGCTGGACGGCAGGAAAAATATTAAATGCACAGCCATTTCTATTAATGAACTGAATTTCACCGCCACCTTTGATCATCAAAACCTAACGTGGACCGCATCGCGGAAGTGGTCTAAGGACCACCCCCCTAAGAAGCTACACAATCGAGTGTCAGAATACCCAGTGCTGGCAGAAATCCGTGAAGAATACACACAAGAGCTCCGCACCTGGATAGATAATGGTTGGCTCGTGCCATACCCAGATGATAAATTGGGACACCCCAAAGACCTAATTCCCCTGATGGCTGTGATACAGCAGAACAAAATCAAAGTGTGCCCGGTGATGGGGAGATAAATCGCGTTTACGGCCAACGCAAATGTTTGTGCGGCTAAGCTGCGCGAATGGAGACAAAAAGGTGCTAACGTATCTCTACTGGACCTCAGAAGAGCATTCCTACAAGTCCGGGTCCATGAGACACTATGGCCATACCAGACTGTGGAAATCAACGGGAAAAAATACTGTCTGACCTGTCTGGAGTTCGGTTTGAATGTGGCTCTCCTGATAATGAGAGCAATTGTCAGCGAAGTATTATCCCAGGAAGAAGTTGTAAGCCGTGCAGCATCTGCTTACATTGATGACATTTTTGTCAATGAAGATGTGGTGCCCGCGACCTGTGTAAGAGAACACCTAGCGCGGTTTGGGTTGGAGTGCAAGAACCCAGAGCGGTGGAACAACGGTGCACAGGTGTTGGGATTGGCGGTCAGGATGGAATGCAGTGAACTGCGGTGGAAGCGAGGAAATGCAATTCTAGAGGCTACCAGCATTGTTACACGACAAACAATGTTTTCCCTGTGTGGTCGACTTGTCGGGCATTTTCCGGTGTGCGGTTGGCTTCATGTGGCTTGTAGAATACTCAGAAGAAGGAGAGTAAGTTCAGTAACAAAGAGCTGGGATGATGAAGCGAGGGACGCCGTACCGCATCGTATGATGTTCAAGACCTTAGAATCTGTGCAGCAGAATGATCCGGCCCGGGGAAATTGGTGTGTGGACGGCAAAGAGCTGAATGTATGTGTTGATGCTAGCTGTCTAGCAATAGGTGCAGCCTTGGAGACGCGTGGAACTGTGTTGGAAGATGCATATTGGCTGTGACCTGAAGATGACTCTCAACATATCAACTTAACCGAACTGAACGCCGTATTGAAAGGCATCAATTTGGCTCTTCAGTGGTAGAGCAAGGTGCTACACATAAAGACAGATTCTGTCTGTGTATACCATTGGAAACACGCTAACTGGAAAGGCGCGAGTACGCACCAAAGCAGCACGTGGGATGCTTATTAGGAGGTGACTAAGCACTCTCAAGGAGCTCGTGAAAGAGTACAGGCTGACAGTGGACACTGGTTCCATTGGCACGAAACATTGCTGACCGATTGACACGAGTACCACAGCAGTGGTTTGAGGCAATGAAAAAGATAAACGGACTTGACCCGGTGATAGGCGTGGTTCACACAGATGAGCTGGATGAGAGTCAAATCATGGCTATTAACAAAGGTAGTGGACATCCGGGGGTGCGACGCACTACCTACTTTGTCAGGAAAAGTTGCCCAACCATGATAAAAGCAACCGTTAAAATGGTCATACGGAAATGTGAGGAATGTCAGTCCATTGACCCAGCGCCAGTCAAGTGGGAAAAGGGAAAGCTGAAAGTGAATGAGAATTGGCAGAGAATTGGAATGGATATCACGTATTATGGCACCTTCCATTTTTTAACTCTAACAGACTGTGGTCCATCGCGTTTCTTCATTTGGAGGAAATTGGTGAGGGAGGACTTGGCAAGTGTGATTCATTAGTTGGAGGCAGTGTTCCTTGAGCATGGCTCGCCGCATGAAATCCTTTTAGGCAATGACATTGGCTTTCTGCAGCAACACGTTCCAAGCATTTGCACATAAATGGGGAGTTCACTTGCGATTCCGTTGTGATACACTCGAGCCGGGAATGGCATAGCAGAGCAATGTCACCGTATAGTGAAACGAATAGCGGCTAGAATGCACTATCCCGTACAGGAGGCTGTCTATTGGTATAACATCACACCAAGAGACGACACATCTCCCTTCACTGCACCTGCCAACAGGATTTATCGATACAAAGTTCGAGTAAAGGAGACCAATCTCGCAACTGCATCCCCAGGTCCCAAGAACAGCTCTTACCAGGTTGGAGACCGTGTGTGGGTCAAAACTGCAAAAAAAAACTGCAAGACTGCAAAATCGAGGTACCACGAGGTTCGGCAAGTTTGAGGTGACCAAGGTAATCAGCCCTCAATCGATTTTGGTGGACAGTGTGTGAAAGATCTGTGCCCTCGCCATTATGTTGTTACATCGGAGGAAGACTCAGACAGTACAATGTTTTCTGAAATGATGCAGGACGACGACGAGGATTTTGAGCCATATAATGCACATACTGAAGAGGCGGAAGAGGGACCACCTCTCTTGCCTTTACAAAGGAGTACCTGACAAAGATGGATACTGCCCCTCTGCCCTGATTGTGAAACACCGCCTATGGAACAGACTGGTGGCAATAACGGTGGTAATGAGGAAGATGGCAAGGAGGAAGTGCTGTCTCTGGTTCTTCGAAGAACCACCCGACAAAGACGACTTCCCTCCCCCCCCTGCCCTATTTGTGATCATGAGATCAGGGAGGAGTGTAGCAGAATTAGCAATAACCGAAATGAGGGGAAATAGAGAGCTTACCTCGGATACATCTGTGTTGTGTTTCGGCCTGAGTGGAAGAGAGAGTTCCAAGATGGCGTCCATGGGTTGACCTCATGCAATTCTCGAAGAATCGGGTCTACTCTCATGTGATTATGCAAATGGGCAATTCCTAGCCGCTATAAAGGTAGGACGCTGGAAAGCAATGAAGGGTGTCCGGCAGATTGTGTGTAGGTGGTTCTGCTGATTGGATTGTTCTTTGTGACGAACCACGTGTCTGTGAGAAGCGAGTTTTTTTTTGTTTGTTTTTTTTTCTGCTCCTTTTTTCTTTACGACTATTACAGCCAAGAAATTCCCTCTCTTCTAGAGGTGGGTGATACTGACTATTTCCTATCTGTGTTCCTGATTATTAATATTATTTTTTTTGCCTACTACATTTTCCTTCATTTCCACTTGAAAATTCGTTATTTTTTGTTGTCTGGATTTTATAAAAAAGAAAAGAAAAGTTCTGTAACCAACAATGGAGGACTCCCAAGGAATAATCAGCAAATGTTAAGAGTTCAGATATACAACCAACAACAAAAAACAGATAGAACAAAAACAGAAAAAAACAAAACAACTAATGGAACAACAAAAATAACAAATGAAATAACAAAAAATTCTACAAACATTAATGAAAAGTGAGAGATGACAGAACAAAATGGAAGAGTTAGTCTTCAAATCGTTAAATGGTGCCAAAACTGTTAAGAATGATACTAATTTTTCTCAGGGTACTATTTATAGTACTATAGAAATTTTTGAGTATGTACCAGAAAATGATAAAACCTTTGAAGTATTCTACAGACGATATGAAGACGTATGTAACGTCGACTATAAGGAATTATCAAACGATAAAAAATGATATGCTTATTACTCATGAAATTGGGTACAACCGAACACAATAGGTCTGTTGATTTTATCATCTCAAGAAAACAATGGACCTGGAGTTCTTAGATAGTTAAGTGACCTATTTGGGTCTTTTCCATAAATAAAGATTAGCAAAATTATTTGACGTTTGCAGCGAGAGTAAATAAATACTGTACGATTTCAAATTAGCAAATTTAATCGCAGACAATTTCAAATGTCTTCTTTTCGCATATATTCAGGCGCTACAACAATTTCTGCAGATGTACAGAATAACGCCTAACTCAAATACACTTAAGCCCACAGAAACTATGGTTGCAAGGAAAATAAGATCGGTGTCTAATAAACTCTTTTGAGACAAGCAAGATTTAAAAAGACTGTCAACCTTCATAAAAAAGCATTACAGCTTGTGGTGAAAAAGTGTTATTCAAAAGTTACACGAATTAACGTTTTAAGAAGTGGGCACTGTGAAACAAAAAGTTAGTTTATAGAAACTTGTGATAAAACCTTTTATGTATTCTACAGACAATATGAAGATGTATTTAACGTCAACTATAAGAAATGGTTAAACGATAAAAAATTACTCAGAAAATTGAGTACCTTAAAACCTCGTCGTTTTGGAATCGAACGGCACTTCTCTTTGGATGCAAGTGAAAAATTTAGATGAAAATCTCTGCTCTGATCTCACCCACTCCCCTCCACCCCATTTCCCTGCATTTTCTTTTCTCCCCCGCTACACTTTGGTCCACATCAGCGGCTGGTGCAGTTTTTTCCACGATGCCGGGAAAAAGGGGTATACCGCCCCAGATGCGCCACATCGCCCCCCCCCCCCCCTCGAGTACTCCCCATCAGAGGGAGTACCTCGCACGAAGAATGAAGAGGAGGAGAAGGCCAGTGTAGGGCTGCAGCCCGCAGCGACCCAGGCAGGTCCAACTACAGGAGGGCAACCAATCCAGCCCCCCGGCTCCCCAAGAGGATCACTCCCCAGACAGAAGCGGCTGACGAAGGAATGAGGTGCGATTTGGGTGTAACACATCCTGCGACACCCTTTCCACCTCAATCCTCGTTGGTCGGAGAAAGCACTCCCGCTCAGGCTCCCCAAGAGTACCACTCCAAGAGGAAAGGGACTAGAAAGGCGGCTGATGAGGGAAAGAGGCACGTTTCCGGGGGACCACTCCCAACGAACCCCCCTCCACCTCAACCCTCGTTGGCCGGAGAAGACCCCACCACTCCTGCTCCCTGCGAGGACAGCCTCCCGGCAGAAAAACAGAGAGAAGTTGGAGATGAGAAGACCAAAGGCGACAATAATGGTCCACAGCTTGTGGCACCCCTGGTCTCCCAGTCCCCATCCGGTCACCCAGCACCTACTCCCCATGAGGGCCGCTCCCCGACGCCTGAAGGGGAAGATGATGAAGACGGGGTTGCCCGTAGAACCAGAGCACTTTTCAGGGACACTTTGGAATCGCTAAAGGTTCTCGGGCGGAATATAAGGCACCTCCACCAACCAAAGCTCCCCAAAACACTCCGACACCACCGAAAGCCCCGAAAACCAACCCACTGACAATAAAGCCCGATGGGAGAAATCTCATGATGCAACCTCCAGGCAAAAGGAAGGAAAGGGGCCAGAAGACGGGCCAAAACCAGTTTACGACACCATGGGAGGACTGGCCAGAGTTAGTTCAAAGCAAAAGAACAAAGCAGCAGCTACAACAGCAGCAACAGATTCAGCAACAGAAAGAGAAGGCAGCGGCAGATGATCCCCTCCCCGGTCTATCTAACACCAAACAGGATGAGACAGCGGCATGGGGCCCACAGGAGCTAGAGTAGATGACACCTGATGATTATAGGGAGCTCTTCAACTCCACTTATAAGGATATCATGAAGGGAACAAACATCATACCCCTTCTGGGATAAATCGAAAAATTGGAGAAGAGAGTTCTCTCCCTGATCACTTCCGACCTCAAGACCAGGAGCATAACGGGTGTCAATCCTCATTGACCTGAACATTCCAGCAAGCTACATATGCAGGAGGAGTTTCGCCATGTGGGACATTCTGCTCCCCAGCCAAGAGGATGCAAAAAGACTAGCCAGGACCAAACACAGAAGCAGGAATGTTTGGCTCCACCCAGTATACCTCGGCGGGAGGAACACCACTGTCTCAGTACTGAATGTCCGTGCTATATGACGGGAAAACAAGTTGGGGCCATACTGAGCCAGTACGGTGAGGTGGAGGCAGTCATCCCAGCCCGCGGTCGATGCAACGTGTTGACCGGGGACTACAGAGTGCGGATGGTCCTGGACAAGGCCAGTTTCGACAACCTTCCAGCCATGCTCAAGTTTGGAGAGCAGACTATGACGCTGATCGTGGATGGGAGAAAACCTCACTGCTTGCACTGCCAGCTAAGGGGACACATGGCCAAAGACTGTTCTAAAAGGCAACAAGCCAATCCCCAGGGAAAGTCCCCACCAAAACACCAGTCAAAACCCCAGCAGAGGTACAAGCCGCAGCCCCAACTGCAGGCAATTCCAGCCTGGTAGCAGAAGCAGGCTGGGCAACGGTCACAAAAAAACCCCTAAATCACCCCGATGGACACTCAGGCGCCCTCTTCCTCAAACAAGAGGAAGCTCCAGGACTCTAAGAGATTGCGTCAGAGGGATTAGAGACAGCCACAGACACAACAGCGACAGCAGCAGTCAGCAAGACCAAGAGGAGGAAAAGCAGGAGAACCAAGGGAGACACCCCCTCCCGCAAAGACAATAACAATCCAGCAGAGGCTGAACCCCTCTAATCACACTCCCCCAAACAGCCAAAGCAACCTTCCGCCTCCCTCGCCAAACCCCCAAGAACACTACCACGCAATCCATCCCCAGAAAGGTCGAGCAACGACCCCAAAACCCACCTCCCCCGTCACCAGACACCCCAACACTCGACACCCCCTCCCTACTCCGCCTGCATCCACTCCTCCTCCAGTCAAGAAAAAACCCACCCCACCAATCTGCACGGATAAGACAAAAAGACTACCCTTCCTTCCAGGAGGAAGGATATGTGAGACGGGCCCTCTGCAGGCAACACCAGAACTGAAAGGCTAGCAGAAGGTCCGTTACAATCAACTAAGGAACTTTGTGTATGTTGGTGGCGACAACGTCACCGACCCCACCAAATTTAAAGACGTTCTCTTGTTGACCACATTTGTCAGGGTCATCAAGGACTCTAGGACTGAAGCCCTATGGGCTATGCTAGAAGCCACGAAGGATGCAATTCCAGGCCAGCAGCTGGTGGATACGGAACATCCTTCGCTCAACCAGCTGTTCTACAAATATGAGGGAAGAACCCCAATCTACGCCCACCCTTCCTTTTACAGGGCATTAAAGTTAACTTTTCCCCTGGACGTGGGAGGTGTGACGAAAGACGGACATCCCTCAACAGAACTCCTCACCGGCAGTCTTGGTCAGGCCTACCACATCCTCACCCCCGAGGACTTCAGGCCTGTGTGCGACACTGAGTAAGGTAGGTGACCATGTCTTTAAACTTGGCTACTTTTAATGTGAGGGGCCTCTGATGTCGAAGCAAGGCTGCGCGCATGCTGAAAGATCTGGTGTCCCTCAAAGTAGATATTGCTGCTATCCAAGAGACCCACTTTATTTGTGACGGGGATTGTCAGGTGCTGGTGAACAACTACGATGTTTATTCAGAATATGGCAATACCTACAGTCGTGGAATCTCCTTGCTAGTAAATTGCACCCTATCAACGTTAGTGAATGTTATTCATGCGGACGAGGACAGGCGGGCGATTGTTGGCGATGTTGCCGTTAATAGCAGTGTGTTTTAGATAGTCCTAGTTTATGCACCTAATTCCGCTGTGAAGAGGGCTTCCTTCTTTTGACGGGTGGAGGGCTTTATAGATGATCCGGAGAGGGTAGTCTTAATGGATGATTGGAATGCCATCCTTGATCCCAAGATAGATAAGGTCGGGGGGACTAATGGGTCGGTGTGGTGTGACAGCAGTCTGTCAGACCTGATGGCTTTGTGCGATCTAGTTGACAGATTCTACATGGATCACTCGGGGCGGGATATGTGGATGTGGCATCCGAATGTGTCTTCCCATTCAAGTACTTACTTGGATCGGATGTTTGTCAGAAGAGGCGATGTAGACTTCATATCTTGCCCCATGTTCCACTTTTTAGGACACTCGGACCATAAACTTGTATGACCCATTTGAACTTGAGCTCTAGGCCTAAACTGGCCAGATACTGGAAGTTCAACAGCACCTTGTTGGAGCTGGAGGACTACAGGTTGAAGGTTACAGCGGGCATTAGTGGAGCGGTTACTAGGAGTAAGTGGTGGGTTAGTCTCCAAGCTAAGATCAGACGCTTCTCGGCCCAGTACAGCCAACGCCTCATGCTAGATAAGGTTGAGGCCAAGAAGCATATAGAGAATAGGCTAACCCAGGCGGTGGAGGGAGGACCACCTAGAGATAGCGCTAGCTAAACCACACCTCAACCGCTTGGTTAGTGAGCGGTATGAGGGCCAGATAGTTAGGGCTAGGTTAATGAAAGTCTCCAACGAGGCTGTTAACGTTGACGCTGTTGAGTGTAAGCTGCTCTAAGACACGGCTCGTACGGGTACATTCGAAAAGTAAACAACCTGGAAGGGCACGCCCTTGTTTTGATGCGTGAGATCTGCGAGGGGTATCGGGAGCATCTATCGGAGGGCTTCACCCAACCACCCAGACTCAGGGTCAAAGAGTTTGCCAGCTATTTGGCCGACTCGTTCCGCCTCATGACAGCTTGATCGGCTAGCTGTGATGGTCTTGTCACGGAACATGAGATCATTACTGCGTTGAAGCAAGTCGGCTGCAACAAGTCCCTGGGGCTTGATGGTCTACTCAACGAATTCTACTTGAGACTGTTGCCCATGTTGGTCCCTATTCTGAAGGATATGTTCAACCATTGGTTTGTCCAGGGTTCCATCCCTGGGCAGGTGACCAAGGGAGTGATCACATTGCTGAGGAAAGGTCAACGGCATGGTGGAGTGGAAAATTTTGACGACTTTAGGCCCTTGACTCTGCTAAACACAGAGTTAAAGATTTTGGGCAAGATTCTTGTGAATCGTTTGCAGGTTGTTATCACTGACTTGATCGAACCAGACCAGAGCTATGTTGTGAAGGGGGGATCGATTTAGGACAATCTTCATTTGATCTGCACGATAATAGAGGGGACAGAAGACGATGCCGAGGCCAGGCTGATCAGTTTGGATCAGTCCAAGGCTTTCGATATGGTGGACCCTCGGTTTCTAGGATCTGTGCTGGAGGCCGCCGGTTTTAATCCAGACTTCTGCAAGTGGATCTTTGTAGTGTATGACAGGCCGACGGTAACCCACAGAAGAACTGGAATGTAAAGTCGCGTTTCACCCGACGGAAAAATGCCATTCCATATTTTTTAAGCAACTAAGAACTCAAATCAGTGTTCCTCGTATATTCTCCTGTGGATGTATCCGCAGCGGTGTTCGTGGGTGGAGTATGAATCGAATAGAGAGAAAATATTTTACAACTTCCATTGATTCTAACCGATTATGGCAGTGAACTCACACCGGAAAAAATATAGAAATGTACGAATAACAAGGAACTGTAAGGGTAGTAGGCCTATAGCACACCTCAGGTCCTGTGCTGAAGTGTGGGGACATTACATTTGAATGTAATGTCGCAATTTTTAATCCTATTAAGGTCAAACTCACACGGGAAAAATGAGTTCATTTTATTTATATAGAGAAGAAGAAGAGATAACGTTACAGTGACAAATAATTATTTATCACATTTTATTTTAGTTGTAAACGATAAGGAGACAGTAATTCGATTTCACTAAACATTAGGGATGCTTTAGAAAAACATTTCGTCTCATTTTGTTTACGCATTGTCGATTTGGTTTTTTAGTTTACAATTCTGTTTATATTATAAATGCTTCACAAACTATAAATGGCTAAAATTAAATTATGCTATTATTTCACATGTTTAGATGTGGTTTAACAATTACTTTAAATTAACCTTTTATTTTATTAATAAAGATACCGCAATAGTATCTCGTTTTGATACCAACGTGCAATTATTAAATAGTTTTTACAGGTTAGATTTATGTTTTACGATATTTTTTCTTACTTTGTAAGACAGCCTTCCCATGTAAATAATGGCTTCAGAATAATAACATTATTATTTCAGCTTTTCACATGATTACATTTTCAATAATAACGTGATTGAATTTAACCAATTAAAGTTTAAGAAGCAGATTCACCATTGTTTGTTATTTAAATAAACCGTTCTGTTTATAAGGTTTACTTTTACAGCTTAAGTAAAACGGTCATTTTCTTCAATCGCGTTTATATTTATATTTGGTAACATACAGGTGACGACAGGAATTTAGTTCCCTTTAAGGGACACATGGTTCAATAGATTTTTGTCACCATAACTCCAATCTTGCCAACTAAAATACATTGCCCTGAACTTCACCCTGAACCATACCCTGAACATTCCAGCAACTTTTTTAACAACCCCCACCTCCAGGCACAAAATATGGTATCTACTCCGAAAGCCATTTTTAACATGAGGAGGTTGGGGGTTGGCCGCCGCCGCCGCCGCCGCCGCCGCCAACAACAACAACAACAACAACAACAACAAGCGTATTTTACATTTTAACGCGGGGGGTGGGGTGCATTCTACCACCAGGCAATGCTAATATATATATTTAGGTAAAAATGGCACCGGTAAAAATGGCACCGGTAAAAATGGCACCGGTAAAAATGGCACAAGTGAATAAATAGGTAAAAATGGCACCGGTAAAAATGGCACGTAATGGATTAATGAGAAAAATGACAAAACGAGAACATGCATACAGTATATTAAAATGGGAAAACGTGCGAAATTTGTCGAATTAAAAAGGGTGCTAGACGACCGATCTGGTCTCAAATTTTACCCTCGTTTTGAGTTTTCCAAAAGTTAGGTCATGTACTGCGACGTCACCGGTGTTACAGAAAATAATGAGAAGGTTGTCAAATTTAAATAGATCCTAAATGCGAATCTCGTTTTTGAGATTTCTCAAAGTGCGATTACGTCACAGGTGTCAGAAATAACTTTTTTCATCTGTGTGGTAATTCATTCACCTCTTCTCCCCTATTATAAGTTGAACACTGGGCAGAAATAAATAAAAAAAATCTCCCTTATTTACAAACAAGTTCCTTTTGGTCAAGATATGAATAAAAGATTTAATATCTCAAAGTGTAGTATCTGTTCTTCAGATGCTGCAAGCTATGACTAGCTATGACTAGCAAAGACCAGATATGGGGGCAACCCCACATGCCTGACCTTTAACCAGCTCCCATTTCCCACCTCTCGGGAGCTGGTCCCCTTTTCCCTTCCCCCTCCCTTCACTCCTCACATTAAAAATTGGCCTTGTGCCTAATTTGCTCGGTGGGGGAGCAAATAAATACCATCTGTTCTTCAGATGCTGCACTTCCATTTATTGTTCTCTTTCGGTGGAGGAGAAATCCTTCACGACTGAGACAATTTTTATTTTTGTACCTTTTCTCCACGTTAAAAAACGACCCTGGTGTCTAACTCTGTCCCGTGGGGAGGCATAGTAAATAGGTACAAACAAGTTCCTTTTATTTTAATTAGTTACTTCTATTTATTTGTTTCTTTACCATATATTCGATTCGATGTCTATACTAATAAATGCCTTAAAAATAAGAATTATCGAACATTTATTACTATAGACAACAAAATGAAAAAGTAAAATATACAACAAATAAATGCTACCAAACGCAAGATATGCTAAAAGTAAAAATAAAATAAAAATAAGCAGTTAATATATTTTTCAAAAATACAAACAAAATAACTTAGGCATAAACAATTATAGCGAGGAACAGTCCATTTGATGACGGCTTCTGATATTGAAATCAGAAATCAACATTATGTTATTCGTTCCTTGTAATTTATGTACACTTAGTGTTGTTTCTTTTTTATGGAACTCCTGCATTGCAACATGTCGGCAATGGAGACGAGTTATCGACCCCTTTATGAAACTCAAATATAAAGAAATTTCTTCATAAATATTTCATGTTTTTTAAATTACTACATTGATGAATTAAAATTATATTTTGATACATTTTATACAACCTTAATGTAAAAAACAAAAACAAAAAAAATATACTAAAAACAATCTATAAATGTTTTTAGCATATTTTTTTTTCAATTATGAATCACTCATTAAAAAGAAATATTAAAACTTTAAAATTATAGTTCGATACATTTTTATACTTTAAAATTAAGTACTCCTTGTGCGTTGAGTCTTATAGCTCACAGCCTAAATATTCAATGACCTCTCCCCCTTGGTGCGGAAATAAACTTTTTTTTATTTTGTAAACAAACGAACGTATTGTACTTATGGATGTTTGATACCGAAAGAAATATGAACTTAAAAAAAAATAATGTTACTTTTATTTCATTAAATTGTTAGGTGAAAGTGAAAAATAGTTCACCCCACCTCCATGTTAAGAATGTCTTTCTAAATAGTTATCATTTCAACGTTGTTTGTACTCTCGGGGTGTCAAACATGTATAAGTACCTATTTTACTGTTATTTATATTGGAATCAGTTTATAATTTTATGTCAGAAATATACTCAGTGACCGATTGACCCCAGAAATGTTCCCAGAACGGTTTCATACTCAACTGTGAGCATGAAACTGTGAGATGAATTGGTCATAAAACCTTTTCGCACGTATACGCGACAACACGTGTTATCTTTCACTTTAGTTTATGTGTCTATTGAATTTGTTAATAAGGCAATAAAACTATTTTGCTAATTAACAACATTGATACAGTTTAGCTTTGAGAATTTTGTGTTACTGTTCCCATTCCAGCTTTGGACTACTATTCTCATCTTGAGTATTCCTATTTACTTGCTTCCCCAAGAGGGCAAAGTTAGACACAAGGTCGTTTTTTTATGTGGGCAATATCCAGCTCTCCTACTATAGGAACTCTGGATCAGAACAAAAATAAAAATTGTCTCAGTCTGAAAGGATTTATTAATTCTTCATTGAACGGGGAGATAATAGGTGGAGTGTAGCATCAGAAGTGATACTACACTTTGTTAACGTATCAGTCGATGCAACCTCCGACAGAAATTCTGTGCAGATTCTCGAGTTCAACAGAAACATTCCAGAGTTCAATATTTATTCAATAATAGCAGTTTTGGATAAATAAGAAAAAATAAAGCCCAACTTATCAACGATAAAATACATTCAATGATAAAATAAATTTAGAGTGCACCAAAATTAGTTTTTTCTTTTATCAAAGATAAAAGCCAGTCGAGGATAAGTGTCAACCAGGGAGCTTTTAATTACACTAAACAAAGTGCAACTTTTCTGGATCATTTTTATTTTGTTTTGTTTTAGGGGAAAAAAACTTATCCCCGTGTGTGTTTTATCCTTGATAACTAGCGATTCATTATGAAAAAGAACCCAAAAATACAACTACAACTTGTCCAGAAAAGATGCATTTTGTTTAGTGTAATTGAAAACTTCCACATTAACCCTTATCCTCGAGTGTGTTTTATCCTTGATAAGTTGCGATTCATTAGTCCTAAGTACCCCATTTTGGGGAGCTAGATAGTCACCAGATTAAAAACCGACATTGTGTCTAACTTTGCCCTCGCGGGGTGCAATTAAATAAGAACCTTTAAATAAACAATGCTTCTAGACTGAGGTAATTGTAATTTTTTGTTCCGATCGAAAATGCCCCTTTTTGGGGAGCTGGATATTCCCCAGATTTAAAACCAACCTTGTGTCTAACTTTGCCCTAGAGGGGTGCAATTAAATAAGAACCTTTAGATAAACAATGCTTCTAAACAGAGGTAATTGTAATCTTTTGTTCCGATGAAAACTGCCCCCTTTTTTTGGGGGGGGGGCTGGATATTAAAAATCGACCTTGTGTCTAACTCTGCCCTCGTTGACGGCAAGAAAATAGGAACTTTTACAAAACCCAAAATGAGGTTAGAATTTGGGACCCCATAGCTTCAGTAGCACCTTTTGGTGCCATTTTTACCTAGTTATTCACTTGTGCCATTTTTAGCGGTGCCAATTTTACCGGTGCCATTTCTACCGGTGCCATTTTTACCGAGCACCATAAGAGCAAACAGTTAATAAAACATGTTAAAACACTTTGAAAAAGAGTTAAAAACATATTTAATCTGAAAAGGAAACACTTGGCAAGTGGATATTCCTTAATCCACGGAGTTTTGAAATATATATTTTATAATATTATTATTTTTTATATATAGTTGTAGTTCTGATTACTTATTTATAGACTTTGATTTATTATTACAATATTTCTGCGGAGAGAAGTGTTATGCTCGCTGTTATTATCATTACATACGATCTAGATCGAGGTTATCCAAAGTTTTTGAACAGTCGATATTGCTGACTTTTTTTAAGCTACTCGAACCAAAATAAAAAAATGATCTGGACGTTTTTTATAATTTTTACTCATTAAATGTTCTGGTTCTTCAAAACCTCATTCTTTTAACCATTTTCTGAACAACAAAAAAGAAATCACTACACTATTTTAACACATTTCCATGTTTTCAATTTTTAATGAATATTTTTACGTATTTCGCGGGCAGTGCTTTAGCAGGCCGGTCTGGTCCGTGTGCCGTAGTTTGAAGACTCAAACTTCGTATGGTCAAACATTGGAGCAAAGATAATAGTGCTACTGTATTTTAAAGTCCGATATGGTGTATAGTATATTATAAAAGATGAGTCAAGTTCCACACTGTTATTGAGTTATGGACGTAAGTTAGAAATGAACACAGCTTTCTTGATACGAATGTTACCAATGTTCCTCACTGTTGTCAAGACGCTTACTTTGATGAATCTGTTAGTGTTTTTGCAAATGTAAAGATGTTTGAAAAAATTTTGTGTATGTTCCTTATATATATATATATATATATATATATATATATATATATATATATATATATGTATGTGTATATGTATATATATGCATTTATATATGTGCATATATGTATATATATATGCATATATATGTGTATATAAATATGTATATACATGTATATATATGGATATATATATGTATATACATATGTATATATATATGTATATATATGCATATACATGTATATATATGTATATATGTACACATATATATTTGTATGTATATATACGTATGTATATATGTATATATATATGTATATATATGTATGTATATATGTAGATATATGTATGTATATATATGTATGTATATATGTAGATATATATATATATATGTATATATATGTGCATATATATGTATATATATGAATGTATATATGAATATATATATATATATATATATATATATATATATATATATGAATGTATATATGAATATATATATATATATATATATATATATATATGTATGTATGTATGTATTGTAACGGTTTTGGGTCTAACCCAGGGGTTTGGCGTGTGACTGATCTCGGATAGGAATCCCGTGTGTCGATAGCCCGGGGTTAGGAATTTCAAAGTGAAATTCTCCTTCCAAACGCAAGTTGTAAAATAAAATTTAAAAAAATGCAGCGTGTCGGTTATGACGATATTACAACCAAATGGCACTTGCCACGGTTTGAACCAGCATTATCGTCATGAAAAACCTTAACGACATTCACGGTTAATTATTAGAATAAGGCAATAAGAACGGCGATGACACAATCGAGTATGAACATACTAGAAATACATTCATTTATTTACATGAGTGTGATGCAGGTGAATACAAAAAATAAATAAATAAAACAACAATAATGCAAATGGGGGCGCAGACAACATTATGGGTCGAGATGCGGGGGCGATAATAAAGTTTGTTCATGTGGATGTATTGTCTCTTTCCCCCTCCTTTTCTTTTTGGATGAAAAGAAAAATTTAGTCGCAGTTATTATTCAGAATCAGACAGTCACGTATTTCTTCTTTCATTGCACATGGCAAAAAGTCAATTTATACATAACATGAATGATATTTTAGAATAGAGACATGGGAGCGGGTTGGGCGGATTGGAGTGACTGAAAATTGATAAATACTTAGCTTCCTGATAATTGTCCGATCCCGACGAGCATCGTTAACACAAATGTCTTTTCTTCTTTGTCACCGTTCTCTTTTTTTCTTCTTCTGTTAACATTATTCCTGACGAGTGATTTTTAGCATAAGATTCTCCATTGGAGGGATATTCATCTCCAAGAAGAACATTCGGCCAAGGTATATCCAAACTTTGAGTTGGTTTCCCTTTTCCGGTGATCCGAGTTGAACGGACTATATTTCACCTATGCGTTGGTGTTAACCCCATTTTCTTCGGGGTACTGATTTTTAACCAGTGTTCCCCTGGCTGTTCGTAGCCCAACTAAATTTCCTGCTGAAGTTTTTTTTATTTCCACTGTTCCCTTCTGAGATGGGTGGTTGGGGTTTCTGCCTGGTTTACATCCGTTATGTTCGCCGTCTTGTCAAAAGGCGGTGGAGAATGGGGCGGGGGATCTTGTCTCTGTGATTTCCTTTGCATGGGTGGATGGAGGGAGGTTGGAGATGGGTTGTCTGATTGACTAATACATACATTTATCATGACATGAAAGGAAGAATGGGGGTATTGTTTTTCCTTATAACAGTATATATATGTATATATACGTATATATATGTATATATACATGTGCATATATATGTATGTATACATGTGTATATATATGTATATATACATGTGTATATATATGTATATATACATGTGTATATATATGTATATATACATATGTATGTATATATATATGAATATATATGTATATATATGTATGTATATATATATGAATATATATGTATGCATATGTATGTATATATATATGAATATATATGTATACATATGTATGTATATATATATATGAATATATACAGTTGTGCCCGATATTATTCATACCCCCCTTGAAAATTGAGTTTATTAGGTGTAACTTTTGTAAGAATTTATTGTTTACGTCCATATTGATACATATTCTTAATAAACCTCTTCTGATCATTTTCGTCATTTTAAAATCTCGGGATACTTGTAATAAAAGAAATATACAGCTATTTATAAAATCTGCAATGTTCAAAAATAATCATACCCCCTTATTTTTTCAGTATTAATCGAGTTTCTGACTGTTTGTTTTCTGTTTGATTCTTATTTTGAATGCTTTTATACAACCTTTGATTAATTTCATTTCGTTTTTTGCATTTTTCAGAAATTAAAATGATATCAACTGAAAACCAATAAAAGAATAAAAATTATTAGAATGGGGAAGAAAAAAGAGCTTAGTAATGATCTTAGGACTAAAATTGTGAATTCACATAAGGATGGTTTAGGTTACAAGTCAATTTTCAAGAAATTTGAGGTCCCTACAGCAACAGTACAGAGCATCATCAAAAAATTCCAGAGCCACCACACAACAAACAACTTGATTGGTAGAGGAAGAAAAAGGAAACTGTCTGCTAGAGCCACCAGGAATATTGTAAGAAGTGTTAATGCAAATCCAACCACCACTAATAAGGACATTTTAGAAAATCTGGAGTCTTCTGGCATAAAAATATCAAGGCAAACATTGCAAAGGACTCTGCATGAAAATGGTCTGAAAGGAAGAAGACCAAGAAGGACTCCATTGCACACCGGAAAACACCTTGCAGCACGTCTAAAGTTTGCTAGGACCCATGTGAATTCTCCAGAGTCCGTTTTCTCAAGTATTTTGTGGACTGACGAAACAAAAATTGAATTGTTTGGCCATATGGATGCTTCTTACGTTTGAAGGAAGAAAGGAGAAGCTTACAACCCAAAGAACACCATACCCACGGTGAAACATGGTGGTGGTAGCCTAATGTTTTGGGGCTCCTTTTCGGCTAGTGGTCCAGGTAGTTTGGTCAAGATAGATGGAACCATGAAGAAGGAGCAATATTTGGAGATACTCAAGAAAAACATTAGACAGGATGCGGAGAAGCTCCATTTAGGACCAAACTGGGTCCTTCAACAGGATAATGATCCAAAACATACTGCCAAAATAGTCAAGAAATGGTTTGAGGATAATCAAATTAATGTTTTGAAATGGCCTAGCCAGAGTCCCGACCTGAACCCTATCGAAAACCTCTGGCACATATTGAAAACTGAGGTTAAAAAGCGGAAACCTAGAAATTTGAGGGATTTGGAGAACTACTGCATTGAAGAATGGTCAAAAATCAGTGTTGATGCTTGTAAAAACCTTGTTGATAAATATCCCAAACGGTTACAGGCAGTTATTAAGAATAAAGGGCATGCTATTGACTATTAGTAAGAGAGGTATGAATAATTTTGAACTAGTGCCATTATTGTTTTTCTTTGTATAATGTTTCAAACTTGCATAATTTATTTATTTGTTGAGTTTAAATTAAATGCTTATGCTTGATTTATTGTTTGAAATCCCTTTAATATTGTCTACCTTCTGGTTTGAGCAATATTCTTATAGAAATCTCAAAGATCCGAGGGGTATGAATAATATCGGGCACAAGTGTATGTATATATATGCATATATATGAATATATATGTATATATATGCATATATATGTATATATATGTGTATATACATGTATATATAATTATATATATGCATATAAGTATTTATATATATGCATATATGTATATATATCTACATATATGCCTATATATATGTATATATATCTATAATATAAAGCTGAATGTCTGTGTGTGTATGTGTGTGTGTGTGTGCGTGTCTGATCACGAATAGGTTCCTATATGCTTGACTATTTTAAAAAACTGATTACATATAATGATAGATGTATCGAGACACAGGAATGGGTATGCTTGATCTGGCAGAACAGTGGTTCATTTAAAATTGTGGGGTCTGCGTTCGCGCCTGGTCTACAAAGTATGGAAAAAAGTTAAAAATTAAAAATAAACGTTTACAAGTGTTTTTGATATAGATTACATAAGAATACTTTGATAAGTATGTTTTAACTTTAAAAGGGATGGTATAATAAAATTGTGGGGTCTGCGTTCACGCCTGGCCTCCATAGAATGGAAATAGGAACAAACTTTAATAAAGACTTTTCATATCTATCTGCGTAAGTATACTTTGATAATTATGTTTCAGTTTTAAGAAATATAGTATAATAAAATTATGGGGTGTTCGTTCGCGCCTGACCTCCATAAAATGGAAATATGTCACAAAGTTTAACAATGTTTTTTAATATAGATCCACAGAATATTGTGATAAGTGTTTCAGTGTGAACAGATATGGTATAATACATTATGGCGTTTATCTATTTTATTTTTACTTTCATCATATTTTGCTTTGGTTTTGATAACCTCAAATTCGAAGCTATCTCTTTTCATAACTTATCATAATTTCATGAATCAGAGTCCATTTTCTGTAGGCTGTTTTCGAACCCAACGACGGGTACTTTTGTTAGTATGTATATATATGTATATATATATACATGTATATGCATATATATATGTATACATATATGCATATATATGTACGTATATATATACATATTATATATATATGTATGTATATATGCATGTATATATATGTATCAAATGTAAACAGTTCACCGGCATAAATCAAAGACGATTACTTTTTTTTTATGTCAGTGAACTGTTTACATTTTGACTATACGTCGCTGAGTTTATTTGTGAAAAAATGTGTGAATCTGTTTATATCATCGTCAGTTACTATTCCAAAAGTGTTTGTTTCAACCAAACTTTTTATTTAATAAAATAAAATAAAAAATAAAGCGGGAGACCAGTACCCGCATTAAGCTGGTCTGCAGTTTGACTTGTTGCTGGCTATCTTGCTCTTGCTTGTTGCTGGATGTCAACATTTTGAACCGAGAGAGAGATTTAGCTGTCGTACAAAGCTAAAACTCTGTAACACCATCTTTATATAGATACTCCCTCAGGTATTTGTCTATTATAAAAAAAAAAAAAGAAAAAAGTCCTGTGGCGATATAAAAGCTATAACGTGTGTACGCCTGTAATGCTGGATGCATGTAACAATTATTCTGCCATCATTATATGTATCTATGTATGTATATGTGTATGTATATTTATATATGTATGTGTGTGTATATTTATATATGTACATGTGAGTTTATATGTATTTATATCTATGTGTATATGTATGTATATGTGTCTATGTGTATATATATTTGTGTGTGTACATATATACATTTATAAATGTTTGTATGCTTGTATGTGTGTATATGCATGTATGTGTATGTATGCAAGTGTGTATGTATTTGTATTTGTATGTGTGCATGTATGTGTGTATGTGTATTAATGCATATATATGGATGTGTATGTATATGTAGGTAAGTGTATGTATATTTATGTGCATATGTGTACGTATATTTATGTGTAAGTATATGTGTGTATGTATTTGTATATGTGGATGTATATGTATGTACATGTGTATGTATGAATGTGGGTATGTATATGTATGTTTGTGTATTATGCATTGTGTATGTATATGTATATATGAGCGTATGCTTATAGACATGTATGTATGTATGCATGTATATATTTATAGGTATGTATACCAATGACCGTCTTGTTTATGTTTGCATCTGTGTGTGTATGTATATGTATGTGTGTGTATTGTGTATGTACGCATGTAGATATGTGTGTGCGTGTATATATATATATATGTATAACAATGACCGTCTTTAGTGTCATGTCTGCTTGAGCATGTGAATTCGCTGGCAGGACTATACGTCTTTTTATCGGGCTCATGAACTTTCAGTGTCTGAGGGAGTGGCACTCGTCTGTCAAGACGTTGCAATCATCATATATATGTATATATATGTAAATATACATGTACATATATGTATATATATATATGTACATATATGCATATATATATATATATATATATATATATATATATATATATATATATATATATATATATATATATATGCCGTAGTTTAAAAAATCCTGATCGAGATGGTTAAACTTTTTACTTTTATCTTTATTGGGGCGAAGATAATATTGCTACTATATTTTAAAGTTAGATATGGTGTATAGTATATTATAAAAGATTAGTCAAGTTCAATGTGTATGTGTATATGTATATATATGTACTTATATATGTGCATATATATATGTATATATATGTATATAAGTATGTATCTATATATATTTATATATATACAGTGATGATCATATTTATTGGCATGGTAAAATAAAAGTTAAATTTTGTCTAATAAATTCTAAAAAAGGGATTAAATTAAAGAAAATAACAAAGTATATTATGTATTTTTAACTGGCCTTTCCGATGCAGCAATCGGATTTTAGAAAAAATAAATAACAAAGGAACAACAAACATAATTGCAAAAAACCCTTGTTCAAAATTATTGGCACGATTTATTTAACAATCAATTGTATAGCCTTTGGCCTTGATTACCTTCCTCAGTCGCTTTTCATAGTTTACAACCAAGTTGTTGCACTCTTCAGTAGTAATTTTAGCCCACTCTTCCTGACAATAATCCTCCAATTGAATAAGATTCTTAGGCTTCCTTTGCATTACCCTCAATTTTAATGTTCTCCATAAATTTTCAATTGGATTAAGGTCTGAGCTTTGTGATGGCCACCCCAAAACATTAATATGATTGTCCTCAAGCCATTTCTTAGTCAGTTTAGCCGAATGCTTTGGGTCATTATCTTGCATGAACCACCAACGACGACCAAGTGAGAGCTCTTTAGCAGAGTCTTTCAGGTTTTCATCCAATATTTTAACATAATCTTCCTTTTTTATGCTACCTGTGACCTTAACAAGTCGCCCTGGTCCAGAGGCAGCAAAGGATCCCCAAAACATCAAACTGCCTCCACCGTGCTTCACTGTGGGTATGGTGTTCTTAGGCAGGAAAGCTTCGCCAGATTTTCTGTAAATATAAGACACTTTATTATGGCCAAATAACTCTATTTTCGTTTCGTCAGTCCATAGAACACGTTTCCAGAATGCAACATCTTTATCAATATGACGTTTTGCAAAGGCTAGCCTTGCTTTCAGGTGCATAGGCTTCAATAAGGGAGTCTTTCTCGGACGACATGCTTTTAAACCAGCTCTCTTCAAAACTCTACCAACTGTATGTCGAGATACATTCACTCCAGAGGTGCTCTGTTCATCAACAATCTCCCCAACAGAGATCCTTGAGTTTTGTTTTACTTGTCGAACAATTTTCCGTTCATCTCTTGGGGAAAGAATCCTTTTTCTCCCTCTACCCTCTAAACTCATAACGTGGCCTTGCGATTTGAACTTGTTTATTATGGCTCTAACAGTGGATTTGGGAAGGTTTAGCTTCTTTGAAATCTTATCATAGCCCTCCCCATTGGTATGGCATGCTACAAACAAGCTTCCTGACGTCTTCGCTGTGTTCCTTAGTTTTAACCATGGCGATTGAAAATTATAATTTAGTCACTTATAATAGTTTAAATAAATCGCTATCTAAAAATTATCTGAAAAAAATTATTCACTGAATTAGCGTTAAACAAGCATAATATGGCTATAAAAAAGTTCAGAAAGCACGTAAACCGGAAATTGATTGATATTATACTGATACTAAAAGAAAAACAAAGCCGTGCCAATAATTTTGAACAAGGTTTTTTTGCAATTATGTTTGTTGTTCCTTTGTTATTTATTTTTTCTAAAATCCGATTGCTGCATCGGAAAGGCCAGTTAAAAATACATAATATACTTTGTTATTTTCTTTAATTTAATCCCTTTTTTAGAATTTATTAGACAAAATTTAACTTTTATTTTACCGTGCCAATAAATATGATCATCACTGTATATTTATATATATACATATATATATATATATATATATATATATATATATATATATATATATATATATATATATATATATATATGTATATACATATGTATATATATGTATATATATATAACTATATATATATATATATAAGTATATATATATATATATATATATATATGTAAACATGTACATATGTATGTATATATATGTATGAATGAACCCTTTTTCGGGGATAACGGCCAATTAGCACCGTGTGGGTTTGTGTGTATGTATGTGTGTGTATTGGGGTGGAGAGAGCTCCTCATAAGCCGTGGTGAAGGCAACTTTTATAGGAAAAGCAAATCTCTGATTTAAAAAACCATAAAGCGGGAGACCAGTACTCGCATTAAGCTGGTCTGCAGTTTAACTCGTTGCTGGCTATCTTGCTGTTGCTTGTTGCTGGATCTCAATATTTTGAACCGAGTGAGAGACTTAGCTGTCGTACAAAGCTAAGACTCTGTAACATCATCTGTGTATAGATACTGACTCAGCCATTTGTCTATTAAAATGATCATGTGGCGATGGAATCATTTTTGGCCTCATAAACTTTAAGTGTCTGATGGAGTGGCACTCGTCTGAGAAGACGTTGCAATCATCATGTATATTTATATATATGTATGTATATGTATATGTATGTATATATTTATATATATACATGTATATATATGTGTATATATACGTATATACATATATATGTATATATATGTGCATGTATATATGTATATATATGTGTATGTATATTTGTATATATATGTATATATGTATATGTATATATATGTGTATATATATGTACATGTATATGTATGCATATATATATATACATATGTATATGTATATATATATGTGTATATGCATGTATATATATATGTATATATGTATGTATATATATTTATATATATATGCAGGGTATCATGGATCTGTTTTCGGGGTCCTGTTCGTCTTTTGGGCTTACTATTAGTCTTAAGAAGACTAAGGTCATGTTCACACCTCCACCCGGTAGTTTGTATGTGGAACCAAATATTTTTGTCAACAACCAGAGACTTGCTGTGGTTGAGACATTTGTGTATTTGGGTAGTACTCTCGCCAGAGATGGAACCCTGGATGCTAGGTCAACTATAGGATACAACGTGCCACTAAGGCTTTTGGTGGCTTAGAGAAGCGAGTATGGTCTTAGAGGGGTATAACTATTCATACAAAGATCAGTGTCTATAAATCTTGTATTTTACCATCCCTGCTTTACGCTTCTGAGGCCTGGACAACTTATGGTAGACACATAAAAGTCATGGAGAGAGTGTACCAGAAATTCCTGAGACACATTCTGGGCATCAGGTGGAGCACTTTTATATCTGATGTGGATGTTCTCATGCCGGCTGATGTACCTTGTATCGAGAAGTTGATTATATGCAACCAGATGAGGTGGGCTCGACATCTGACAAGGATGGACGACGATAGATTGCCAAAGTGCCTGTTCTATGATGAAATTACACAAGGAAAGGTCCGCAACATAAACCGAGGAAACACTTTAAGGATAACATCAAAGATAATCTTAAAGCTCTTGGTATTGACGTGTTCAGTTGGGAAAGTGCTTCCAATGATCGTAAAAAGTGGCGCTCCTTAGTCTGTCATGGCTGTGATAGTTTTGAAAAGAAAAATGAGCATGCAAAAATGAAGCGTAATGTCCGGAAGAAAAATCTGTCAGATATATCAGGTCTGTCGGAGGATTTCATGCAGAACCACACCTGTGATTTATGCGGTAAAATGACTTTATCTGGAGCTGGCCTGGCTAGCCACAAGCGTTCACATGGAGATCAATCTTTCTTTGATGGGGTAAACTTTGCAGGGCACAGATGTTCTGTTTGCTCTGTGGTCTGTAAATCGAGTGGAGGCCTAAAGTATCATATGAGCGTCCACAGTAGAGCAACACCAGTTGGCATCCCTCAATCTCAGTTTAAGTGTAACCTTTGCAACAGACTGAGTAAAAGCAGGGCTGGTCTGAAGAGCCACCTTCGTTCGCACAGAAAATAGGAATTGATGCATTCTTGATCACATCTCCACATGTATATATGTGTGTGTGTATAAGTGTATATATGTGTACATAATTATAATATTAAATATATATATATATATATATATATATATATATGTTTTCAAAAATACATGAAAATAATTGAGTAATCAACAATAAAGCAAGGGAAAGACGGTCTTCTTCTGTCAAGAAGTGACAATCACCATATATATGTACATATATATATATATATATATATATATATATATATATATATATATGTATATATATGTATACGGTGCTAGTTGGCCGTTGACCCCGAAAAAGGGTTCATTAGCCCTTGTTTTTAATCCTTCAGGGAGACTAGCCACCCCCCTCACCTAATAAGTCCGGTGGGGGAACCAGTTTAGTCTCCGGTGACCCGACCATGAGGCAGGTAGTACTAGGTTACATGGTACCAGTAGCATATGGCATGACCTGACACGTGTGCGTTCGTGCGTGTGTATGTGTGTGTTAGAGTGTGTTGCAGACCAGGATATAAAATACCCTAACTCGCTACAAGAAAAAATAATGAAACGAATTGAATGAAGAAAACAAAGAACTCAAATGCTGGAGTAAATAAACATGTTGTTTATTTTCTGTTGAGAAATGAAAGTCTTTGGTGGACACGTGTTCATTCAGCCGTTGATGACTACGCGCGTGGAAGGAAAGGGAATACAAATGAAGTGGCAAGATGTCTGTAGAAAGAAAGGGTTAAGCTCAGTAGAACGTCGCGCACATGTCTGTGTCGATGGGCTAAAGCGAAGGGGAGATAGAGAGAGTAAGTCAATCCAGTTCATGGAGAGGGAAAGCTTATAAAGTGTGCTTGCGCTTGCCCCACATTACAGTAGCAGGGAAAGTGACATTAGAACACACGGTCAGTTCGTCGACTAAACAGGTCGAACACTGGTCCAGACGCAAAAAGGGAAGTTGACAGGTTTTGTTGACTTTTATACTGGAGTCAGTGTTCTGACTGCGCATGTCTGGCTTTCACTTTAAAGGAAGTGACGTTTCGCATGTGTGCGTACTTGTGCGCGTATGTGTGTGTATATGTGTGTACGTTAGCATGTGTGTGCGTGAATGTGAGTGTGTGTGTGAGGTTGTGTATATGCATGCGTGTGTGTGTGCGTATGTGCGTGCGTACGTGTGGGTGTATATATGTGTGGAAAACATATTCGAACAAGTGAAGAGGGCTCCCATAAGCCGTGGTGAAGGCAACTTTTATAGGAAAAGCAAATCTCTGATTTAAAAAACCATAAAGCGGGAGACCAGTACTCACATTAAGCTGGTCTGCAGTTTAACTTGTTGCTGGCTATCTTGCTGTTGCTTGTTGCTGGATCTCAACACTTTGAACCGAGAGAGAGACTTAGCTGTCATACAAAGCTAAGACTCTGTAACATCATCTGTGTATAGATACTAACTCAGCCATTTGTCTATTAAAATGGTCCTGTGACTACGAAAGTCATTTTTGGGCTCATGAACTTTAAGTGTCTGAGAGAGTGGCACTCGTCTGACAAGACGTTGCAATCATTATATATATATATATATATATATATATACATACGTATATATATACATATATATGTACACATATATGTATTTATATATGTATGTATATACATGTATGTATATATATGTATATATATATGTATATATATGTATATATATATGTATATATATGTATATATATATGTAAATATACGTGTATATATGTATATATATGTATATGTATATATATATTTATATATGTATATATATGTATATATATATATATGTATGCATATACGAGGGGCGTGCGATAAGTAATGCCCCTGACCCTGACTTTCATTTGTCGGATCTAGCTGAAATTTTTCATGTGCAATGATTTATATCTTTACGGGTTATGTTGCAAATTACAGCTCTGAACTAATTGTGGTTTCTGTTTTACAGGTGTTTGAACTGAGTCAGGTGTGAAATGGAGCCTGTTGAATGTCGAGCAGTGATCTGGTTTTTGTATTTGAAAGGACGCCTACGACAGGAGACTTTTAATGAAATGAAAGAAACTTATGGTGATAATGCCCCATCATAGGACCTTGTAAAACGCTGGCATCGTGAATTCAATCATGACCGGAAGTCTGTGGAAACAGCTCCCAGACCTGGTCGCCCCCCCCCCTTCTACCATTGATGAGGCATCTGTCCGTCAAGTTGAGGCTGCCATTTTGGAAAATCGGCGCATTACTATTCGCCAAATAGCCCAAGATGTCAAGATTAGTACAGGGTCTATGGAAACTATCATTCATAACCATTTGCATATGCATAAGGTGTCTGCCAGATGGATTCCCAGGTTGTTCACACCATTCCAGAAGCGAGAACGCGCCAAGTGCTCGAGGATGAATTTGGAGATGTGCCAAGAAGATGAATCAAAGTTTTTCAAAAGACTGATTACACAGGATGAAACCTGGGTCCATCACTATGATCCAGAGACCAAAGCCCAGTTAATGCAGTGGAAGCACTTGAAATCACCACCTCCAAAGAAGGCAAGGGTGCAGCCCTCCGCTGGCAAGATCATGCTCACAGTCTTCTGGGACCAGGACGGAGTAGTGATGACAGATTTCCTGGCAAAGGGTACCAGGAGCCTATTATGCTTCACTTTTAAGGAAATTAAGGGAAGCTATCAAAATCAAGAGGCGGGGCAAAATCAGCAAAGGTACTGTCCTCCTGCAGGACAACGCTCCGGTCCACAACTCGCATGTCGCCAGATCAGAAGCACGGGCGTGTGGTTATGAAATCCTGCCCCATCCTTCCTACTCTCCTGACCTTGCACCCCCTGACTTTCACCTCTTCCCAGCCCTGAAGTTGTTTTTGAAAGGAAAGCGTTTCCCAGATGATGCAGCCTTGTTTTTTGAAGTCACGTTGTGGTTGGAGGACCAACCTGGGGTGTTCTACAAAAAAGGTCTCCATTGTTGCATCAAATGATGGGAGAAATGCATAACTCTGAGTGGTTCCTATGTAGAGAAAGACTAATAACTGTGTCAACTTCCGTTGCTCTACTGCTATGGGAAGTGGGTCAGGGGCATTACTTATTGCTTATCGTATATATCTATCTATCTATCTATCTATCTATATATATATATATATATATATATTTAAAGGAGATTAGAATAATAGTCTAAAGAGCTAAGTGTATTTTAATGTAACAGTGAAATTACTAGTTTAATTAAAATACAGGAAATGCTCGTTGTAATTTAGATATATAATAAGCTCGATAGTTAAATGTCCTAGAGCTAATTCAATATTAAGTAAAGTGATTTTCAATTTAAAAATTTAAAAAAATTTTTAAAATTTAAAAATCAAATTTTAATTAGATTAAAAATCAGTTTCATACGAAGGAACAACAACAAAGTCAATTATCTGTACGATCGTTTCGGAAATCCGTATATATATATATATATATATATATATATATATATATATATATATATATATATATATATATATATATATATATATGCATACATGCTGTATTTTGAAGACTCCTGATCGAGATGATTAAATATTTACTGTTAATCTTAAGTGGGCCGAATATGATTTTGCTACTGTATCTTAAAGTCCGATATGGTGTATAGTATATTATAAAAGATGAGCCAAGTTCCACACTGTTATTGAGTTATGGACGTAAGTTAGAAATGAACACAGCTTTCTTGATACGAATGTTACCAATGTTCCTCACTGTGGTCAAGACGCTTACTTTGATGAATCTGTTAGTGTTTTTGCAAATGTAAAGATGTTTGAAAAATGAGGAGGCATGTATTTTGTGTATGTTCCTTTTATATATATATATATACATACATATATATATATATATATATATATATATATATATATATATATATATATATATATATATATATATATACACGTTGTTTTGAAAAAAGAAAAACCGAATGAATTTATGAAATGATAAACGTTTTGTCCCTATTGCAGAGGACATCTTCAGGATATTAAAAGGAAAAATGCAAAAAAAGAAAACGATCATAGACCATACGAAAATGAAAAGGAAACAGTGTTAGAATCCTACCCATATCGGGAAGGAAACTATGTGTGTGTATGGGAAGGTTGGGTTGTTCAATGTCTATATATACACTTTTAAAAATATGTTAAATAAATATGTACACTTTTTTTTTCTCTAAACTTATTCATTTTGTTGAATTATTTAAGGATTAAGGAAAAACGGTTAACCAGGATCTGTTTTGATATTTTGTTCTTTGATTATTATTTTCCCTATACTAGAGGCTAAATGGTAGAAGCCCTTTCTTTGCATAAATATGTATTAGTGTTTAATATTAGTGCTGACTCTAAAAGTCTTCTTTTAGCTCTATCTGTCATGCATTTTATAATTTTCGCATGATCCAAATTAAATGAATGATCGTGTTCTGCACAATGGCAAAAGAGTGCATTTAGGGCGTTACCATTCCTTATATCTCTTCTGTGTTCATAAAGTCTTAGTTTCAATTTACGCTGTGTCTCACCTATGTATGCTTGTTGGCAATTGTTACATGGGATGGAATATATACCGGCGTCGGATGTGAGGGTTTTGGGATACATATATATATATATATATATATATATATATATATATATAGCAAATTATAGCGATTCAATGAAATTTAAAAAAACTTTATTCATATCAAGGAATCTTTATTATTCCAAGTAAGACAAAGAATACTTTCGAAATTTTATCTCCTTATCCTATAGGGTTTCGATGCCTACCATCTCTCAGAGGAGAAAATATTAGCAAATAGATATAACGGTATTCACCCCATTTGCTAAAGTCAGTTAGACATGGAAAATCATAATCAGAAATTGATTAAAATAGAAGTCACATAGCGGGGGAAATTGAAGAAAACGATATGAAGGTTTAGTTCCAAATTGCGCGATAAAATCCAAGGTAACTTTCCTTTAAAGCAGTGAGGTAATGAGATCCAAGCTGTATATTGTGTAATCCACATCATAGAGTAGAAATCCAAGTTTCTGGAGTAATTCTTCTTCATGTGCCGGTGAAAAGATTTTTATGGTCTGGTTGGAATTTTTTAATTAAAAATTTTTTTTTTTTATTAAATACCTTGGTGTTACTGGAATTAAACGTTAGTGAGATAGGATAGGTAGAAAGGAATAGTGGAGGGGAGAGAAATTTAAAATGAAGAGATGGATGAAGGCTAAGGGAGAAGACATATATATATACGTATGTATGTATATATATATATAGCAGAGAGTGACCTCTATAGACCAGTTCAAACACGCTATAAAAAGCTATAAAAATGTTGAGTAGCCATTTTGGTATGTCAAGTTAGTCTTGGGTATAGAGAAAGGGTGGGAAAAAGAAAAAGAGGCAGAGAAAATAAAATAAAATGAAAGAAAGGAAGAGGAAGAAGCAAATGAAATTTTGCGTTTTTCAAGCTACGTCTTAAATTCTTTACTCTGTTTAAATCTATTAAATCCAGTCCACTCAAACAATTAAATGATAAGGTGCTCTTTTGTTAATTTTATACTCATTGATAATATCCTTTAAATGGGGGAATTAAACTGGAGAAATCGAAAAATAACTGCAAGTAAAATGTACAAATAAAACTAAGCGTATTTGATAGAGTTTGTTAAAATATATATATGTATATATATAACATATATACGTATATATATGTATGTTTAGATGTATGCATATGTATGTATATATTTGTATATCTGTATATATATGTATATATATATATATATAATGTGTATATATATGGACATATATATGTGTATATATATGCATATATATATGTCTATTTGTATGTATATATATATATATAAAATATATTTTAGTCATCGACATACAGACCTGTTTCGTTGTATCACAACTCATCAGTGCCGCTAGACTAACACCTCTCCCAAGTCGAGGATCGAACCTAGAACCGTCGTGATGACAGTCGGCAGTCCTACCCACATGACTACGGAATCGGTGGCCGAAATTAACCTATCCGAACGATTATTTAAATAAACATTCGTCCGCTACTCGTAGAGGGCTCAAACGTTTGTTTGTAAACAAATCGCGAGCTTCGCATTATTTCAGCTAAATTAAGCAGCGAGTAAGATAATTTACAAGAGTGCTCTACCAAAGAGGGGAGCTTTATAAAATATATTTTAGTCATCGACATACAGACCTGTTTCGTTGTATCACAACTCATCAGTGCCGCTAGACTAACACCTCTCCCAAGTCGAGGATCGAACCTAGAACCGTCGTGATGACAGTCGGCAGTCCTACCCACATGACTACGGAATCGGTGGCCGAAATTAACCTATCCGAACGATTATTTAAATAAACATTCGTCCGCTACTCGTAGAGGGCTCAAACGTTTGTTTGTAAACAAATCGCGAGCTTCGCATTATTTCAGCTAAATTAAGCAGCGAGTAAGATAATTTACAAGAGTGCTCTACCAAAGAGGGGAGCTTTATAAAATATATTTTAGTCATCGACATACAGACCTGTTTCGTTGTATCACAACTCATCAGTGCCGCTAGACTAACACCTCTCCCAAGTCGAGGATCGAACCTAGAACCGTCGTGATGACAGTCGGCAGTCCTACCCACATGACTACGGAATCGGTGGCCGAAATTAACCTATCCGAACGATTATTTAAATAAACATTCGTCCGCTACTCGTAGAGGGCTCAAACGTTTGTTTGTAAACAAATCGCGAGCTTCGCATTATTTCAGCTAAATTAAGCAGCGAGTAAGATAATTTACAAGAGTGCTCTACCAAAGAGGGGAGCTTTATAAAATATATTTTAGTCATCGACATACAGACCTGTTTCGTTGTATCACAACTCATCAGTGCCGCTAGACTAACACCTCTCCCAAGTCGAGGATCGAACCTAGAACCGTCGTGATGACAGTCGGCAGTCCTACCCACATGACTACGGAATCGGTGGCCGAAATTAACCTATCCGAACGATTATTTAAATAAACATTCGTCCGCTACTCGTAGAGGGCTCAAACGTTTGTTTGTAAACAAATCGCGAGCTTCGCATTATTTCAGCTAAATTAAGCAGCGAGTAAGATAATTTACAAGAGTGCTCTACCAAAGAGGGGAGCTTTATAAAATATATTTTAGTCATCGACATACAGACCTGTTTCGTTGTATCACAACTCATCAGTGCCGCTAGACTAACACCTCTCCCAAGTCGAGGATCGAACCTAGAACCGTCGTGATGACAGTCGGCAGTCCTACCCACATGACTACGGAATCGGTGGCCGAAATTAACCTATCCGAACGATTATTTAAATAAACATTCGTCCGCTACTCGTAGAGGGCTCAAACGTTTGTTTGTAAACAAATCGCGAGCTTCGCATTATTTCAGCTAAATTAAGCAGCGAGTAAGATAATTTACAAGAGTGCTCTACCAAAGAGGGGAGCTTTATAAAATATATTTTAGTCATCGACATACAGACCTGTTTCGTTGTATCACAACTCATCAGTGCCGCTAGACTAACACCTCTCCCAAGTCGAGGATCGAACCTAGAACCGTCGTGATGACAGTCGGCAGTCCTACCCACATGACTACGGAATCGGTGGCCGAAATTAACCTATCCGAACGATTATTTAAATAAACATTCGTCCGCTACTCGTAGAGGGCTCAAACGTTTGTTTGTAAACAAATCGCGAGCTTCGCATTATTTCAGCTAAATTAAGCAGCGAGTAAGATAATTTACAAGAGTGCTCTACCAAAGAGGGGAGCTTTATAAAATATATTTTAGTCATCGACATACAGACCTGTTTCGTTGTATCACAACTCATCAGTGCCGCTAGACTAACACCTCTCCCAAGTCGAGGATCGAACCTAGAACCGTCGTGATGACAGTCGGCAGTCCTACCCACATGACTACGGAATCGGTGGCCGAAATTAACCTATCCGAACGATTATTTAAATAAACATTCGTCCGCTACTCGTAGAGGGCTCAAACGTTTGTTTGTAAACAAATCGCGAGCTTCGCATTATTTCAGCTAAATTAAGCAGCGAGTAAGATAATTTACAAGAGTGCTCTACCAAAGAGGGGAGCTTTATAAAATATATTTTAGTCATCGACATACAGACCTGTTTCGTTGTATCACAACTCATCAGTGCCGCTAGACTAACACCTCTCCCAAGTCGAGGATCGAACCTAGAACCGTCGTGATGACAGTCGGCAGTCCTACCCACATGACTACGGAATCGGTGGCCGAAATTAACCTATCCGAACGATTATTTAAATAAACATTCGTCCGCTACTCGTAGAGGGCTCAAACGTTTGTTTGTAAACAAATCGCGAGCTTCGCAATATATATATATATATATGTGTATATATATGTATATATTATATAAATATGTATATATATATATGTATATATGTAAATATATGTATATATATGTATATATATGTATGTATATATATATATGTACGTATATATGTATATGTATTATACATGTATATATATGTATATATATTTTCGGGCTCATTTATATAAAAATGCATATATATATGTATATATATATGCATATATATGCATATATATATGTATATATATATGTATATATATACACATATATGTAGGACAACAAGAGTATGAAATGAAGACACAAAACTATATATAGGTAGATATAGAATGGATCATTTATTGAATAATGGCATACAGGCAAAATTTGGGGGATAGAAAGGATTCTTTATGCCAGGGCATTTCGAAGCCTATTGCTTCTCATCAGAAGAGTAGAGAAGGTGCTAGGTAGCATGGGGGAGATGCGGCATCTAGCGTAAGGTTCATTAGGGATGAAAAAGATTAAGAAGAATTATAGAATGTTGGGCTAAGCTTTATTGAATTCTAAATAAATAAAGAGAAGTTTATTATATATAGTATGATATATAAGAATATAATGGGTATATATATTATTGTTAAATAGGGGGTGCATTGTTGCTGTGTGGTAATTTATTTTAACGGTTTGTGGGGTGTCTATTTTCTATGGAGTGGGTAATTTTGATTAATTTGGGGGGAGAGTTATGTACGGTTGTAAAACTGAAAGGTAATATGCGGCAATATATTTATAAGTTTCTACTGTTATGATATAGGGAGTATGATCATAAGGGGGTGGTCGGAGATTAGGGTGGCAATGACTATGAGTGCGTATAACTTGATGTGAAAGGTTAAGTATACATATTGATGTTAAAATGGAGGAGTAAGGAAACCATAGCTACTTATGACAGTGGTAAAAATATACCAAATAATAGTAGGGTAATTATAATAGTACGGAAGATAAGAGTAATGACAATTATAATAATAGTAGTAATAATGAAGTTGAAAATAAATTAGATGTAAGATTGAATATAAAAAAAATTAATATTAAGAAAAAAATAAAAAAAAAATAAAATAAAAATAAAGGCAAAATTAAAAGTAAACATTAAAATTAAACATTAAAATTAAACATTAAATATAATGTTACCAATAGTTTGATCAAATTAAATTCAAAATTACTGTTAATAAGAGTGAAGATGGAGATAATGGTAGCGGTTATGGTAGCAATGACGGGGGTGATAATAATGATATCAATTATAATGATGATTATAATAATAATGATGATGATAAAAACAATAACAATGATAACAATAATAATAAAAACAATAATAATAGCGTTAAAAACAGTGCAGTAATAATAATGATAATAATAAAGGCAGTAGTAACAATACTTCTACCACTACATCGCCACCACTATCACCAATAATAATAATAATGTAAATACTGTTAATACTAAATTATTAGGGATGCGTAAAAGAAAGGGATACAGATAAGTGGGGGGGAGGGTTAGAATAGCCAGAAACGGGGTTGAGGAGTGAGGGGTGAGTGGACTCGTATAAAATAAAGTAAAATAGAGAATATATATATATATATATATATATATATATATATATATATATATGTATATACACACATATACGCATACACATACATATAGCCGTATTAAAAAAAATAGCTGTATAATAAGCCGAGAAAGCTTAAGAGTTGGGTGAACTTGGGTTTAAATTAAAGGATTGCTTCACTAGGAACGGTAGTTTCAAGCGTCCACCTTAAAACTTTAAATTTCTTGAAGTTCGATTATAAAGGCCATCAAATTTATGTTTATATAGACAGGCCAGGCCTAGAAAGTTGAATACATACTTTCTCGTTTATGAACACGAGGTACAGGTCCATCGAATCGTCATAACTACTTTATGTAGTAGTTTTAATCTCCAAGAGATACCAGAAGTATACGTTATAGCAGTCCTTTAAATTTCCATATCTCTCCAAATGTTTTTTTTTGGGGGTGGTCTTCCGTAGATGTTTTAGTCTGGTGAATTCTTATTCCTCCTAATTTGGCTGGCAGAAAACTGTATTTTTTCAACGGAGGCTCTTGTGATGGAAATTACCCAATGCTGGACTAGTTCAACTGTGTTCAAATCTAGGTTATATTATCAGTAGGAATTAGCATCTAGATGGAACGCTTAGCTGGTAGTCGGAGGGGGTAGGATAGGGATGGGGATATGTCTGTATGGGTGACGGGGGTTGGTTGGGTTGAATTGGGGAAGCTTTTCTTAGGCTATATTTTCGGTATATTTAAAAGTTTTAATGTAAATACTACTGGGTGGAGGGCTTAGTGTAAATCTAATAAGCTGATTTTTAAATAATTTCTTATTGGGGGGGGGGCTCGCCAGTGGAGTTTAGGGGTGGTGGTTAGATAATTCTTAATTTAGGTTTTAAGCCTTTAACCCTGTGAGGTGGTTTCTAAGCTATATTTTCATTGGGCCTGGATTTTATATTGCTTAGGTTATATTCTCGTTGCATCATGCGCTAATTGGTGATTTGGTTGCAGTTTAACAGGTGGTATTAAGTGTACATGTTCACGGGGGTAGGGTTTGTTAGACAAAGTTGTTCATGAGCTTATGATTAAGGCAGATATATTGTTAATTAGGCATTGCCAATATGCAGGCTATTCTAGGTTGGAAATTTATTTAAAATTATGTAAAGGTTGTGTGTTCAGAGGGTGTGCTTATATTTTATATTAAAGAGTTGAAGTTTTTTATGGCGATTTTTCCGATTGCGGGAGATTATAGGTGGTTAAAAAAATAGTTTGGGGTGTTGTCCAATAGCTCTATACTAGGAGAAACGGTTAGTGATGGATATTATTGCATTTTATGGATGGCGAGGAAGCGCAATAATCTAGTTCCTGTCCGGTGGCGCATTTTCAGTGGGGTTAATTGCATTTACGTATTTGAACTTTCTCTTGTGCCTGCAACTGCAAATTATCTCTTGTTTTGAATTGAGGATGTTTAATTTTTTAGGCGCCGTTATAATCTCGGTCGTCTCTGTGTTGCATAGAAGGCAGTATTTAGATCCTGGGCTGTATGACTTGGATTTTCTTAGTATTTTCCATTTTAATGTAAAGCCTATTTTGTTTTGTTTCAGGTTTCTAACTAGGTTAGATAGGGTAGTTTTTGTTTTAGGGTTCTCCTTTGAGAATGATTGTAAATGGTTTGCAATTCTGGCCTTTATCGGGAAGGAGGATAATCCTATGTAGGTACGCATTATGGGGCTTGTGCGTTGTGTATCTAGAGGTTCTTCATTTATCTGGGGGTGGCGAGTTTCAATGTTCAGGTTATGTAGAGCTTATACCTATCTGCTCTGTGGTCAGTTGTTCAGATTGTGTACTATTGCTTATTGGGTTATGTGGATTCTCTCCGGTGTAACTGGTACTATAGGTTTGGGCTGTCAGGTTATTAGTTGTCGTATTAGGCGGGAGTTCTGTTACTGCACATGAATATATGACGTCTGAGTGTACACAGTTATTCTCCAGTGGGCAGCTAGCTGGGTCGTTACAATTGCAGTTTGGTTGGGCTAGACTAGGGTTGCCATTAATTATTTTCTGTGCTGATTCTATTTTCTTATTATTAGTGCTTATAATAGTTTGTGCTACATTAGGCATAGTTGAGAAGGATAATTTTCTAGAGTTTTTATTTAGGATCGTGCTGTATATGTGAGGATACTTGACAGAATCTTCTAATTTAAAGAATTCTTTTGGGATATTAGTTTGGACGTTATTATTATAGGAGGGGTTGAACCAAATATTGGACTTTCTTCTGATCCGTTTTTTTGGGAGTGTTTGTTCAACTTGTATGAGCTTTTCATTGTAAGGAGTATTTGGCATATGATACTTATGATTCGATCTTGCCTTATTATTTTGCCTAGACTTGCGTTTAGTCATGTTGTGGGGCTGGATATTTTTTTAGCATTATTCGTATCATACTTAATTGTGTCTTTGTATCCAGAGTTTGCTGGTGCGTTGTTATAAAAGGTGGAGCTTTCGTTGAAAATTTTATGGTTTGCTGAGAGATTAGAGATTCTTTTGGACACCAAGGAAGGGATTGCCTTAATGACGGATCTGGGGTGATTGGAGAATTTGTGGACATAGTGTAGCGACAAATTTGGTTTATGGTAGGGGTAGTATGTTTCTTCCTTTAGGTTTAATGTTTCAGGTGCTTTTTTCATTCTCTACTAAGGCCGAAACTTTAAAAAAATTCTCTTAGTTTGATTATGGCCCTATTGTACATTCTGGGCCTAGCCCTAGTTACTAATAGAGCGTCACTTACTAATAGAGGCCTCCTTGTAGGTCGCTATTGTAGGTTACTAATAGAGGCCTCCTTGTAGGTCGCTATTGCTGAATCTGTGTTTAAGCTCATTTAATAGGTAGATTCCTACCAAATCCGTTACTTGTGCAGAGTCTGCCGCATCCATCACTATGTTGAATTGATCAGGGGTGTCTTTTCTAGTCCACAATGTATTATCAAATTCTATTAAAGTTTTTCTTGCTAGTAGGATTAGACTAAGTTCTGAGTCGGAAAGGTCCGAGTTATTTATAGCTAAGATAAGCGCTTTGTTTAAAAGGATAGGGGATATAGATTGGCAGTAGTTGTCAATGTCAAATGTTATGAAGTTTAGTGTTGATTTGTCTTTGAGGTTAATGAACCAATCTATAACATTGTTCGATGATTGCCAAAGGGAGAAGCTTTTTTTCTTTTTTATACTTGGTATTATTCTATCTAATATGTTTTTACTTATTCTTCCTAGGTCTGATTTAGCGGAACAGATTAGCCTGATACAGAGGTTGCTGTTGAAGTTAGGCTTATGGTCCTTTAGGGTGAATCTTGGGGTAGCTTGAGTGAAGATTTCTGTGTGGTTACTTAGGTTCATGCTAGTGAGTAGGTTCTTAGCATGATTGTTGATCTTATGTGTTGAGTTTTGTGATACTTCCTTATATGATTTTCTAAGCTCTTTATATATTAGGCTCTCATAAGCTTGGCAGTTTAATTTGTAATATAGTTTTTTGTTTTATCTGCGGAAACAAATAGTTCTATCCAATTCTTAACTTCATGTGCCAAGCCGTTTATTTAATTAACTATCAGGTGGGGATGTTTATTAGGTTTCTTAAATTTTATTTTTTTGATTAGATTAATTAGTCCGTTTTCAAATTCTTCTAAATGTTCATTAGCTTTAGGGAATTGGTTTGATTTTAGTCCATAATATTTCGCCGCCATTTTCCTTTTGTGGAATTGATCTTTCTCTTTTCCTTTCACATTAAGCCTCACACACACACACACACACACACACACACACACACACACACACACACACACACATATAAATATATATATATATACACACTAGCAAAAGTACCCATCGTTGACTGGGTTCAAAAACAGAAAATGGACTCTGATTGATGAAAGTATGATAGGTTATGAAAAGGAAGAGTTGTAATGAGATAGCTTCAAATTTGGGGGTATCAAAACCAAAGCAATATATGATGAAAGTAAAAATAGAATAGATAAACCCCATAATTTATTATACCATACCTGTTCACACTGAAACACTTATCACAATATTCTGTGGATCTATATTAAAAAACCTTGTTAAACATTGTGACATATTTCCATTCTATGGAAGTCAGGTGCGAATGAACACCCCATAATTTTATTATACCATATTTCTTCAAACTGAAACATGTATATATATATATATATATATATATATATATGTATATATATGTAAATATATATGTATATAGTTATGTATATATATATATGTATATATATGTATATATATATATATGTAAATATATATGTATATAAATATGTGTATATATATGTAAATATATGTATATATATGCATATATATGCATATATGTGTATAGAAATGTATATATGTATATATATGTATATATATGTATATAAATATGTATATATATATGTATATAAATATGTATATATATATGTATATATAAATATGTACATATATATGTATAGATATATCTACATATATATGTTTATATATACATATATATAAACATATATATGTAGATATATCTATATATGTATATATATGTATATATATGTATATATATATGTATACATATGCATATATATGTATACGTATATATGTATATATATGTATATATGTAAATACTAGCATGGGTACTCGGCGTTGCCTGGGTTGATATGAAGTTCTGTTTGAAACACGTCTGCTATAGTAATCATTTTCATCATGGGTAACGTGGATACCCTCACAACAATTTCAAATATAAAAGAATGAAGAAAAACATGTAAATGTAATCGCCCCAAAAACAAGTATCTGATATCTTCTCCACCAGATATTTCTTCAGTGAACTCTCACCAGAATAAAATACGATTATCACGGAAGTGTAGAGGTAATATACCTAAGATAATGTACTGCAATTTATGCATATTACATTTGCATTAAATTTCTTGATTTTCAATGCTATTCAGGTCAAAATCAGAGGGGAAAATCCTATTCAGGTCAAAATCAGAGGGGAAAAATTAGCTCATTTCATATATATATATATATATATATATATATATATATATATATATATATATAGGGATATATATGTGTATATATATGTATATATATATGTGTATTATATATGTATATATATATAAGTATATATATGTATATATATGTATATATATGTATATAGAAGTATGTATACATATGTATATATATATATGTATATATATACATATATATATGCATATATATGTATATATGTATATATATGTATATATGTGTATTTGTTTGTACGAGTTTGTTTTAAGACTTTATTCAGCCGAGAGCCGACCGCAAGTATCTACATGCTGTCTCCTGTTTGCACCGCCCGTTTGCCGGTGTTCCCCCTGTTATCGTCCCCTGTGTACCTACGTACATTACATCTCCCCCCCAAAAAGAAAGGTCCATTTATCATGGAAAAAGGTCAGGGTAGACTGCACTTGTGACCCTTTTGTGGTCGAGGATTATTCTGCCTCAGTATGTGACCATTGAAATCCCCCCCCCCCTTTTTTTTTTTTTTAAAGTTAAGAAAAAATAAAAGGTAATTGTTCAATCTTTAGTCAATCTGGACTAAAACGATTCGGTGGTCTTATTGTACGGCCCGATCGTCATGGCAGGGCTAGTGGGGTATGCGCACTCACTTCTCTATCTGGCTGCTCATAATCGGGCGAATTCTCATGGGTCAATGGAGTCTGTCGATGTGTGTTATTTTCTGTTGCCATATCTGGAGGCATGTTTAGTTCTGTGAAAATGCGTTCTGGATTGTTTTTACTTGGGGATTGAGGTGCTTGCTCGGTGATACAACGGCGAGACCTGATGTGATCCTGATGACGACGAACCAACCGGCCATCCTGCAATCTGATTAGAAAGGATAAAGGAGATACTCTTTCCAGAATGTGACCAGCCAACCACATGGATCCGGAACCAAAGTTCTGTGCAAATACTGCTTGGTCTTCATCAAATGAACGCATCTGGGCAGATTTGTCATGGTGAAACTTTTGACATTCTTGGTTGTTATATACAACACTTGAGGTGGCAGGCTTCATACGATCCAGATTGGTGCGCAATCTTCGCTTCATCAACAACTCTGCCGGGGTAGATCCCATTGTTGTGTGAGGCGTTGTCCAGTATGTCAGCAGAAAACGGGATATCTTTGTTTCCAGAGTTTCTCCCGACATTTTTTTAATACCGTTTTTAACCAGCCCAACTGAGCGTTCGGCTAGACCATTTGATGCCTGATGATGTGGACTGACAAATTTGTGTCTGATACCATTCCGTTTCATGAACTCTGCAAATTCTGAACTGGTGAAGCATGGGCCATTATCACTGACAACAATGTGCGGGAGACCATGAGTAGCAAAACAGCGCCTCAACCTTTCAATTGTAGTGGCTGAAGTAGCTGCCCTTGTGGTATAGACATCAACCCATTTTGAGTGTGCATCCGTAATGACAAGCAGGTATTGGCCATTGTAATCGGCATAATCAACGTGAACCCGCTGCCAAGGTTCAGCTGGCTATTCGCAGGGGTGTAGTGGTGCCTGAGCAGGTAGGCTTCTGGAGCACTGGCAAGGGTAACAGTTGTTCACCTTTTTTTTCGATGTCAGCATCTATCCCAGGCCACCATACATAGGTCCGGGCGAGGGCCTTCATCTTGACTATGCCAGGGTGGCATTGGTGAAGCTCGTCCAACACTCTCTGCCTGAGATGGTGGGGAATTACCACTCATGAACCCCACAGCAGGCACCCCCTTTCAACACTTAGTTCGTTTTTACGAGCGTGAAATGGTAAATACGGAGCATCATGTGGGAGATTGCACCCTCCATGTTGTGTGGCTTGAACAACCTTAGAGAGGATGGGGTCTTTGCGTGTATGAGCACAAATGTCAGTCGAGTCAACGGTGGAATTGTCCAGGTGATCCATGAGATGTATGATGCAGCCTGGTGTTGGGACATCTAATGCTTCCTGCAGGGGGAGACGACTCATTGCGTCGGCAGTGACGATGTGTGAACCAGGCCTATATTCTATCGTGTAATCGTAAGCACTCATCAACAGTGACCAACGTATTATTCTTGGTGGCAGGGTGTCCAATGTTGGCTTTGTTGGGTTAAAGAGGCTGATAAGTGGCTTATGATCCGTAATGATATGGAATGCATGTCCAAATAAGTAGTGATGAAACTTTTTAACCCCAAAGATAATACTCAGTCCCTCCTTGTCCAACTGACTATAATTTTTCTCAGCCGGTGACATTGTTCTCGAAGCAAAAGCAACAGGTTTCTCTGAACCATCGGCAAGATGTGCGACAAAACAGCTCCGACACCATATTGACTGGCGTCACAGGTCAGTACCAGTTCCTTCTTCGGGTCATAGTGAACCAGGACATTTGTGGTCTGCAATGCATCTTTGGCTCGCTGAAAAGCTGTTAATTGGGGGGTGCCACACGTCCAAGAGACACCTTTCCGCAGTAGATAATAGAGGGGGCCCAACTTATCTGCGACGTTGGGGACGTACCTAGCGTAGAAATGGAATAAGCCCAAGAAAGCCTTAAGTTCGGTCACATTGCGTGGGGCTGGTGCATCCCGGATGGCACGGATCTTTTCTGCTGTAGGGTGAAGGCCTTCGGAGTCAATCCAATGACCTAAGTAGGTTACGGAGGGTGGCATGAACTTGCACTTGTCCAGACGAACGCGGAGACCAGATTCTGAGAGTTTCCCTAACACTCGGTCAAGGGTGCTCAAGTGTTCTGCATCTGATGATCCTGTAATTAGTATGTCGTCCTGATAGCATACGAAATGTGGTTCATTTGCCAACAAATTGTCCATACAGCGTTGATAGATACCAGGAGCTGATTTTACTCCAAAACTGAGGCGGTTGAACCTGTAGAGACCCCGTGGTGTATTGATTGTAAGGTACTGCTTTGAGTTTTCCTCTAACGGAACCTGCAGGAACGCTGATCTCAAGTCAAGAGTGGTGAATTTCTTTCCCTGCACCAATTTTGCATACAAATCATCAATCCTGGGGATAAGGTACTGGTCGAGATTTGAACATTTGTTTATTGTAGTTTTATAGTCTCCACACAACCGTATTGTTTGGTCAGTTTTGACAACTGCTACTATAGGGGCAGCCCATTCTGAGTATTGTACTGGTTCGATAATACCCAGAGACTCTAGTCGATCCAGCTCCTTGTCAACCTTTTCACGCAATCCAAAGGGCACGTATCGAGCCTTGCAGAATATGGGCTTTGTTTTCGGGTCAGCACTAAGTTTTGCTGTGAAACCCTTCAGTGCGCCCAATTCATCCTTGAAAACATTGGGGTATTTTGCAAGAATGTCTTCAATTGCAGGTGTAGCATTTACTGCTTTCAGTTGATGGATGCGTTTCCAGCTGAGTTGCACTACTCGTAACCAGTTTCTACCAAGAAGTGCAGGGCCAGAACCAGGAACAATCACTAATGGCAGACGAAACTGTCGGCCATCATAGTCTACCGACACTTGACACGTACCACACGGCGTGATACTTTCTCCCATGTAGGTTGCTAGTTTCTGTGACATAGGCTTAAGTACCGGCTTATCAGGTTAACACCATAGTTTTTCAAATGCATTGCGGCTGATCAATGAAACAGCAGCTCCGGTGTCGATCTCCATCTCGACATTGCGACCATTTATGCCCACAAACACCATCAGGGGCTCGGTTTTGCTATTTGCTGGCAGGTTAAACAGCCTATGCACCAAGGCGCAGTCGCTGCCTGTATCTTCGTCTACTGGTTCTTCACTGGTGACCTTGTGGGTTTTACGATTTCCAGCTCTGTCGTTGTACTTCCGGGTCAAACAGGCTGGCGAAATGTGACCGGTTTTGTGACAAAAATTACACATTGCCTCTTTGAAATGACAGGAGTCGGGGTAATGTTTTCCGTTACATCGGAAACATGGTCTTTGTTTTTGTCTCCGTAGTGGAGTAGGCCGTTCAACCTGGTTGACTTTCGTCTGTATTGTAAAATTGGACGTTGAACAGGCTGCCATGTCACTAACATTCCTGTCTGCACTTTCCATGGCAAGAGCTATCTGTCGGGCATAAGGAAATGTTAGTTTGCTCTCGGAAAGCAGTCGCCGACGGATTCGGTTATCCATCAATCCAACGACGAGCAAATCTCTCAACATCTCTTCTATCGTATTTCCAAACTCACAAAACTTTGTAATTTTTTTAAAAAGAGCAATAAAATCCGAAATGGACTGACCTGGTTGTTGGCGGCACATGTAAAAGTTGAATCGCTCAACAATTACGGACGGTGTTGGGTTGCAGTGCTCTTTTAATGAGAGCGAGAGTTCCTCATAACTTAAGCTGTGCAGCGTAACGAGATCCTTCAGCAGAGAAAATGTTTCACCACCACAAACAGAAAGAAGGACGGCCTTTTTCTTTCCTGGATCTTGTATTCCGTTAGCCTCGAAATAATACTCCAATCTTTCTGAGTAGGTGTCCCAATCACCTCCACTCGGCGAGAATTCGTTGATTTTACCATAAGACGTCATGTTTTTAAAATGCGTGTGTGCAGGTAGAAATATGTCGCTATTTAATTTCTATTAAACGCGATGTTTTTCGGAGAAAAAGTTTAAATAACTTTCCCCTTTATGAGAAATGATCTCATTCTCGTCGCCATGTAGTGTTTCTCACTGAGAATGCAAACACCGAGTTTGTTTTAAGACTTTATTCAGCCGAGAGCCGACCGCAAGTATCTACATGCTGTCTCCTGTTTGCACTGCCCGTTTTTTGCCGGTGTTCCCCCTGTTATCGTCCCCTGTGTACCTACGTACATTACATATATATGTATATATATGTATATATATAAGTATATATATATATATATATATATATATATATATATATATATATATATATATATATGCATATATATATGTATCTCATTTACTACTTGCCAAGCCAGATAGGATTGTTTGTTATCTGCTGCATTCTGAATTCGATCTATTTGTTCTTGAACTTCTGTTGTTCTGATAGGTACATCATATTAAGCTCTTGAAGCGCCTGCTTCCTTAATTTTGTATTCTGTCGAGCGGGGTATTTATGTTGCTTTTTGATTATGTTTTTAAACTTTTCTCGTTTTAATATTATCTTGTCATTTTCCCACGGTACTTTTCGCTTTACCTTGGGCTTCAGAGGTATACACTTCTTTGCTGCTTCTTGGTGTGATCTAACGAAGTTTTCATAGGTGGTATTAGCAGTTGGTTCCTGCTCTTGTGCTTGTAAAGCATCAAATCGTTTTCGCAGTTCGAAGATGAATCTCTGTTTGATCTGATTGTCGTGTGACAACGTTGACCATTTGTAGGACTGTCTAGATGATTTTTTAGTTTTGTTCGCTCGTAGACTTAACTTCAACTTAGAGGTTACAATCCTATAATCAGTAGACACACCATAGAAACTGCTAATAAGCTTCACAGTTATGACAGCTATTGATCCACTTCTTATTCATAAAAAGATAGTCCAGTTGTGCCTCGTCTCCATTTGGGGATTGATGGGTCCAGAGCTTACCGGGTCTTTTCTGAAAACGGGTATTCATGCATTGTAGGTTGTTTTCAAGGAGAAAAGTTAATATATACTCTCCATTTCGGTTTGTTCCATCATGGAAAGGGAACATGCTTGTTGTCTTCCCGTCCTATGTGTGCATTCATGTCACTCCTGATAACCAATAAATTATGTTTGGGGATTGAGCGCACTATTACTGAGAGTTCATCATAGAAATTCAGGATCTCTTGCTTGTCACTGACGTTGGTAGGGTGGTAGCAATAAATAAAAGTAGTAGTAGAAGTCCTACTCCCCAGCTGTTACCAATTTCATGGCACTTTATGTCCATGTCGTTGTGGAAGAGACGGTGCTCTTGAATACATACAATATTGATATCGTGTTCTTTGGATGAAGCAACAAGTTCTGATATATGAGATGTGGATTGAAGTGTCTGTACATTAAAGGTGGATATTTTTATGGTCTGTGTGGAGAAAGAAGTGGCTTACCATTAAAGCGGCTGCGCGTTTGTGTCTGCAGAGCACAAATTGAGAATCAAGATGACGCCCGCATGCTTTTATGTGGAAAAAAGTCTCTGGGAATCTCGGGGAATCCTGGAGAATCTCGTACCCTGGTTCCATAAATGACGAGGAAAGGAAAGTGGGAGGACAGACGATTTTTAGTCACTAAAGCGAACGGACGTGTGTAAAAGAAGAGGTAGAAGAAAAGAGTGTGGTGAACGAAACAAACAACGACTCGGTTGAAAGTAGAGTTGTAACGAACACAAGCTATTTCGGCATGACATCAGGATTTGACCCCAAGCTAATTCCCCTGTTTGATGGCAGTAGCACTGATCACTCAGTACAGGAATGGGTGGAAAAAGCAGAATTAATATGTCAACTCAGTGGGGTGAAGCATATCGAATGTGTGGTCCCAATGCGCCTCACTGGGGGAGCATATGCAGTATACCAGCAGTTGGCTGACGAGAAGAAAACAGATTTCGCCTGTATCAAGCACGCCCTTTTTACAGCATTTGCGTTAGATCCAGTTACTGCATGGAAGGAATTCATGGCCCGAAAATTACATCCCGGGGAAATGGTGGATGTGTATCTGGCTGAACTAAAAAAGCTATCAGTCCTTTTTGGAGGGATGTCAGACAAAGGCTTGGTGTGCGCCTTTGTTGCAGGATTACCTAAGAGTGTGGAAGATCTGCTCCGTGCCTCATCCCAAGTGGACGAGATGAACATATTGGAAGTATTGGCGCGGGCACGAGTAATACTAAAGAAAAGCCCTAACACTATAGACCAAGTGGCAGCTGTACAACCATCACAGGTTGGATTGCAGGACCTGGGCGCAGCTACAACCTGCTATAAGTGTGGAGGACCCAACCATTTGGCCCGTGATTGTCTTTCGTCACGTCAACCAGCTCGGAAACTTGATGGGCTGTGCTACAAGTGCAAAAAACGCAGACACCTGGCCCACACCTGTCCGGGAAACTGGCAAGGGGAAGAAGCTACAGCACTAGTCTTCTCCCCAGATCGTCATTGAGCAGGGCGCTACCCACTGTAAGCATACACATTAATGGAAGCGAGCGCCTCGCGCTTGTGGACACTGGGTGCACCCAGACTCTCGTGAGCAAGATATGCTGTGCCACTTGGAAAGCAGAGAGAATTCCGGTACTAACTGTCGGCAGAGGTCCACTAGCCTCTTGTGGAGTAAGCATTATCCGCGCAAGCATCAACGACGGGCCTGCAGTAGCCATGCGAGCCCTGGTTGTGGAGGGAGAGCTTCTCGGGTACGACCTACTCCTGGGTATGGACTTGATTACACAACTGGGTGGAATTACTGTGGACAGAACCGGCGAGGTACAGTTCTCCCGATGTGAGGAACACATTTGTGCTGCCATAACTCTCGACGAGCCTGACTTTCGTGCAGAGTATGATAGAAACACCAATGCATGAACGGCGTCTTGGAAGTGGTCAAACAATCAGCCACCAATATCCTTGCGGAACCGGTTATCGGAATATCCCCCACCCATGTGGCTAAGGGAACAGTATGAAGAAGAACTGCAGATGTGGATCGACAATGGCTGGCTTCTTCCATACCCAGAGGATGAGCTTGGCCCCCCCACGAGGGCTGATTCCCTTGATGGCCGTCGTACAAGAGACCAAACAAAAGGTCCGCCCCATCCTAGACTACTGTGAGCTCAATGAGCATGTCGACCCATATACAGACAGGGCTGATGTGTGTGCACTCAAAAACATACGTGTGTGTGTGTGTGTGTATATATGTATATATATGTGTGTGTATATGTATATATATATGTGTATATGTATATATATGTATATATATGTATATATGTACCTATTTACAACGCCTCCCCACGGGACAGAGTTAGACACCAGGGTCGTTTTTTAGTGTGGAGAAAAGGTACAAAAATAAAAATTGTCTCAGTCGTGAAGGATTTCTCCTCCACTGAAAGAGAACAAGAAATGGAAGTGCCGCATCTGAAGAACAGATACTACACTTTGATATATGTATATATGTATATATATGTATATGTATATATATGTATATATTTATATATATGTATATATATGTACATATATTTATATATATGTATATGTATGTGTATATATATGTATGTATATATTTATATATATACGTATATATATATATGCATATATCTATATGATTATAAAGCTCAAATAACCTTGTAACAAGTAATGAAACCCACTTTCTGGTTTACGACATCCAGTTGCGCATGCGCGCATAAACATTAACCCATAACAACGTAAACAAATAAACACAAATCGGCTCTTTTGCAGATTTTTACCTGCGCACTGAAATATTAACGTTATTATTTCGAAATTATTATTTAACATGGGAAGAGTGGGGATGTTTTGCATCTATTCTTTATTACAACTATACTGTCGCTATTTTCTTACAACTAAACAAATTTAAACCGTTGACAACCATAAGAACAATTGTAGTAAAGCCAAGACTACTACTACTACTACTACTACTACTACTCTCTATCCGTCCCTTTTCTTTCCTTCCTTCCTTCTTTTTTTGTTTACATTTCTAGATACAAAATAGGTGTGTGAGAACGGTGAATTTTTTGACACATTTACTAATCTGTTTCAATATTAGTGTTATTTTATTTTATTTATTTAGGTTTTATTTTTTTGCTTCAGGTTTTATTGATTTTTTTTTTTTAGATTTTAAGTTTCTATAACTTGGTTGAAGGATTCCAATATGGGGTTTTCATTCTTATATTTCTCATCGGTAGGTTCATGTGCGTTTTTGCTGCTAAATGACTTTCGTCGGCGTTCGATTCGTAGGAAAATCATGTTTAATTTTCGATTTTTGAGCGATTATTCGGAAAAATAGGTAACTTTTCACGAATAGGGAGGATTTTTTTTCATGTCTGAGTGATCCGTCCGAATGCCATTAACCTGGAATAATCAACGCAACCATAAAACGTATTGTTTTACTGTGTACGTTTTCTGCGTCCCAATTCTTCTTTTGTTTTTTTATTCACGTTTAAATTATCCAAATAAACAATTGTTAATACTGTCTGCTGTTTTTTTTACATCGTTCATTTCTGTATTACGTTTAAGTTATTTTAACGCAATTTTTTTTTACAAATAATCTACTTAAACCCGTTGAAAGCTAATAGAGCATTTTACAACGGCGATTTTACCCACGGCCTTCCTTCCTTTTTTTTTATTTTTACATTTTCTTTTCCATTTTTTAATACACTTGGAACCTTTTTTATCTACACTCTTAACAAAAATAAATCCGAAAACATTTTAAACAAAATTTTCCGTTACAAATACAAAAAAACGTTTTCACCCATAAAACGTTCATTCAAATACAACACCATAATACGTTTCTGGCATCCCAAATCGGTATAATAACTGCATAAACACATGTTCTTTCCATCAATACTCCATCAATTCAATAAAAGCAGACTGACTGGCTGGCATTCCTCTTTAAGCTATCGACTCCAAGCTAAGTCGAACTCTACGGTCCCAAAAGCTAAGAAACTTTTCTGTTCGTAACTTTTGCAGCCTACTAATCTAAAAACACTAACCTGTTTACTTTTTTATTTTTTATTTTTTCTCTTTTTCCTTATCACAGGTTTGACTTTAATCCTGAATATTTGTCTCGTTTTCTTATCTTTCTCCTAAATCTTTTTTGTCAACAATACTATTATTAACCAATACTTTTTCTTATATTTAAAACGAGAAAAAAAAGTCTCCCATGAAATTGAACATGTCCCAAATTATATTTGCATATTATCTGAACTCAAAAACACACGGCTTTTTTTTTTCTTCTAAAGTATGCATTATTTCTAGCTAAAGTTAATACATAACCCTAAAGGTCTTACTTCTTAACCAGCTTTTTAAACGAGTTTAAAACAACCAGACTTTTTCAATTTGATAAAAGTTCCATTATAGCATATTTATTATGGAGTGGAGCTGGAACGGTTTAACATCCCAGCTCGACTCAGATAAAGGCAAAAAGTATCCATGCATTAACATGGGAGTGGAGACTATCTTCAAGTACTATCCTAAGCCGGGAATGGGGCAACGGACTTATACTAAGTAGATATTAATAAGATATTAATAAATCCTTCTAACTTTTTTTTTATTTTATTTTATATATATTTTTTTCTCAATGCAGAGTAGATAATGCATGTGGATGTGTTATCGGCAGCTCCAGTAAATCTCACTTCTCCTTTTTTGTCCTTCAGTCCTCATTTCCACTGAATGATTTTTCTGACAAAGGGTGAAGAAAAAGCTGCTTTCCAGGTCGGTAGTACTTTGTAAAGAGTAGCCTGAGAAAATTTCTGTTTCTATGTCTATCCTTGTGGTCATGTCACTAGTAAGGGTGCTGGAGGTAAACGTTTCATCTGGGCTCATGTTACCCGCCTGATAGTGAGGGACCCGAACCTTGGATTAACCACCAAGGAGACTGTCCTATCAGCAGGTGCAAAGTATCGGGGCTGCTGTATTGCCATTTGGTGAATGGATTCTGGACCATACATTATTTTCTGGTGGGGCCTCTCGATGCCATACTAGTGGGTAATTGTTACGGTTCTACCTTATCATGTGCTACAAAACAACAACAAAAAAATTCTTGTCTTTATCTCTCTTATTTTACCTCTCTGTCCTGCTCCAACCAAGTCTACCGAACTCTTCTACAAACCCAAAACCTCAACAATCATGACAAATCTCCAAAAAAGAAACACGAATAAACCTAGAACCCCATCCTCTAACATAGACCCCTACTACCAGGTCTCCTTCTCCAACATCAGGGGTCTACATTCCAATCTTCCAGAGGTTGAAACCCAATTACAGGAGACGAAACCGGGCATATTCTTTCTAAGTGAAACTGGAATAGGGCCAACCACTTCTCTAGACGAATTCATAATTAAAGGATACTCTAACTTAACATATAAATCTGATCTCCAAGATCGCCATGGGCATGGAATATGTGCCTACATCAAAGATGGCTTTCCACGTGGTAGGGATATCTCCAGAGAAGACCTTAATTTACCTTATATGTGCTTCCGGATTGCACTGCATTTATATTTGCCCGCTATCGCCCCCACAACAGTGGGGTTACTATCTTTAAGAGCATATCTGAGAAAATTGACCACATCCTGTCTGCTCATCTTTCGGCTAACATTCACATTTGCGGTGACTTCAATGTCCATAATGTGGAATGGCTGACCCACTCAAATAAGACCGATGATGAAGGAAGGTTTTGTCATGATTTTGCCATTGTCTATGACCTCACTAAGATTGTTCACGAACCCACCTGTGTGCCCGATACACCCGGTCAATATGCAAGCCTTCTAGACCTTTTCCTCACAACTTCCCCTGAGCTGTGTTCATGTTCCGTTCTATCTCCTCTGGGATCCTCTGACCACTCTGTTGTAGCAGTTAAGATAAAAATAAAATTTAACAAGTCTTCAGACGTACCTCTCCACCGTACTGTATATCAATACTCTATGGCTCACTGGGATAGCTTCCATATGTTGCGGGGGCCAGTTGTCCGGAAACAATCGACCCAAATACTAACAAGGTAGACACAGGCAGAAAAACGGTAAATAGGCAAAGAAGAATGACAGACACAGGAATGTTCGTTTAAAGGACGGAAAATCACCCTTTTATTTGTAAAAAACAAAGGATGTGTTCGATCGAGAGTCCTCATCCTGATCTTGATTGGTCGGCTGGGCATCAGGAACGAGTGACTTGACCGAGTCTGGATTAGTCAGGAACCGGGGGCCTAGACCCAGGAGCGGTCTAGGAATGGCGTCCGGGACTGGAAAAGGAAAGCAACAGACTGCGAAGCAGGGCCAGGTGTTGCAAGAAGTCTGAGGCTGCAGACAGGAGTTGCTGGAAGACTGCAGGCGCAGGAAGCTGGAGCGGCAGGCAGGGGATGCCGGAAGCTGGAGCTGCAGGCAGGAGTTGCCGGAAGACTGCAGGCGCAGGAGATGCAGGAGGCTGAAGCTGCAGGCAGGAGATGCAGGAAGCAGGCAGGAGATGCAGGAAAGCTAGAGGTTGCAGGAAGCTGGAGCTGCAGGAGGTGACAGGCAGTAAAACGAAGGGAAGGTCTTCCATAGAACCTTGCCCTGAAAAGGGCACTTCGGATTACTGCTGCGGCTGCACTGCACTGTGGTCAGGAAAGGCTAAACAGAGTAAACAAAGGGAAGGTTTTTCGGAGGAACCTAGCCCTGAAAAGGGAACTTTGTAGCGGCTGCTGGTACTGGAACTGGAGTTCGAGTGCTGCTGCTGCTGCATGAGATGTTTGGATCTCCTGTTTCAGGGGGACTCTTAGCCCCCTTGCTGACATGGTTGATTTGGCCAAGACGAGCCGTATTCATGTCGTCGGCGTGATATTAGTGCGGTCGTTTCGTGAACATAAACAAACGATTCTAATTAATTTTAGACGGAAATTTATGCAATCAAAAGTAGATTGTGAGTGTATTAATTCCATTTAAAATTAATTTCGTCTAAAGGATAAATGTTAATCACCTGTTTTAGTGGTGTTTTTTTTGTGATATATTTAAGTCACGAGTTGATGATGAACGGGAGAAAGAAAGGGTGAAGGAATTCATTGCGGACGGATCTGTTCGCTGGTTTCTACACTCATGCTCTCGCCATGTTGCGTTTTAAGGTAAAGGGTGCGGACAGGGGAGAAAACCAAAGAATATATTGAAGCGGTGATTTCCACCGTGACAAGGCCCTCTCCCTGGATAATTGATCATTATCAATTAATAATAGACATGTGTCTTGTATTTGTTTGGGAAGGTAACCTTTCTTCCACGACGGGTATGTCTAATTGAGGGGACGGAGGCTTCTGGAGTTGGATGTACCTCTTGATGTGCTGGCTGTGATGGTGTGGTTGGTGGGATGGGTGTGGAATCTGGGTGGGTCGAGACAGGTTCTTTCCCTTGTGATGTTTTCTTCAGAAAGGCTGGCTTGATTCTGTCGATGGAAATGGTGTCCGTTCGATTTCCTCGATCGATAGTGAGATGCTTCTCAGAGCGTTTCAAAACCTTGAAGGGACCCTGGTGTGTTGGTGTTAGAAGTTTCTTTAGTGCATCATTTCTGACAAAAATGAACTCACAGTCCTGTAGCTGATGTGGGACTTGGACTGTTGATGATGGTTGCCTGGGTGGTGTGTACTTTAGTTGGCTCATTTTATGGCGTAGTTCCTGAGTGAAAGGACTTGCTGATGTAAGATCAGGGATAGTGTCCTCAAAGTATTGGCTGGGTAGTGAGAGTGCCGTGCCGAAGACTATTTCTGCTGGAGTACAACCTAGGTCTTCCTTAAGTGCGTTGCGAATGGATAAAAGAATCAGAGGAAGCTCATCTACCCAGTTGCTGGTGGGGTGTTTTGTGGTCAGGGAAACCTTTAGTGTCTGGTGGAATCTTTCCACGAGGCCGTTGGCGCAAGGATGATAAGCCGTTGTTTTGATGTGTTTTACACCAAGTAGCTGAGTGAATTCCTGGAAGAGTAGTGATTGGAACTGTGCACCTCGGTCGGTAGTGATGATGCCGGGCACACCAAATATGGCAATCCACTCTTGAAGGATAGTCTTGGCTACAGTTTTTGCCGAGGTATCTTTGATAGGTACTGCTACTGGCCACCTGGAGAAACGATCGCCCATGGTAAGGAGGTATTGGTAATTCTGGCACATTGGAAGAGGTCCGACTATGTCAACATGGATGGGATTGAAGCGAGCATCGGGATTGCTGAATGTGCCTGGTGGGGATTTTGTGTGTCTGTGTACCTTGCATTTCTGGCACTCAAGACACGTTGATACCCAATTCCGGATGTCAGAATTCATATTGGGCCACACAAAGCGGTCAGCGATAAGTTTGCCTGTCACCCGTTTGCTCGGGTGTAACATTTCATGGAGATGGTCGAAGATCTGCCTCCGGAGAGCTGGAGGTATATAAGGTCTGGGATGGCTCAGTTTGGTGTCGCAGTATATGGTTCTGCTACTGAAAGGGGCCAGAAATTTCTTTAGCTGCAGAGATGTGTTTGCCAACACATCCGGGAGGGTTGCATCGGAGTCCTGTGCCTCTACTATCAGATCCTGGCTGACTGGGCTGTCTTCTAAGGTGTTGATGTTGCATCTGGACAAGGCATCTGCAACAAGGTTGTTATTTCCTTTGACATATTGGATATCAGAGGTGAATTGTGAGATGTAGTCCAGATGTCTGATCTCACGGGCAGAATACTTGTCCGAGTTGTTAGACAGAGAAGTTGTCAGGGGTTTGTGGTCAGTCAAAACAATAAAACTACAGTCCTCGAGTAGGTGGCGGAAGTGTTTGATAGTGAGGTAGATTGCCAGAAGCTCTTTGGAGAAGGTGCTATACCTCGACTTAGCCGGTGAAAGTTTAGCGGAGAAGGCTATGGGTTTGCATTGGTCTTCACTCTCCTATTCCACGACAGCTTCCACTCCGGTGTCTGAAGCATCTGTGGTGAGGTATATGTGCGGGTGTCTTCGTTCAGATGTGCCAACTTTGTGAAGTTGGCTAAAGTAGTTTTTGCTGCGTAAAACGCCTTTTTCTTGGTCCCCCTCCAGAGTGATGGGTTTGTTTTTTCTCTGGAGGAGATTTGTCAGAGGAATGTGGAAGCTTGAACATCCGGGGATAAATCTGCGGTAAAAGTTTTCCATGCCCAAGAAACGCCGTAGCTGCTTTATGGATGTCGGCAGGGGAAAATCCCGTATTACCTCTATTTTCGCTGGAAGTGGAGTGATCCCATGAGCATCGGTGTGGTGTCCTAGGAAGTCGATGTGTTGTGTTCCGAATTCGCACTTGTCCGGGTTGATTCGGAGTCCATAGTGTTTCAGGCAGTGAAACACTTCTTCCAGGTGTTTTGCATGGGAATCCCCGTCTCTGCTGGCCACCAAAATGTCATCTATGTAGGCGTAGACATATGGCAGGCCACACAGAACCTCGTCCATAAGTCGCTGGAATGTCTGGGCTGTGTTACGTAGTCCGAAGGGCATTTTTAGGAATTCGAACAGTCCGAAAGGGGTTGTAACGGCTGTCTTAGGAATGTCCTCCGGGGCAACTGGTACTTGGTGATATGCCTTGGTTAGGTCGATCTTCGAAAAGATACGAGCCCTCTGCAGGCCTGATGCAAAGTCATGTATGTGAGGAACTGGGTACCGGTCGGGTACTGTGGACGCATTCAATTTTCGGTAATCCACGCAGATTCTGAACTCCCCATCAGGTTTGGGTACCAAATGTAGTGGCGATGCGTATGGACTGTCTGAGGGACGGATGGTGTCGTCCGCCAACATCTCCTCGAAAGCCTTCTTGGCATATGCCAACTTGTGTGGGGGAAGTCGTCGCGGCCGTGCGAATGCAGGTTGTTCAGTCATCTTTATGTGGTGTTGGGTCTGATGTTCTGCGTTGGTAGGTTCAATAGGCTGAGTGATGTCCTTGTACCGGTGCAGGATTTCTGTGTAGCGTGGGTCATGTTGTGTTGCTATGCTAATCCTTGTCGTGTTCCAACTTGATGGAGTCCCTACAACCTTGAGAGACGTAGTGTTGTCAGATAGGGTCCTCGTGTTCATGTGGACGGTCAAGTTGTAGTGTGCCAGGAAATCAGCACCGAGCAAGGGGGTCTTCACATTTGCCACAGTGAACGACCACTTGAGGTCACGCCTGAGGTTAATGTTCAGAGTCAACTCCTGGTTACCATAGGTTTCTATGATGGAACCGTTTGCTGCGCGAAGTTGAAAAGGAGCGGGTCTTAGGGTTGACTTGTTGGTGGGTGGTATAACGCTGATGGCTGCACCGGTGTCAACTAAGAATCTTAGGTGGTTGTTATGGTCCCACACATAAAAAAGACGACTATGCACGTGTGTACCAGCAGGGGTCGTCGCCACTGCCTGCTGGTTTATTCGTTTCCCTGTGTCCTCTGGTGCGAGCAGGGAGGTCGACACTTGCGGGCTTGGTCCCCAAAACGTTGATGGTACCAGCAGTCGGTGAGTGTGTGCCTCCGTCTCTGGCTTGAACTGCGGGTACGGCTTCTATAGCATGTGCGTGGTGCTGGGCTATGACCGCGAGTATTGGCGTCTGGGCTTCGTCGCCTCTGGAGTAGGGCGAGTTTCAGCTCTTGGAACTCGGCTCTCATCTGAGCCATCTGCTCTTCAAACCGCCGCATGAGATTAGCTGGACTGTTGTCACTTTGGTGGTCTCTTCGGTGGGTCCTTTCCGCTTGTTAGACTCCTTCGTGGGTGCTGTCCACTTGGTGCACTTGCCCATAGGTGTTGTCTACTTGGTGGACTCTTTCGTGACCCCAGGAATAAACTTTGTCTGCCGAATCGGCCAACACTTCCAGGGGAGTTTCTATAGGCACCAGGGCCAGGACTAGTGTGATATTTGAGGGCAACCGATCCATCCAAAGGCCTCGGAAATAGGCTCGGCCATGGTATTGTTTCCAAGGCAACTCTTCATAAGCCACAAGAGTTGGGATGGAGTCCAATCACCCAGAGACATGCGAGAGAATAGATCTCTAATGAGATCTTCATCTGAGTGGCCTGTCTGCTTGAGGATGGCGTCTTTGAGGTGGGTGTACGGGAGACGTTTGGGTGTGTTCGTCAGGATGTCCTCTACTTCTTCCACAACAGTTGCGGGTAGAGCCTGTACCACTGAGGCATATTTGGTGTCCTGGCGTGTGACTCTTCTGGATGCAAATATCGCCTCAAGTTGGATGAACCAACTCCTGGTGTTCACCGGATTATATGGCGGTAGTTGGATGAAAGGAGCTGACAAGTTGATTTCGGGTTCTTTTGTGCCTTCCGCCATTTTCTCTGCCAGCCGTTTGCCCATGTCGAAGATCATTTCGGGGTCACTACTTGTTGCGGGGGCCAGTCGTCCGGAAACAATCGACCCAACAACTAACAAGGTAGACACAGGCAGAAAAACGGTGAATAGGCAAAGAAGAATGACAGACACAGGAATGTTCGTTTAAAGGACGGAAAATCGCCCTTTTATTTGTAAAAAACAAAGGATGTGTTCGATCGAGAGTCCTCGTCCTGATCTTGATTGGTCAGCTGGGCATCAGGAATTAGTCAGGAACCGGGGGGGCTAGACCCAGGAGCGGTCTAGGAATGGTGTCCGGGACTGGAAAAGGAAGGCAACAGACTGCGAAGCAGGGCCAGGTGTTGCAAGAAGTCTGGGGCTGCAGACAGGAGTTGCTGGAAGACTACAGGCGCAGGAGATGCAGGAGGCTGAAGCTGCAGGCAGGAGATGCAGGAAGCAGGCAGGAGATGCAGGAAAGCTGGAGGCTGCAGAAGCTGGAGCTGCAGGAGGCGACAGGCAGTAAAACGAAGGGAAGGTCTTCCATAGAACCTTGCCCTGAAAAGGGCACTTCGGATTACTGCTGCGGCTGCACTGCGCTGTGGTCAGGAAAGGCTAAACAGAGTAAACAAAGGGAAGGTTTTTCGGAGGAACCTAGCCCTGAAAAGGGCACTTTGAATTACTGCTGTAGCGGCTGCTGGTACTGGAACTGGAGTTCGAGTGCTGCTGCTGCTGCATGAGATGTTTGGATCTCCTGTTTCAGGGGGACTCTTAGCCCCCTTGCCGACATGGTTGATTTGGCCAAGACGAGCCGTATTCATGTCGTCGGCGTGATATTAGTGCGGTCGTTTCGTGAACATAAACAAACGATTCTAATTAATTTTAGACGGAAATTTATGCAATCAAAAGTAGATTGTGAGTGTATTAATTCCATTTAAAATTAATTTCGTCTAAAGGATAAATGTTAATCACTTGTTTTAGTGGTGTTTTTTTTGTGATATATTTAAGTCGCGAGTTGATGATGAACGGAAGAAAGAAAGGGTGAAGGATTTCATTGCGGCCGGATCTGTTCGCTGGTTTCTACACTCATGCTCTCGCCGTGTAATGTTTTAAGGTAAAGGGAGGCGTAGGGGTGCGGACAGGGGAGAAAACCAAAGAATACATTGAAGCGGTGATTTCCACCGCGACACGTACATTCATATCTGACCTACCTCTGCATTCCATGTTTAAAAAGGAGACGTCCTCTATAGTATCAGACCTGACCGAATGGTTAATTGTAGGCATAGACCGATTCATACCATCCAAAAAATTCCAACAAAAACCTAACAGCCAGCCATGGTTCTCTCCTGAATGTGCTGCTGCCATTGCGCACAGAAATCACTTTTTCCATAGCTACCAACGTAATAGATGTACTGAGACTAAAGCTGCTTTCAGGACTGCCAGCAACCACTGTAAAAGAGTAATAAAAAATGCAAGAGGGCTATATACTTAGTCTGTTAAATCCAAAGTATCTGAGCAGCGGCTTGTTTCCCACCAGTTCTGTCAAATAGCAAATAGGATCTGGAACAGAAGCGTGCATTCTATCCCAGCTATCATCAATGAACCTGAGGTCATCTCGTCAGCATCAGACAAGGCCAGACTATTTGCCAAGCACTTTTCAGCTAATTCTACCCTATGCGACAATGGCCATCAACTCCCCGTATTTCCTCCTATAACAGACAACACGCTATGCAACATACAAATATCTGTGCGTGAGGTCGCTAAGCTAATCAAGAACCTTGATTCCAGTAAAGCAACTGGCCCTGACAGCATTCCAGTTATAGTGCTGAAAAAACTCCAACCAGAACTTGCCCCCATACTTACAAAACTGTTTAAACGTTGCCTTAAGGAGAAGTGCTTTCCAACACCATGGAAAACCTCATCAGTATGTCCTGTATTTAAGAATTCAGGTGAAAAGTCATCTCCCTCTCAGTACAGACCAATAAGTCTCCTGTGTGTCATGAGTAAGTTGTTGGAATCCATATTAAATAAAGAAGTAGTAAACCACCTCAACAGAAACAACCTCCTTAGTGACATGCAATATGGTTTCCGCTCTGCAAGATCTACAGCAGATGTGCTAACGGTTATATCACATAGGATTAGTGAATCTCTTGACAAAGGTTTCCTTTCCAGGGCAATTGCACTTGACATATCGAAGGCCTTCGATAAGGTATAGCATAAGGGCCTACTTCACAAGATTTTCAGCTACGGTATTACTGGAAATGTTTTCTCAATCATTAAATCATTTCTCTCTGAGAGGTTCATAAGAGTAGTGGTTGATGGGCAGAAATCAGAGGCCCACAGTATTAGTGCGGGAGTCCCTCAGAGGTCCATCCTGGGCCCAACTCTCTTCCTGATCTACATCAATGATCTCTCAAAGCACATACTTAAATCATTTGTTGACATCTATGCTGATGACACGACCATCTATGGCAACACATCAAAGGCCGTAAATGATAAAGTTATCTCTAATTCTCTCTCCTCTGATCTTGAGCGCGTGGTACAATGGGGGAAGAGGTAGCTGGTCACTTTTAATGCATCCAAAACCAAGCTTCTATCTTTACATCATCAATGCTCTGATCCCCATCTGCCATCAATTGATATGGATGGCTCTCATCAAGTACGTTCAAGGATGGAGTACTGCTGCCACATCTGGGCAGGAGCTGCTAAAAACAGCCTATCCTGCCTTGAAAGACTACAAAATAGATTTGTGGTTTGGTGGGGGATGCCCTTTTCTCTTCCTTGCAGCCTCTCTTCCACAGAAGAGACGTTGTGAGCCTGTTTCTTGTTTTATTGTTATTTCCATGGCAAGTGCTCGTCTGAGCTCCAATCTCTCGTCCCCCCTCGCCAATCTTTCAGAAAAAACACCCGTCTGGCTAAAACTGCTGTCAATAATTTTCCCCACTTTTTATCTGTGCCTAAATCCAAACGTAGATTCCATGAGCAGAGCTTCTTTCTCAGAAGTGCACGATTGTGGAACTCTCTTCCGTTCGCCTGTTTCCCACCTGACTACAACTTGGATGTCTTCAAAAACAAATTCCTGACAAACCGCCCTCATAAGTAAGACACTCTATCAAATCTCCATTACTAATGATTACTACAATACTATCTCTGGATTACTGTACATGCAATAACCCTTATCCCTGAGTGGCCTCCGGGCCTTGATAAGTGGTGACCCCCCCCCATGTAAAAAAAAAAATCAATACTTTTTATAATTGTTTATTTTTGAAACATAATCTCCAATCTTATCCTCAAACTATAAGAGAATCATTTTTTTAAATGTAACAACACCCAAAACCATTTTATTGATCAATTTGCGTAATTTACACACCAAAAATTATTTAGACAATTGGACAGAGTTATCTGCCTTACACTGTTAATAACCATAGAACTAATGCATCCCTTTATAATTAGAGGGCGTGATTAAAATCTTTTTTTTTCTTCTTCCAATTTTTAAAAAAGTCTACTTGCCGATTTTCCAGTAGCCGATTAACCTTACCATAGCTGGGCATACTCCTGTATTTTATCTGCACATGCTAAACGGAAATCCGGACCGGTAAATGCACACGTTCCTATTACATTAAATAGTGTTTTCTTTTGTTGTTTTTTAAACAGCAAATTCTTGAATCTATTCGGTCATATTTTTTTACACATATTAAATCCATTTTTTAACAAATTTAATATTTCAAATTCTTCATAAGTTGTTAAACAAAGCTGTAAACAATTATTTTACATTCTTTTACTAATATGGCACACAGGCAAGCTAAAAGTAAAAGACCCCAAATCAACGGCGAAAACAATGTGGATCAGCAACAAGCCAGTCCCTCTTGCATGCCACAACTTATTGAAACTGAGCAACCAAGACAAATTCGACTGATTCGTTCTAGAGAAACGTATAGACTTCGGAGAGCTTCTGAAACAAGTGATCAAGGTGAAATTCACTTGCATAAACAAAGGGGAAAAAATTTATAGATATGGAAATTTAGAAACGCCCCAGCTGAGAGAAAACCTACTGAACGCCAGAGAGAACGAGTTAAATAAACTCGAAATGAATAGACACTGCAACAGAGAGAAGATAGACTGAACAGCCAGAGAATTAGAGCTGAACAAAGACGAGCTAGCGAGACAGCATAACAAAGAGAAGAGAAACTGAGTAGTCAAAAAATAAGAGATGAACGAAAGCGAAATGACGAGAATGTTGTGGAAAGAAACAACAGACTTGCTTTGCGAAATAGCCAAAATAATTTACGGCGCAGAACAAACTTACAGGGAAATGTTGGAAATTTGAATAAATTATTTTTTCATTGTAAAGCAAAACTTTTTGTTGGAGAAACTGCACATTTTTGTTGCATGAATGTCAAGGTCAGATTGCCAAAGTTGCGCAAGTTGCCACATGAACTCCATTATTTGTATGCTGATCAAGGCGAAAAAGCTTGCCACTTCAGAAGGCACCTGAGACAATATACTAGCCTGTTTCAAATGACATCTTTTGGTCGCAAAGAAATAAATCCACAACACGGATGGAATCCATCTATAGTTATTCAAGGGCAGATCCATCACTATATTGGATCATTATTACCCGAGCCAGACAGTCAAGCTCAGTTTATTCAGATATACTTTCTTGACAAAGAATATAGTATTGATGTTCGGATGAATATGTACCAGAACATTGAGTTACGTCGGAATATCATAGAAAATATTAAGTATATTCTAAGACGTGATGATACCTAGTGGACTGCATTTCAACAAGCTAAGGACATGATATACAACATAACTAATCCAGTTATTGTTATAGATCCTACGAGGAAGCCGATTAATGAGCACGAAAGGCGATACAATAATCAGATGTTTAATGAAGTAGGAATTATTATTCAAAATAACAGTGAACAGCAAACAACATCATGCCATATAATATTGAGATAAAGAGGTGGACAGCTTCAGACAATACCGGAATATCATCGATCATATGATCCACTACAGTATGTACTGTTTTCCCTGATGGTGAGGATGGCTGGCATCCCGAGATGACAATGACAAATAACCAAACATTAACTGCTATGCGTTATTATGCCTACCGCATGATCCGTGATGAGCCAAATATTAAGAGGTGGGAGATTGTTTCAGCAGTATGTTGTGGATATGGCAGGAAAAATTAAAGTAGATCGTTTGAACTACATTAGATTGAATCAAGCCTCTCTTAGATCTGTAGATCTAAGAGAGGCTTGAACATACAGAGGTTTCGTCGATGCCTTACATGATAATGATGTCAAGATGCTATGATGTATGTTAGAAAATATGGGACTGCAACTTACTTCATCACCATGACATGCAATCCAAACTGGCCTGAGATTAAAGATAATCTCATTGAGAACCAATTACCTCACGATGGGCCTGACATAATTGCGAGAATTTTTGATTTAAAAAGAAAACTTTTCCTTTAATATTTAACAGGAATACAAGGTCTGTTGTGTAATTGTATTGCCTACGTTCTAAGTGTTGAATACCAGAAAAGAGGTTTACCACATCTACATTGCCTGTTATGGATGGAAGAAGAATCTAAATCCAGACCCCAGAATTATGACGATTTTGCTGAAGCTGAAATACCAAGTAAAGTCGAAGATCCAGAAGGACATGAATTGGTATTAACGCATATGATGCATGGACCAAACTGCAACAGTACATTTCTGTGCTGGAAAAATGGGAGCTGTTCAAAGAGATACCCAAAACCAAATAGTGATGAAACAGATATGGACATGATTCATATCCTATTTATAGGTCACCAGAAATCATCTTCAGATACATCTTCCTGATCAACATATTATCTATATTCAAAGGACAAGCAACAGAGACCTTAATGAAAATGCTTCTTGCACAACTCTCACAGAGTTTTTCAATATTGATGAATTTGCCAGAACACTCTATTACTTGGATGTGCCAAAATACTATGCGTGCCAAAATACTATGTGTGCCAAAATAAGAAATGGCAACGAAGAAAAGTGGGTAAAAGAATAGGAGTTTTTGGAGCGAATATTCTTGGTCACACAGTCTCACCGAATAGGGGTGAATTGTACTTTTTGCGGCTACTACTTCACTATGTAAAAGGACCTAATTCTTTTGAATCTTTGAAACTATAGCAAGTCATATATGTCCATTATTTAAAACTGCTTGCAAAGAAAGAGGAGTACTGCTTCATGACAACCACTGGATACAAACAATGGAGGATGCGGAGAAAACGAGAATGCCAAGAGCGATAAGGGATCTGTTCATTGTGATACTTTTAAAACACAGAATGTTCAAATCCTCTTGAGTTGTGGGAAAGATTTTCCAACTCTATGGCAATGGATTACCACAATGCAATGCAAATCCAAGTCAACAATCAGAACATGGTCAATAAAAATGCCATCAACAACACGTTGAGGTACATAAATGATAAACTATGTGCTGCTGACAAATCACTGCAAGACTTTGGATTGCCTTTGCCTCAGAATTTACCCAATGTGCTTCACATAAATAAAGCCATAATGGATGAGCGAAATCACAATATAGCAGAGCAAATGACATATGTAAAGACACATCAACATTTATTAAATGAGGAACACTCGATCATCTACAACTTTATATGCAGTTACTTAAACACAGGCTCTTCTTCATTGATTTTCATCGATGCTCCAGGAGGCACAGGACAGACCTTCTTAATAAAACTTCTCTCAAAAGTAAGGAACTTAGGACAAATTGCACTGGCTGTATCATCATCAGGTATTGCCGCAACATTGATGCCTGGTGGTCGAACTGCTCATTCCAGATTCAAGCTTCAATCAATGTAAGAGAAAATGATGTTTGTAATTTTGATAAACATTCAGAAACAGCCAACTTGATAAGGGCAGCAAAAATTATTATTTGGGACAAATGTCCAATGATAAGAAGGGAGAGTTTAGAGATGTTTGACAGGACTCTCAAGATATATGTGGAAACAATGAAACATTCGGAGGGATATTGACGGTGTGCAGTGGTGACTTCAGGCAACTACTACCAGTCATAAAGAGAGGAAATGATGGTGACATTTACAATGCTTGCATCAAAGAGTCGTTTTTGTGGCGTAAATTTAAGAAATTTTATTTAAAACAAAACATGAGAGTTCAAGATAATGATGAATACTCTAAATTTCTTATAAAGATTGATGAAGACAAAATTGAAAAAAATGAAAATGGTGAGATTGAACTGACTGAGGATTGGATAATCCATGCAGATAATGTTGACAAATGCATTGAATACATTTATCCTTCATTTGACAATCTAGAAATATTTGCTGAAAATTGCATATTAGTACCATTTAATGATACAGTTAGAGCAATAAATCATAATTGTATTGAAAAATTTCCTGGACAAGTCAAAGAATATTGGCCATTTAATTCTGTTCTTGAAGGAACAGAAGCTACACATTACCCAACAGAATTTATTGATTCGATAGAGTTATCAGGATTACCTCCACATAAAATTGAACTCAAGAAAGCAGCTCCAATCATGTGTATTGATCCACCACGCTTATGTAATGGTACCAGACTAATAATAGAGGAGCTGTATAATAATTTGATTGTTGCTAAAATTATTGCATCACAGTTTGAAGGAGAAATCATTTTAATTCCAAGATTGAAAATAGTTTTATCTAAAGGTGACAATATTCCGTTTGCCAGAGTCCAGTTTCCAATATAATTAGCATTTGCTTTGACAATTCATAAATCTCAAGGGCAGACTTTAGAGAAAGTTTTAGTTTATCTAGACAAACCTTTCTTTCAACATGGACAATTATATGTTGCACTCAGTAGAGTTAAGCGAAAGGATAGCATAAAAGTTTTTTTTAAAACACTCAAATTGTACAAAAAATGTTGTAAATAGAAAAGTATTGTCTTAATTAGTTTTATTGACTTTAATAAATTTAATTGACCTTATTAATTTAATAAATTATTGACCTTATTATTTAATAAATTAAATATTTATTTGCTGTACAATAAATGCATAAGCACCCGTGCTTTTCAGCGATACATATTCAATAAAAGAAATGGATTAATATAAATAACCCTGATATAAGAGAGTTGTTAGCACCTGATAAGAAGTCTCAATTAAGTGAAAGGATAACAAAAGTTTTCTTAAAAACACTTAAATTGTACAAAAAATGTAAAACGAAAAGAATTGTCTTAATTTTATTGACATTATTATTAACATAAATTAAATATTTTACACAATAGGTCATGAATATTTGTTTAAATTAAATGAAAAAAGTTACATTATATTTTCATTTTCTATTTAAAAAGCCATTATTTACATGGGGAGAGTGTTTTTTTTTTTAACTATTCTGTACTTTCAACTAACAATTTCATTTAAAAAAAGATATATCAACATTTGAATTTAACTATAATAAGTATTATGGTATCTGTTCAGTGCACATTTACCTATAAGTATGGCTAACCACTTATAATTTTTTTTCAAAAATAATCAATTATAATAAACAGAACGACTCATAGAAATCTATCTATATTCTTTTTTCATTTTAATATACTTTCATAGAAATGTTTCTGTTATGTAAAAAAAAAAAAACTATTTTCTCTATGTCACAAGTATCACGCTCATGCATGAATTCCATAGCTAATATAACATACTGACCCAACGGGTCACGGGTAGTCTAGTATATATATATTTAAAATATATATATATATATATATTTTTTTTAAATTTATTTATCCTTGTTCTCTTATTGCAGTCTTACTAAAAATTGAAACACCTTAACATTACTTGTCATGTCTTATTACTCGTGTTTTAAACTTTTTTTGTTAAACCAGCCTTTAAATAAGATGCCCCCCCATCTAAAAACATAAGCTGACCTCACAAGTTACATTATTGAAGTGTAATTATGAGTTGAATCTCGAAGGTTCTATCGCGAGGTACCTAAAGCAAAAAAAAAAAAAAAAAAAAACTTCCACAGATTAATATGGGAGGGGAGACTATCTTGAAAATTCTATTCTAAACTGGGAATGGGCAAAGGACTTATACTAAGTAGATATAAATAAGTCCTTACCATTTTTTTTTTTTAAATGGAGAGTAGATAATGCAGTGGATGTGTTATCGGCAGCTCCAGTAACTCTTGCTTCTCCTTTTTTGTCCCTCAGTCCTCATTTCTAATGGGTAATGTTTCTGACAAAGGGTGAAGAAAAAGCTGCTTCCCAGGTCGGTATTACTTCGTGAACAGTAGTCTGAGATGTCGGAAATTTTCTGTCTCTATGTCTATCCTTACGGCCATGTCACTAGTAAGGGTGCTGAAGATAAACGTTTTCATCTGGGCTGACGTTACCCGCCTGATAGTCAGGGACCCGAACCTTCGATTAACCACTAAGGAGGCTGTCCTATCAGCAGGTGCAAAGTACTGGGGCTGCTGTATTGCCATTGGGTGAATGGATTCTGGACCATGCAGTAGTCTCTGGTGGGACCTCTCGATGCCATACTAGTGGGTAATTGTTACGGCTTTACCTTATCATGTGCTACAAAAAAAAAAAAAAAAAAAAATTTTCCCGTCTCTCCTCTCTTACTTTCCCTCTCTGTTCTGCTCTAACCAAGTATGATGACCTGTTCCACAAATCCCAAAATCCTCAACATTAAATATCTCAAAAAAGAAAACACGAATAAACCTAGAACCCCATCCTCATATGTAGACCCCTACTACCATGTCTCCTTCTCCAACATCAGGAGTCTATGTCCTTCTCCAACATCAGGGGTCTATGTTCTAACCTTCCAGAGGTTGAAACCCAATTACAGGAGACGAAACCTGACATATTCTTTCTAAGCGAAACTGGAATAGGGCTGACCACCTCCCTAGATGAGTTCATAATTAAAGAATACTCTAACTTAACATCTAAATCTGACCTCCAAGACCGCCACGGGGAGGTTCTGTCATGATTTTGCCATTGCCTATGACCTCACTCAGATTGTCCGCGAGCCCACCCGTGTGCCCGATACTACTGGTCAGTATGCAAGCCTTCTAGACCTTTTTCTATCCACTTCCCCTGAGCTATGCTCATGTTCCATCCTATCTCCTCTGGGATCCTCCGACCACCGCGTCGTATCAGTTAAGATAAAAATGAAATATAATAAATCTACAGACATACCTCTCCACTGTACTGTATACCGATACTCTATGGCTGACTAGGATAGCTTCCGTACATTCATATCTGATCTACCTCTCCATTCCATGTTTAAAAAAAATGTGTCCTTTATAGTAGTGGACCTGACCGAATGGTTAATTGTAGGCATAGACCAATTCATACCATCCAAAAAATTCCTAACAGCCAGCCATGGTTCTCCCCCGAATGTGCTGTTGCCATCGCGCACAGAAATCACTTTTTCCGTAGCTACCAACGTAATAGATGCACTGAAACTAAAGCTGCTTCCAGGACTGCCAGCAACCACTGTAAAAGAGTAATAAAAAATGCAAGAGAACTATATACTCAATCCGTTAAATCCAAAGTAGCTGAGCAGCGGCTTGTTTCCCACCAGTTCTGTCAAATAGCAAATAGGATCTTGAACAGAAACGTGCGTTCTATCCCAACCATTATCAATGGACCTGAGGTCATCTCAACAACATCCGACAAGGCCAAACTATTTGCCAAGAACTTTGCGGCAAATTCTACTCTGTGCGATGAAGGCCATCAACTCCCCATATTTCCTCCTATAACAGACAACACACTATGCAACATACAAATATCTGTGCATGAGGTCGTCAAGCTAATCAAGAACCTTGACTCCAGTAAAGCAACTGGTCCTGACGGTATTCCAATTATAGTGTTAAAAACATTACAACCAGAACTTGCCCCCATACTTACAAAACTGTTTAAGTGTTGCCTTAAGGGGAAGTACTTCCCAACACCATGGAAAACCTCATCAGTATGCCCTGTATTTAAGAATTCAGGTGATAAGTCATCTCCCTCTCAGTACAGACCAATAAGTCTCCTGTGTGTCATGAGTAAGTTGCTGGAATCCATAATAAATAGAGAAGTAGTCAACCACCTCAGCAGAAATAACCTTCTTAGCGACACGCTATATGGTTTCCGTTCTGCTAGAGCAGATTTGCTAAGAGTTATATCTCATAGGATTAGCGAATCTCTCGACAAAGGCTTCATTTCTAGGGCAATTGCTCTCGACATATCAAAGGCCTTCGATAAGGTTTGGCATAAAGGCCTACTACACAAGATTTCCAGCTACGGTATAACTGGAAATGTTTTCTTGATCATTAAATTATTTCTCTCTGATAGGCTCATAAGAGTAGTGGTTGGTGGGCAGAAATCAGAGGCCCACAGTATTAATGCTAGAGTCCCTCATTGGTCCATACTGGGCCCAACTCTCTTCCTGATCTACATCAATGATCTCCCAAAACACATACTAAAATCCTTCGTTGACATTTATGCTGATGACACGACCATCTATGGCAACACATCAAAGGCCATAAATGATGATGTTCTCTCTGATTCTCTCTCCTCTGATCTTGAGCGCGTGGTTTGGTGGGGAAAGAGGTAGCTGGTTACCTTTAATGCATCTAAGACCAAGCTCCTATCTCTACATCATAAACCTCTGATCCCCATCTGGCATCAACTGAAATGGATGGCTCTCGTCTAGGGGAGGCCACATGTTTTGATTAGCTTCTGGGTTTGACCTTTACTCCTGATCTGAAATGGAACACATACATCAAGTCTGTGGCCAAGGTCGCTGGGAAAATGGTGGGATCCTTCTACTGCTCCAGAAGATATGTCACTAATGATGCAATTCTCTATCTATATAAGAGCCAAGTGCGTTCAAAGATGGAGTACTGTTGCCACATCTGGGTGGGAGCTGCTAAAAACAGAGTAAAAAATAGACTTTGTGGTTTGGTGGGGAATGCCCTTTTCTCTACCCTGCAACCTCTTTCCCACAGAAGAGACGTTGCGAGCCTGTCTTTGTTCTTTCGTTATTTCCATGGCAAGTGCTCGTCTGAGCTCCATTCTCTGGTCCCCCCTCGCCAATCTTTTTCAAAAAACACCTGACTAGCAGAAACCACCGTCAATAATTTTCCCCACTCCTTATCTGTGCCTAAATCAAAACGTAGATTCCATGAACAAAGCTTCTTTCTTAGAACTGCACGCCTGTGGAACTCTGTTCCGCTTGTCTGTTTCCCTCCCGACTTCAACCTGGATGTCTTCAAGTCCAACACAAACAAATTCCTGATGAAGCGTCCCCCTAAGAAATCACACCTTCTCAATTCTCCAATAATATTGCTACACTATCCCATTGATTACTGTACACACAATAATCCTTATCCCCGAGTTGCCATTGGGCCTTCATAAGTGGTGAACTCCATGTAAAACAAAAAAATATATATATATGTATATATATGGATATATATATGTATATATGTGTGTATATTAATATATGTATATATAAATATATGTATATATAAGCGAGATAAGACACTGATAGAATTCAGATGAAAATCCTGATAGATATTACTTGAAGTAATATTTTCAAGGTGATCCTAGCCAAAAAGGAAAAGCTCAATATTTAAAAATAGAGCAATATATAAGTTTCGTGGTTTAATTTTAAATTCTGAAAAAACAATATATAGAGGCATATATTTGATTTAAGAATTTATTGCTTGACAAAGGAATATATAGAAAGGGTTATTTTAATTTCCTTAATCCATGGATTTTCAACAATGGCTCATCAGAGGAAATGAAATGCAGTTAGCAAAATGTTCAACTGCGAATGGACGCTATTTTGCTTTTCAGCACAATTATTCGAATAGTTTTTGGGTGGTTGTGGATAATTATATGGAGAAAATTATACGAAAAGAGAAGTTGATACAACCTGGGTAGTCCATTATCGGAAGGAGTCCAATGTCATTCAGGTGGGCAGAAAATATGCCCATAGGAGAAAGTGATGTTCCCATATAGCGAAATGTATATATATGTATATGTATATATATATAGGCTAATGTATATATATATGTATATATATATTGCTAATTCCTACCCTCTGGTGAGAAGGAAAGTATTTCTTCGAAACTCTGCGGATTAAGGACTATCCATTTATTAAGTGTTTCCTTTTCAGATTAAATATGTTTTTAACTCTTTTTCAAAGTGTTTTTTAACATGTTTTATTAACTATTTGCTCTTGTATATATATATATATTTGTATATATATAATTATATATATATATGTATATATATGTATATGTGAATATATATGTATATATATATATATATATATATATATATATATATATATATATATATATATATATATATAATTATTTTTTTGCTATAATAATTAAATACCTACAGACACTAGTGTTTCATCCTTTCGGGATTCTTCAGTGCAGGGTGTCACGATTAACACCAGCCAAACGATTCGAACCCCGCACCACAAGACATGTCTGGCTCGATTAGCGGAGACTGTATCCATGCGGCTACCATTAACCACATGAAATAGCGTTGAATTTAAACATTTTAATTTTAAATGTTCATTTACGTCAGTCAGAGAGTGATCTAATCGTTATACGACGATCTATGCATATATATATATATATATATATATATATATATATATATATATATATATATGTATGTATATTGAATATTTTATGTTCCTAAATGTCGAAATATCATTTTTTTCAGTCATCAGATGCTCAAATTCCATTTCCATGCATGATTCCATACATTTATCTACAGAGATTGGTTCAAGTAAATAATAGATACCCTGTAGCAGAAGACGACGACTGGCGACGACCAGCGCACATTTCAAGTGACACTGGTGATTTGACCTTGACATTGGCATAATCACATGGCGTTGGTTGTTTGTAAACACGTCAAATAGCAGACATGGTCATTCGCGAACAAGATTTTTAAAAATATATTTACAAACTTTTGAAGATTTAATATATATATATATATATATATATATATATATATATATATATATATATATATATATTTATAAAACATTTTTTTAAGTAAGTTAGAAGACGAACGTATTTAAATAAAAGATATTTAAATAAATGTGTGTTGTTTTGAGTGCGTTTTTAATATATTTACAGAACTTTTTAATAAAAGTTAGAATAATAATCATGATAATTATAATAAAATAAAAAAATAAATGCATTTGCGCCAAACTTATTAATGGCAGAAACAAATATAATATAACTGACGTATTCGGATTTTTGCGAATAAAAATAAAAGTTATAAAATGATATATGAATAAAATAATATATTTGTTAAATCTCGATTGTTTATACTTGTTGCTTATACTTGTGATTTTATTATGCATAAAAACTGCCTTGGCCTAGAAGGATTTCTCCTTCACTGACCATCAACATACATCGCACATTTTTTGTTCAGATTTTTGCGAATGTTTCGCGGACTTTTGCGACCAAGATTGATTTTTATGTATAGTGTTTTTCTTTCTTTCAGTGTGCGTTTTTAATACAATTCAATATTTATATAATTATTCTTTAAAACACTAACTTTAGCGACAATTAATATATTTTTAAAATAATATTTTTAAATATTAAATTTTGATTTAATCTCATGATACCCTTACGTGATCAATTTATTAAATGACAAAAAATCCAAAATCTTTTAATATATTTACAGAATTTTTAAATAAAACTTAAAATAATAACAATTATAATTATAATAAAAATAAATAAAAAGAATGAGCTCTATCAATTACAAAACATTAAAAATCAACGTCCTGTCGATTAAAATTACATAATTTTAAAAACTTTAAAAAATAAATTTATTCAAACCAAACTTCATAATGGCAGAAACAAATATAAAATAATTGACTTGTTTGGCTTTTTGCGAATGTTTCGTGGGTTTTTGCGAACAAGATTGATTTTTATGTACAGTGTTTTTTTTTTCTTTCTGTGAGCGTTTTTAATAAAATTCAATATTTATTTAAAGTGTGATGTATGTTGGTGATCAGTGAAGGAGAAATCCTTCTAGGCCAAGGCAGTTTTTATGCATAATAAAATCACAAGTATAAGCAACAAGTATAAACAATCGAGATTTAACAAATATATTATTTTATTCATATATCATTTTATAACTTTTATTTTTATTCGCAAAAATTCGAATACGTCAGTTATTTTATACTTGTTTCTGACATTAATAAGTTTGGCGCAAATGCATTTATTTATTTTATAATAATGATAATAATAATAATAATAATAATAATAATAATAATAATAATATTAATAATAATAATAATTATTATTCTAACATTTATTAAAAAGTTCTGTAAATATATTAAAAACGCACTCAGAAAGACACCCATTTAATAAAATATCTTTTATTTAAATACCTTCGTCTTGTTACTTACTTTAAAAAATGTTTTGTAAATATATATTTTCTTTTAAATCTTCAAAAGTTTTGTAAATATATTTTTAAAAATCTTGCTCGCGAATATTCGACCATGTCTGCTATTTGACGGGTGTACAAACAACTAACGCCATGTGATTGTGCTAATGTCTAGGTCAAATCACCAGTGTCACTTGAAATGTGCACCGGTCGTCGCCAGTCGTCGTCTTCTGTTACAGGGTATCTATTCTTTACTTGATCCCAAATATTCTATCCATTCTATATCAGGGTCTTTTTACTTTACATGGCAACACCTTAATACTTTGTTGGCTTTGTTCCCAGGAACTACGTTTTCTTCAAATGATACCATTGGTCCCGTTTCTGCCAACATTTTATTACTTTTGAATTTCCATTGTTCCCCAAAACATATTTTCCCTTTGCTTATTCTTCCCTGTTAGTACTGTACTCATTTTATTAATATCCATACTTATAAATTATATATTTTTATACACTCTCCTGTATCACTGTTATTTGTTCAACGTGTTGTGTCGATTGATATCTTGTAAGATGAAGTTTAAGATGGATTTTTAAAAATTTTATTACTCCATTGGAAACTGTTTCATATTTTTTTATCCCTTGCTTTATATATCTATGATATAATGTTGGAATTTTTTCTGTTTTTACACCAACAATTGTATACTCCCCCCCCTGTGTATATACTTATATTTTTTATGCTGGTTCATGATTTATATTTATATATATATTGTTTTATTGGATTGGGTTCCGTGTCCCTTTTTTGTACGAAACTCCCTTCAATTTGGAGAAAAGAGAAATGCTAGCTCTGTGATGACGTCACGAGCTCAGCGCGTATTTCGCCCTCTTTTGAAATTCTGCTGTCGAGGAGAGAGAACGCGTTCTTTGCCCGGCGCTGAAGTTTGATCTTTGAAGAGCCCTCCTTGAAAGAAGTAAACCCGGCTGTGACGAGACAGGCTTCTGGAGATTAACTACGTGGCTGCGGTCCTGCACGTATTTATTTTATTATTATTTTACAAGGAGTGAAATTTAAAGAAAATACCTTTTACGTGACAAGGTATTATGGAATTTCCTATCCGGACAAGCGACGAGGTCTTGCTCCTGTAATACCTGTGTGTCTACGGTTTTCACGCAGGAAAGGAAAATTCTAAAAGAACTTTGAACATTATTTTTGTGAGTACGTTCCTTTATTCAAGGCTTTATTTCGGAAGTACTTTTACTTTTAATATATTCTGTGGTAGTCGGGTTAACAAACGACCCTTCCGTTAAAACATTGTTTTATATAGAAGAACCAGCATTTTTTGTTTTGTTACTGTAATATTGCGAGCGTGTTTTGTCTTCGTTATTTTGGCGTTTTAAGTTTAATGCCCGCAAAGGGAAAAATTTGCAACTTATTGTAAATAAAGTTTCTTCTTCGTTTTAAAACAAGACATTTATATTTTATTCCTTACCCCCCCCCTTTTGGTTCATGCTTTTTTTTCAGCCTAGTTACTTTAGCGTCGAATTTATCTGGAAGCAGGATAAATTCCGACATTTTGCAAATTTTTCTTTCTTTTATTTAAAAGTTGTTTGAAAAAGTCTGCTTTTATTTGTAGGCATTTTGCAAATTGTTTTCCGACATTTTGCAAATTTTCTTTCGTTTATTTAAAGGTAGTTTAGAAAATTTCTGCCTTTATTTGTGGGCACTTTGCAAATTGTTTCCCGACAATTTGCAAATTTTTCTTAAGAGTAGTTGGGAAATTTCTTTTATTTGAAAGCATTGGGCCAATTTTGTCCCATATTAAATGCATTAGGCAAATTTATTATTCCCTTTCTTGGAACCCTTTGAAAATTAAGTATATTTCCTTTTTCATCGAGATACGCTAGTCTCCTTCGGTAAATGCATTTTGCAAACTTTATATTAAATACATTTAGCCATTTTTTTTGTCCGTTATCGTGTACCCTTTTCTAATAGAGATACACTTTAATTCACTTTCTTTCGAGTTAGGATTGAAATTTCTGTTAACTTCGCTACTTGACGCTATCAGCGTCACTTAGATTCGTTCGACCACTGTAAATTGCGTCCGTTATTTGAAGGCATTTTACAAACTCGTATTCCTTTATTTCAGAATACTTTTCAAACTAAGTGGTCAGTTATCTCAAATAATTTAGCGAACTAAGTTACTATACACATTGTATGATACGACGCGTATGCCCTTTCTATTTCGAGACGCGTTTCTGTCACTTCCTCGTCCACTACACGTCTTATTGATGCCTTCCCTCCCCACTTGTAATTTAGCGCGTCTGTTAACGCTCTCCTTAAAATATTTGAGGACTATGTCCGGAATTTATAAAGCGTGTAATGTAATTTAGTGTTTCCAACATTCGTCTTTCGCTATATGAAAATTCCCGAATTTAGCATTTATGTGCGTCTAGTGTCTTTATTTGTATCTGAGTAATATTTTACGCACAACTTTTCATAAATATTTTTCTTAATAAAAAGATTAAGCGATAAGTATACACTTTCCTTTTTTCTATTCCTTAGAATTGAAGTTGTAAATTTCGTAAACCTCCTTCGGTATATAATTTATATTTTACCTGCTTTAGTTGAATTTCCACGGGTATTGCGAGTGGGAGAAACTATAGTATTTTCTGTGCCTAGTCAGCGAATAAGAAATCCTACTAGACTGAGGTAATTTTATTTTTCGTCCTAATTCAGCGTGTTCGATATTTTTCGGAAGCTGGATTTTCCCCACTTTAAGAAACGACTTTTATCTAATTATACCCTCGTGGGGAGCCTAGTAAATAGAGACGCTGTGTCCCAAACCGGTGTTATATGTTGGTATTTTTCCTCAATATATTAGAAAAAAAAGAAATAAGTATATACCCCACTTTGATTTAATGAACACGTGCGTTCTCTCACATGTGTTAAATGTTCCGGGTTGTGAATTAACCGGACAACATTATTAGAAATATTTTATACGTTGAAGATATTTATTATTTTCTATAGCGAATTTATACCCATTTGCTTTGCAGACTGTTATTCTAAGAGTTTGTGAAAAGACAAGCCCCCTTTTCTTTCTTAGCCCGTATTTGCATTTGGTTATTTGAATTCCTTTGAAGAATGTGACATAGTGGCATGTACCCTCCCCCAACGTAGTTGTATATTTTAACTCTCTTTCCACTTTTTTCCTAGGTCGTATTCAGTGAGGATATTGCTGTAAGCGTGTTAACGCTATTATTCATTTCCAGTGAATTAACTTCCATATAGAAGTTTGAATTTTAAATTCACTTAATTTTAATTTAAGTCATAGTGACTCTTTTAATTTGTAACTGGGGATTGTATCCCTTGATATTTTCACGGCTAAATATGCTGTATTGGTCTTGTTTTGTTTGTGCTATGAGGAAGGAATTTTATGCAAATATCTTTGTAACCTTTGTGTGTGCATTTTTTTGTGTATAATTCTCGAACGCCTATTTTTTGTATTTGTTTGGATTTATTCCATATTTTTGAAGGAAAAAGTAAAACACTGCACGATGTTGGTCACTCGTTCTTCCGGATTCCTTGTAAAGAAACGAAAGTTTTATTTGGGGAAAGTTATCGCCGTCTTGGATTTGTTGCGGTTGCAGAGGGAATTACCCCAGCCTTATTTTATGACGATGAAGGCCGATGTCGATGAATGGTTGTCATCGGTAGATGATATTACAGAGTTGTTGGGTGATCGTTCCTTACGTGAGGACGTGGACTGTTCGCTAGTAGAAGCGGATGCTGTTAATGTTGTAGTGTTCTCGTCCCAGGTTCGATTCATTCTTTCGAGGTTGGCAGATGGTGTAGAGTGTGATTCCTTGTGCAACCCTGAGATATTTGAAACCCCTAGGGAGATGCTTGGCGAGTTTCCGACTACAAAGCCCGAATGTCCAGACTCTGAAAACTGTTCGCTGAGTTCTGGCAAGTTTGGCTTGGAAGATGTTGCATCACAGTCTGAGAGCAGTGTTGCAAGTGCCACTTCAGAGGATCTGCGTAGTCAGGCGCTGAAGTTCGATTTTTCTGGCGGGCAGTTTGCCTGTAGTATTTTAAAGAAGGTATTGGGAGTGAGATTCCCAGGTATCATGAATGATACCACTCGTGTCCACGACTTGTTAAGTGTGGGCATGAATATTATGAAATTTATGGAGGGATTTCCATGGGATGTTGGAATTGTTTTGCCCTCTAACCATGTGAGTTCGAAAACTCGCATAAGTGGTTATCTTCCACAACCTTGTCAGAATACCGAGGAACTTAATCATGACGGTGGGATATTACTCCGGTCATGTGGTTCTGACAATGGTCAGTGGTTGAAGGACAGGAGTCTATCCTGTGTTGAAGTGCAAGCTTTGTGCACTTCTTTAAGTGCTGTTATCACTGGGAGAGAAATTCCCCATCAAGGGTATAGGGCAGAAAGCACTATATCCACCTGTGAAGGTGTAAAAACCAAGAGGAGAATGGTTTTTGAAGAGTTACGTGAACTCAAGTTGGACTGGGGCGTCCAGATTCAGGTTGAGTGTAACTCGATAAAGAATCCCATGAGGGATCCTGTTGAATTTGCTGACTACATGGTGTGTAGTTCAGCTTCTCCGAGTTCCTACGGGAGTGTAGGATATGTTGTGCAGAAATCACTTGCAGAACCTTCATTCTGTGAAGTTGCTCCTTTAAGTAGGACGGTTCCTGCTTGGGAGTCACATGCAGGTGTTTTTGTTTTTGAATATTTTGTGGAGATCTGCCTTGACGTGGCTTACTGCAGTATTGCAAGAGCTATCGAAGTCAAGCTTGATTTGTCCAGGGGTATTTCTGAGGCGCTCAGAACCATCCTATACTTAGTTAGAAATGATTTTCCTAATGCTGAGATGTTTGTTTCAGTGCTGAACACAAGATTGGATCTCTCCTTGATAGGAGTCTTCCATAAATATTACATCTCAAGCTACCTATGTGTTTCTGACACCTATACTCAACTTTGTTTGTTTAGCTATATGTATATAGCTATGAAAGCGTTTAAAACTGCAATTGCCTTGAATAATTTGTGCAAAATTTGGGTTGCAGTTTTATTTTATTTCACCGAGTTGAAGAACTCGTCCAAGCGTAGGGTTGATTGGATTCGTCCCTCTTGTAGCACCGGTGTTGATCTCACTGGGCTCTTGTGGTTACGAGGGAGCTGAGATATTTTGGTGTACGCCAGAGATAATATAAGGATGAGGAGGGTGGATGGTAAGTGAACTTCTCAAGCCTTTACTCTTATATGCTAATGGTTGATTACCTGGCAGAATATTCTCTGTTCTAACCTTAAACATGAATGTTTTCATGTGAATTTTTGTAGAATAAGCCTATTTGAATTTTTCTGATTTTTTGTTCGAATGTGTTTCCTGGAGAGCTCCTGACCATGCATTGTGTAGTATATGTATATAAAAAAAAAAAATTTTGTAGTGTAAATTTTACAGGTGTCATCCAACTGTAGGTTGACTGCCATTTCCTGTTGGGGGAGAATGTTGGAATTTTTTCTGTTTTTACACCAACAATTGTATACTCCCCCCCCCTGTGTATATACTTATATTTTTTATGCTGGTTCATGATTTATATTTATATATATATTGTTTTATTGGATTGGGTTCCGTGTCCCTTTTTTGTACGAAACTCCCTTCAATTTGGAGAAAAGAGAAATGCTAGCTCTGTGATGACGTCACGAGCTCAGCGCGTATTTCGCCCTCTTTTGAAATTCTGCTGTCGAGGAGAGAGAACGCGTTCTTTGCCCGGCGCTGAAGTTTGATCTTTGAAGAGCCCTCCTTGAAAGAAGTAAACCCGGCTGTGACGAGACAGGCTTCTGGAGATTAACTACGTGGCTGCGGTCCTGCACGTATTTATTTTATTATTATTTTACAAGGAGTGAAATTTAAAGAAAATACCTTTTACGTGACAAGGTATTATGGAATTTCCTATCCGGACAAGCGACGAGGTCTTGCTCCTGTAATACCTGTGTGTCTACGGTTTTCACGCAGGAAAGGAAAATTCTAAAAGAACTTTGAACATTATTTTTGTGAGTACGTTCCTTTATTCAAGGCTTTATTTCGGAAGTACTTTTACTTTTAATATATTCTGTGGTAGTCGGGTTAACAAACGACCCTTCCGTTAAAACATTGTTTTATATAGAAGAACCAGCATTTTTTGTTTTGTTACTGTAATATTGCGAGCGTGTTTTGTCTTCGTTATTTTGGCGTTTTAAGTTTAATGCCCGCAAAGGGAAAAATTTGCAACTTATTGTAAATAAAGTTTCTTCTTCGTTTTAAAACAAGACATTTATATTTTATTCCTTACCCCCCCCCTTTTGGTTCATGCTTTTTTTTCAGCCTAGTTACTTTAGCGTCGAATTTATCTGGAAGCAGGATAAATTCCGACAATAAAGCTGTGTGTGTGTGTGTGTGTGTGTGCGTGCGTGTGTGGGTGGTCACGAATAGGCTCCTATATGGTTGACTATTTTAAAAAACTGATTGCATATAATGATAGAAGATGTATCGAGACAGAGGAATGGGTATGTTTGATCTGGCAGAACGGTGGTTCATTAAAATTGTGGGGTCTGGCGTTCGCGCCTGGTTCACAAAGTATGGAAATAAAAAATTAAAAAATTAAAAAAAAAAAGTTTACAAGTGTTTTTGATATAGATGTACATAAGAATACTTTGATAAGTATGTTTTAACTTAAATAGGGATGGTATAATAAAATTGTGGGGTCTCCGTTCGCGCCTGGCCCCATAGAATGGAAATAGGCACAAACTTTAATAAAGACTTTTCATATCTATCTGCGTAAGTATACTTTGATAATTATGTTTCAGTTTGAAGAAATATGGTATAATAAAATTATTGGGTGTTCGTTCGCACCTGACCTCGATAGAATGGAAATATGTTACAAAGTTTAACAAGTTTTTTTTTTTATATAGATCCACAGAATATTGTGATAAGTGTTTTAGTGTGAACAGGTATGGTATAATAAATTATGGGGGTTATCAATTTTATTATTACTTTCATCATATTTTGCTTTGGTTTTGATACCCCCAAATTCAACCCAAATTTACAACCCTTCCTTTTCATAACATATAATACTTTCATAAATCAGAGTCCATTTTCTGTAGGCTGTTCTTGAACCCAGTCAACGACGGGTACTTTTGCTAGTATATATATATATATATATATATATATATATATATATATATATATATAGTATATATATATATATATATATATATATATATATATATATATATATATAAAGTGATGATTGTGTAGTTCCAACGAGAGAAAAAATGTATATTTAAAAGAGTGTAGCCATCAACAATTGTGAGGTTTTCAGCCTTTTATCATATTTTTATTTTAAAATATTTTTATAACGCGTTTCAAGCTTTGTTTCGCTCTCTTCAGATATTTTCATAAAAAGTTTTTTTTTAAATGGGATTTTGAAATGTTATTTTTATATCTGCTGATACTAAATGTGTTTTTCAGAGTGATGTGGTCTCAGACATTCTGTCCCCAACAGTAAGTGTTGGTAGTTTCCAGTCAGAGTTAAGTTCAAAGAGGTGGCTTTTGGTCCATTTGGTTAAGGTTTTTATGGTTTTTTTATGACTTTCTTTCCCCATGTATAGCACACCCTCACACACAATCACACACATATACATATACACACGCATACGCACGCACGCACGCAGGTATATACACATATACACACGCATATACACAGAGATATACGTAGGAGCATACATATACATATATATATATATATATATATATATATATATATATATATACCCACCTACACACCCACACACGTACTCACACACATCCTCCCACTTACATATCACACACATATTGGTTAAATTTTTTTTGTCTTTCCCAATCAAAACACGCATGCATACATGTACTTAATCATTCAAACATAAGTACACACTCAAGTAAGATGGAGAATAGGTAGGAGATGATATATACACACACACACACGCACACAAATCACACACATACATGCACACACATATATATATATATACATACATGTATACACATACACACTCACATACATCCGCATACGTGTGCAGGCATACGCACATACATACACACACATGCATATATATATATAGACATATGCAGGGACTCACACATATGCATACATCCATATACACACATGCACAAACGAATGCATTTACCCACCCATATATATGCATACATATATATATATATATATATATATATATATATATACACACATACACACACACATATAGATGCGTATCCATCCATCCACCCATATCTATATGGACACACGCACCCACAATCACACGCACACATACATATTCATACACCCATAATTTACATATATATTGGCTGAAGTTTTCTTTCTTTCCTAATCCAAGCAAATAAGCATACATGTATTCACTCACCCAAACATAAGTGCATGTACACACACAAACATGGAGAATAGATAACAGATGATATATATACACACACGTATACACAATCACACACATACACGCATACATACACATACACACATATACATATATACATACAGACATATGTGTGTACATACACATACACATACACACATACAATTCTAATTGTTTAGTTTAGGGAAATGGTATTATACTGGATATGGATGTGCGCGCCGTGAAAGTGTGCGTGTGCTTTATTGTGCTTGTTTGGTTTCGTGTGTGAGGGTGCACATTTACCTAAGTATGCATGCGTGTAAGTGTATTTTGTGTTTTGCCTATTTATACGTATAATTATTGAGAGATGTTTAAGGCGGGGTTGAACTTTGCTATGAAGTTTTTTTCTTGTGTTAGTAGAAATTGTTGTCAGTTTGAAAGATGGGCATTATCTTGAATCTGCCTCCACTGCATGTGTGTATATGCTGTGATACATGCAGGTGTCTATTTTCCACGATTTTGATGTTGGATCGGTGTAGGGCTACTCTATTACTAAGGTTTTTTGTGGCGCCTACGTAGAATTTATCGCATGCTGCACATTTTATTACATAGACCACGTTTTTTGAGGTGCAATTTAGTTTTTTTTTTAAACTTTGAATGTTTGTATGGGGTTCGTGAATATGTATGTGTTTCCCTCTAATATTATGTTGTTTGTTGCATTTTGTGACTCCTTTTGTTGTGTCTTGATTGAGTTTGGATGAAGTAAGAATGCGTTTTAGGTTTTTGGGTTGGCGTTTGCTTTTTATTATTTTTGTTGTTTTAAGGAAGTTGTTTAGTTTGCTGTTTTGGTAAAGTAAGACGAGGTTTTTCGTTATCTCTGTGAAAAGCTTTGGGTTGTTTGTGTTGTGTGTGGAGACGTATGTTAGGATTTGTTCTTTGTTTCGTTCTTTAGGGGTTCTCAAATCTTCTACTGGTATATTTATCGCAAGTTGAATCCCTTTGTCTATAAGTTGTGGTGAGTATTATATACGTACGTGTTGACACACCGGTTCTTGTCAAATTACCAAAGTTAAGCAACGTTGAACCTGGTTAGTTTCAGATGGGTTACCATTTGGGAATTCTAGACGCTTATCTCGGCATTTGTTTCCAGTCGTCCTGTACTTCACTTGCCACTGGTATTTAACAATGTCGTCTTAGGAGAAGTGTGGTTGGAGATTGCGCACCTCCTGCCACAAAAATTTCACGCGCAAGCAACCTTTCATGTGTATCCATAGTCTGTCCAAGGCTGAAGGAGCCTGCTATATATATATATATATATATATATATATATATATATATATATATATATATGTATATATATATTTTTGAAGTTTCTTGTTTTGTCGGCCAGGGCATCATTTTTATCGAAATCTGTTGTTTTGTTGGGAATGGTTCACTTATTTTATTTTTTTTTCCTTTCAAAATCTCTTGCTTTGTCTCGGTTTACACTTTTGGATGCTTTTCCGCTTCCCAAAATTTCGAATATCATACGCCAACTATCACAGTACAAAATTTTCAATAAGTTTGGCCTGAAGTCTGCATATTATCAATGCCCTATACGTAGAGACGAGAGAATTTACACAGCATTTGAAGCTGACGGAGGACTATACGAGTTTTCTAGGTTACCTTTTGGGCTAACGAACCCAGTAGCTGTGTTTCAACGTATTATGCATAATCTGATTCAAGAACATGAACTCCAAGGTACATTTGCCTACATTGATGACATTGTCATCGGAGGAAAAACTAATAAAGAATTAAACGAAAATATGGAAGCTTTTAGAAAGGTTATCAACCGTCTTAACTTGCAACTAAACCCTGTAAAATGTGAATATGGTATAACCAAACTAAAGTTTCTAGGGCACTTATTGGAAAATGGAACAATCAGTCCTGATCCAGACAAACTTACACCACTAAAAGAATTACCGATTCCGAACTGCAGTAAGCCACTCAGGCGGGCTCTAGGTCTCTTCTCATACTATTCACCATGGATAGAGAATTTCTCAGATCGGATTTCACCTTTATTAAACATTACGTCCTTTCCTATCACTGAGAAACTCAAAAATCAATTTCAAGCCATGAAAGATGAAATTTGCAAGGCTTCGGTTGGAGCCATTGAGGATGAAGTTCCTTTTACGATAGAAACTGATGCATCTGCGACAGCATTAGCAGCCTGCCTTTCCCAGAATGGACGTTCAGTAGCATATTTTTCCAGAACCCTAACGCAGTCAGAGCATCGACATTCAGCAGTGGAACGTGAATCCGCAGCCATTGTAGAATCTGTACGTAAATGGCGTGACCTCTTACTCGGTCGACACTTTACCATTATTACTGACCAATAGGCTGCATCATTTATGTTCAACACGCAGACACCAAATCGTATTAAAAACGATAAGCTGCTTCGGTGGAGACTTGAACTTTCAAACTATTCTTATGAGATAGTATATAGACCAGGTTCTCTTAATAACTCTGCAGATACCCTTTCTCGATCATGCTCTGCTTCGCGCTCATTATCACTAAAGGACCTGCACGCAGCACTTTGTCATCCTGGAGTAGCGAGACTCTATCACTTTGTGAGGCAGAAGAATCTACCATTCTCCATGGAAGATGCTAAGCGCACTGTAACGTGCATCCAGGAGATAAGCGCCCGTGTGTTTGCGTGTTGTGTGGGTACGTGGGAGAGACGGATGAGGGGAAAAAGACTTACCTCGAGACCAGCTCAGCGTTACCGACCAAAAATAGAAAAGAAAGACCAAGATGGCGACCGCCGTCTTTTGTAAAGTATGATGTCTCGCAAAGTCACACGAATTCTCGGAATATGCAAATTTAGCCGGCCTAGAACGACGATAAAAGCGGGTGAGGGGAAAGACGTGGGTGAGTGACGATTGAGTTGGCTGGGGAATCGTGTGGCTGTTGCTTCTTGAGCCGTGTTGAGGATATCTTACCGTGTTAAAGAGAGAGTCGGGCGCCATCTTGAATTTTTCCTTACACTTTTTCTTTACAAGCTATTTCGGCAGTGTAGGCTTCAATATGCTTGTTAAGCTCCCTATAGTCCAGCACGGGCCGTACTTTCGACTTGTTATGCTGGACTACTGCCATCAAGGGTATTAGACCCTTCGGAGGCCCAAGCCTGTCCTCAGGGTAGGGGATTAACCAGCCATCTTGGATCCACGCCTTTAATTCCCTTTCGTATTCTGCTCGGGCCTCACTGGGTATAGGGTACTCTGCAACCCCATTCTTGAGTTTAGTCGGTGCCATTCTCTCGGTCCACTTCCAAGATGCAATCCAGGCCCTCTTGCGCGAGTCGTAGTCCACTGTAAAATCCGGCCGATCGATATGGAGCGCTGCACACACTGGGGCCTCTAAGAATCGAACCTTTCCATCCTGATGAATTGCGACTCCCCCCAGCGCCTTGATGGCATCGTATCCGAGCAACAGGTCAAACCCCAGGAGATTTCCTTGGGTCACGAGCACATTGATCTTAGTGGCTGCACCGGTGTCCGTGTAGATCTTGACAGTTCCAGCTCCACAGCATGTCTGGGTCTCGCCTCCTATCGTGGTGACTTTGATCTTCCTCTTAGTCCAACTTGGACACAGCCTGGTGCTCACTATAGTATGCGAACAGCCTGAGTCGAGAAGTGCTGAGCAGGGTATCCTGTTTACGTAGACGGTCATTACTGGTTGCGCCTTGTTCAAATTTTGCTCGGGAAGCAGGGCGGCGCTGACGTCCTCTCCCCTGATACATTTCCCGCACAGTTTTGGGCTAGATGCCCCAAACCGCCACACTTAAAACAGCGCACACGCCCCCTGTTGGTGCAATTCCTTGCAAAATGTCCGCGTCGGCCGCAGCGAAAACATTTCCCATTGCTTGCAGGGTTCTGATTCGGAATCTCCCGAGCGCCAATCTGGCCTGTCTGTGTCGCCATCACAACTGGTTCCCCCAGGTCCTCCTCATCTTTGATGATGGCTCGAGCACGTTCCATCAAGTGTTCCATGGTCGTTGTTGAAATGCTGGTTGAGGCTCTCAGTAGCTGCTTCACCCGAGTGGGAAGGCCCGCCACAAACGCGTACGCGAGCGTCCGCTCCGACACCCCTCAACCGAACAGAACTGCGAGTTTCTTTAACTCAGCGAAGAAAACGTCCACGCTTTCCTCCGGTAGAAGTTTTCGGGAAGCAAATTTTTCATGCACAGAGCGGACATCCGGGTATCAAGAGGACCCTTTATTTTGTGAGGCGTGCATACCCAGCAGTGACCAAGATGGATGTCAGACAGATCGTCAGAAATTGTGAGGCTTGCGAGTCTATTGATCCTGCACCAGAGCGATGGCAGAAGGGTCGCTTGGAAGTTGAGAGTGTGTGGCAGCGGCTGGCCATGGATATTACCCATTACAGTGGCAAGCCCTTTCTAACTCTCATTGATTGCGGGCCTACGAGATTTGCGGTGTGGTGGCAGATGACCAGACAGGATTCAGCAAATGTTGTTCGCCACCTATCATCCATTTTTTTTGAGCGAGGTGCGCCGGAAGAGCTCCTGACTGACAATGATGCAGCGTTTTGTAGCCAGCAAGTCCGGCAGTTGTTAGATGAGTGGGGCGTCCGACTACGGTTGCGATGTGCGCATGTGCCGTCAGGAAATGGCATTGCTGAAAGAAGCCATCGCAGCATCAAGAGAATTGCTGCCAGGAAGCGATGTACTATTGCGGAAGCAACATATTGGTACAACATTACGCCAAAGGACGGGACGTCCCCTTCAACCGCACCTGCGAATGCTATTTACACGTACCGAGTCGGAGTGAAGGGAATCAACACTACGCAGCCAACCGACAAGGGAACATATAACCGATATGAAGTGGGAGATCCAGTGTGGGTGCGGCCTCCAGGAAATCGGTGCACCGACAAGTTTAAGCGATGACACATATCTGGAGTGATTAGCCAGCAGTCTGTTTTGGTCGATGGAACCCCACGACATGTGCGAGATCTTCGCCCAGCTACCGAGGTGCGTCATACAACTACAGAAGAAAGCAGTGAAGCGTCTAGCGATGAGCTGCCGATGCACGGATTCAGTGAGCCCCTTCCAGAGACTGATAGCGATACTTCATCTGATGAGGCGGAACCAGATCCAGAGCCCGAATCTGAAACAGTGAATGTACCTCTTCGCAGAAGCACACGCACTAAAAGGCCACCCCCCCAGTGCTCTCTATGTGATCATCAGATCAGGGGGGAGTGTAACGTGCATCCAGGAGATAAGCGCCCGCGTGTTTGCGTGTTGTGTGGGTACGTGGGAGAGACGGATGAGGGGAAAAAGACTTACCTCGAGACCAGCTCAGCGTTACCGACCAAAAATAGAAAAGAAAGACCAAGATGGCGACCGCCGTCTTTTGTAAAGTATGATGTCTCGCAAAGTCACACGAATTCTCGGAATATGCAAATTTAGCCGGCCTAGAACGACGATAAAAGCGGGTGAGGTGAAAGACGTGGGTGAGTGACGATTGAGTTGGCTGGGGAATCGTGTGGCTGTTGCTTCTTGTGCCGTGTTGAGGATATCTTACCGTGTTAAAGAGAGAGTCGGGCGCCATCTTGAATTTTTCCTTACACTTTTTCTTTACACGCACCTGCGCTGAATGTCAAATATGTGCTGAACTAAAACCAGGGTTCTTCAAACCTCCATCAGGTCGATTAATCCATTCCCGATCCCCCTTTGAACGTCTTTCAATAGCTTTCATGGGACCGAAACCATCTACGAATAATCTCAAATACCTACTCGTTCACGCTATCCTTTTGTCTATCCATGTCAGGACATATCAACAAAAACTGTTATAAATTGTCTCCAGAATTTATTTACCTTTTTTGGCTGCCCAGATTCCATCCATAGTGATCGAGGAAGTCAGTTTATTTCATGTGAACTAAAAGAGTTTCTCTGGCAACATGGAGTTGTGATTACCCACTCAACTCCATACCATCCAATCGGCAATGGACAATGCGAGAGAGTAAATTGCACAATCTGAAAAACGATCAAACTTGCACTCAAAACCAGGCAATTGGACGAACGTCACTGGCATGAAGTACTCGACATAGCTTTGCACTCTATTCGATCGCTACTTTGTACAGCAACTAACTCAACCCCACACGAGAGAATGTTTAACTTTTCCAGAAGGTCGGGCACCGGATATACCTTACTCGAGTGGCTGCAAGGAGGACCGGCCCTCCTTAGGAAGTTTGTCCGCCAACACAAGTCAGATCCCCTAGTGGAACCAGTAGATATATTATCTGCAACTCCCAACTTTGCCAGAATTCGTTTCCCTGACGGCCGTCAGTCAACAGTCTCAACAGAAGACCTAGCCCCCACTCCTGTCACTGACCCCTCCTCTACAAACTTGGAATCTCCTGTCTCCCCTGATCATGGTACATCACCAGATTCTACTACTCCATCAAACATCCGCGAACCAGAGTTGATTGATCAACAGGAAACCCCAAAGAATAATACCTCACCAAATGGAGAGTCTTTCTCTTCAGTCGACAAAACAAAGTGTTTAGAAATAGAAGAGCAGCAGCAACAGTCTGACTCGAAGAAGGGCGTTTTCAAATTTCTTCCAGAAGCTACAAAAAGGGGAAGGAAGATCATCTGCAACCCGAAATATAAATAAAATGTGGTGGAGAGTGTTGTGAGTTTAGAGCGCTAGTGCGCATGCGCACCAGATGTTTACAAATAGAACGAAATTGGCGCCTTTTCCCAGCTTAGTCGTTACCGACCATGTTGTTGTACCTGCTGAATTTTATGTTGAATAAAACCTTTCTTATATCTTAAAAGGTCTTTATTTTTCATTACACACTGAAAATAGAGTAACCTGTGTCAGCACGTCTTACAATCTTTACGTTCGTCAGACAGAATTTGTAAAATATAACATAGCCTCACCCCGGCCAAGATTCTGAACCAAAACGCTTAAGTTGTAATGTTATTATCAGACGGTAGTTAACAGATTAGTAACAGGAACGGCACAAGTCAGGATACCGTGCGAACACAGACATGTTGGTTATCTGTTTATTATTGATATTCTTACTTATTCGGCGGACGGAAGTACCTTTATTTATTGATGGTACATACTATGATATCTCTCTCCTTTTTTGCATGGTAGTCACCACTTATCAAGGTCCGGAAGCCACTCGGGGATAAGGGTTATTAGGTGTACAGTAATCAATGGTATAATATCGCTGTAATCGTTAGTAATGGAGATTTGGTAAAGTGTCTTACTTAAGGGGGCGGTTTATCAGGAATTTGTTTATGGTGGACTTTAAGACATCCAAGTTGTACTCAGGTGGGAAACAGGCAAACGGAAGACAGTTCCACAGGCGTGCACTTCTAAGAAAGAAGCTTTGTTCATGGAATCTACGTTTTGATTTAGGCACAGAAAAAGAGTGGGGAAAATTATTGACAGTGGTTTCAGCTAGACGGTGTTTCTCATGAAAGTTTGGCAAGGGGGACCAGAGATTGGAACTCAGACGAGCACCTGCCATGGAAATAACGATAAAACAAAGACAGGCTCGCAACGTCTCTTCTGTGGGAGAGAGGTTGCAGGGAAGAGAAAAGGACATCTCCCACTAAGACACAAAGTCTATTTTGTACTCTGTCAAGGCAGGATAGGCTGTTTTTAGCAGCTCCTACACAGATGTGGCAGCAGTACTCCATCCTTGGACGTACTTGGGTTTTATACAGATAGAGAATTGCATCAGTAGTAAGACATCTTCTGGAGCGGTAGAAGGATTCCACCACTTTTCCAGCGACCTTGGCAACAGATTTGATGTACGTGTTCCATTTCAGATCAGGAGTAAAGGTCAAACCCAGAAGCTTGTCAAAACATGGAGCCATCCAGTTCAATTGATGCCAGATGGGGATCAGAGCATTGATGATGTAAAGATAGAAGCTTGGTTTTGGATGCATTAACAGTGACCAGCCACCTCTTCCCCCATTATTCCATGTACTCAAGATGAGAGGAGACAAAATTAGAGAGAACTTTGTCATTTACGGCCTTTGATGTGTTGCCATAGATGGTCGTGTCATCAGCATAGATGTCAACGAATGATTTAAGTATGTGTTTTGGGAGATCATTGATGTAGATCAGGAAGAGAGTTGGGCCCTGGATGGACCCCTGAAGGACTCCAACATTGATACCAGGGGCCTCTGATTTCTGCCCATCAACCACTACTCTTATGAGCCTATCAGAGAGAAATGATTTAATAATTGAGAAAACATTTCCAGTTATACCGTAGCTGGAAATCTTGTGAAGTAGGCCTTTGTGCCATATCTTATCGAAGGCCTTTCAATGTCAAGAGCAATTGCCCTGCTGTAGATCTAGCAGAACGGAAACCATATTGCATGTCACTAAGAAGGTTGTTTCTGTTGAGGTGGTTGACTACTTCTTTATTTAATATAGATTCCAGCAACTTACTCATGACACACAGGAGACATTGGTCTGTACTGAGAGGGAGATGACTTATACAGGGCATACTGATGAGGTTTTCCATGGTGTTGGGAAGCACTTCTCCTTAAGGCAACGTTTAAACAGTTTTGTAAGTATGGGGGCAAGTTCTGGTTGAAGCTTTTTCAACACTATTATTGGAATGCCGCCGGGGCCAGTGGCTTTACTGGAATCAAGGTTCTTGATTAGTTTGGCGACGTCATGCACAGATATTTGTATGTTGCATAGTGTGTTGTCTGTTATAGGAGGAAATACAGGGATAGCCTTCGTCGTATAGGGTAGAATTTGCCACAAAGTTTTTGGCAAATAGTCTGGTCTTGTCGGATGTTGTCGAGATGACCTCAGGTCCATTGATAATGGTTGGGATAGAACGCACGTTTCTGTTCAAGATCCTATTTGCTATTTGACAGAACTGGTGGGAAACAAGCCGCTGCTCAGCTACTTTGGATTTAACGGATTGAGTATATAGCTCTCTTGCATTTTTTATTACTCTTTTACAGTAGTTTCTGGCAGTCCTGAAAGCAGCTTTAGTCTCAATACATCTATTACGTTATTAGCTATGGAAAAAGTGATTTCTGTGCGCGATGGCAGCAGCACATTTTGGGGATAAATATGGCTGGCTGTTAGGTTTTTGTTGGACTTTTTGGATGGTATGAATCGGTCTATGCCTACAATTAACCATTGGGTCAGGTCTGATACTATGGAGGACACATCCTTTTTAAACATGGAATGCAGATGTAGATCAGATATGAATGTACGGAAGCTATCCTAGTCAGCCATAGAGTATCGATATACAGTACGGTGGAGAGGTACGTCTGAAGACTTATTATATTTCATTTTTGTCTTAACTGATACAACCGAGTGGTCGGAAGATCCCAGAGGAGATAGAACGGAACATGAACATAGCTCAGGGAAGTTGTTAAAAAATGGTCTAGAAGGCTTGCATACTGACCGGTAGTATCGGGCACACGGGTGGGTTCGTGAACAATCTGAGTGAGGTCATAGGCAATGGCGAAATCATCGCAGAACCTTCCCTCGTCATCTGTCTTGTTTGAGTGGGTCAGCCATTTCACATTGTGGACATTGAAGTCACAACAAATGTGGATGTTAGTCGAAGGATGAGCAGACAGGATGTGGTCAATTTTCTCAGATATGCTCTTAAAGATAGTAACCCCACTGTTGTGGTGCGATAGAGGGCAAATATAAATGCAGTAGTGTAAGCCAGTGCAAAGGTAAATTAGGGTCTTCTCTGGAGAGTATCCTTTAATTATGAACTCATCTAGGGAAGTGGTCGGCCCTATGCCAGTTTCGCTTAGGAAGAATATGTCCAGTTTCGTCTTCTGTAATTGGGTTTCAACCTCTGGAAGGTTGGAACATAGACACCTGGTGTTGGAGAAGGAGACATGGTAGTAGGGGGTCTACGTTGGAGGATCAGGTTCTAGTTTTATTCGTGTTTTTTTCTGGAGATTTTTCATGTTAAGGTTTTGGGATTTGTGGAACAGGTCGAGAGACTTGGTTAGAACAGGACAGAGTGGGAAAGTAAGAGAGAAAAATACAAGAATTTTTTTTGTGTTACACATGATAAGGTAGAACCGTAACAATTACCCACTAGTATGGCATCGAGAGGCCCCACCAGAAACTACTATATGGTTCAGAATCCATTCACCAAATGGCAATACAGCAGCCCCAATACTTTGCACCTGCTGATAGGATAGCCTCCTTAGTGGTTAATCCAAGGTTCGGGTCCCTGACTATCAGGCAGGTAACGTCAGCCCAGATGAAACGTTTACCTCCAGCACCCTTACTAGTGACATGGCCACAAGGATAGATTTTTTCCAATATCTCAGACTACTGTTCACGAAGTACTGCTGACCTGGAAAGCAGCCTTTTCCTCACCCTTTGCCAGAAAAATCACTCATTGGAAATGAAGACTGAGAGACAAAAAAGGAGAAGCGAGAGTTTCTGGAGCTGCCGATAACACACCCCACGTGCATTATCTACTCTCAATAAACAAACAAAAAAAAAATGAAAAGTTTAAAAAAACAAAAAAGGTCCGAGGGACTTATTAATATCTACCTAATATAAATCCGTTGCTTCATTTCCAATTTAGGACGATATTTGAAAATAGTCTCCCCTTCCATATTGATATGTGGATTTCTAATGTGATACGCAAGGGATTGCGTATCAGGTATGAATCATCATCATCATCATCATCATCATCATCATCATCATCATCATCAACAACAACAACAACAACAACAACATTATTTTAACCTTTTTAGAAGTTGGCATATCTTTGTTTGTTGCTGGACGGAACTAATCTTGAATTTGCTTCGTTCACATCATTTAAACTCGTAAACTGTACTATATCAACAAGTTCTTAGCATTATATGCGTAGAATCAGGGGCAGCGAGGAGGGGAAGGCTAGACAAACATGGGTTTATTTTATTTATTTTATTTTTTTTTTACGTTTCGCGAAGTTTCTGAAAAATGTTTATGCTTAGGGAATTTCGAACAGATAAAATACATGGAATAAATACATGAAATAATAATAATAATTTTTCCAAAGCAAAAACAATTAAAAAACAAGAGACTACAACACATATAAGGACATAACCTGATGGTTCGACTAGGGACCGTCTTCATCATAATTGAACTTTTAGGTGGTTTTATTACACAACCGGATCTGAATGTTTTTTGAGAGTAGAGTGTCTTGTGGAGTGTATCTTAAACATGTTTGCCATTGGTTGTGGCGGTACTAGTTTGTGCCATGCGTGTGTGATTTGTTGTTATATAAACTGCTGATTCTCCACGAGATTTTGAGGATATCATCGGTGCAGATGCAGATGCTTCTGGGTTCAGACTTATCTTTCCTCAGATACCTGCAAAGCGATTTTCCAAATGAATTCTGAACTATGAGCTGACAACTGTTGGGGACCACTTACTGAAATCCAGATCATATGCTTAAACACGCCTTTCTGGTATATTTGGTAGGTCTCAGCTGCACTGGTCGTTTTGAGACTTTTGTTATGACTGTTTTTGATACAAGCGAGTATCTTTTTTGAGGGGAAAGGGGTCGAATTTACTGGTAAGTTTCCCACAAACATTTGGTTGAGTAGTAATTCGCCAGGTGACGGAATTACATGCTCGATATAAGTGGACCGTAAACCTAACAATACCATATCTAAGTCGCGGTTATTTGAGGCAGCTTTTTCCATAGGTCTGCTAAACCATTTGATTGGAGGTATCTAGGAGATGATGTGTAGCGTGCACCTCCTCACCCCATTGAAAATTGTTTGAACAGGGTAGAGCTATAGTGAGGCACATTTTCACTGATCAGTTTCTATGGGATTATCTGCTCATCGAAGATCTGCTTGTACAACTCACGGGGTTCTCTCATGTCTGACTTTATTAAGCAGATTCGATGGTTGCGCTTTTTACTCTGAGTCTCGTGCGCGCGGTTGTTTAGGATTGTGTGTTGTACGTGCATACTTGTTTTCATTCTTGTTGGCGAACATCTTTACCCAATAATGTTTTTTATTACAAACCGAACATATAGCACCCCAGACTGGGGATTTTCTTTTCTGATAACCGTGTTTCCACATTGTTTACAGTGACTCTGTTTAAGCAGGTTTATCTGCTGACTATCACTTCCCTGAATTTCAGACATCTGTCTCATGTGATTTAACGATGCTTCATGCGTTCGACCATTATTTAAATCTTCCTGAGGTGTTCTTGAATAGTAACAGCTTCTGTAATTCAGGGTGTCTCGTGTTCGGAAATGATTTGCTCTATGAGCTATTCTTCAGTTTCCTGGTTGTCTCTAAACCTGCATTTTTTAGCCTGGAATTTACACCTAGCAACGCAATCGTTAATATTTTCCGTATTCTTCTACTTATATTTATGCAGATACAATATGGAAATTAACTTGAGATTCATGTCGTTCCTCAAATTTACGCCAAATAATTTCTGGATCTGCTTAGTTGGAATCGTTTTCTTTATTCACCAGCTAACAATAAAACGTGATAACCCTGTTTATCGACTGAGGTGTCATTAACGGAGGAATAATGCTTACATGGTTGCTTGAAAAATATGAACGAGTTGACCAAATTTACCGAGTTCCAATATATGATTGGTTCATATGTTTTTGTATTTATTATTTCTTTTTTTAGATATCGGTCAATGATATAAATAAATTAGATATCGGACAATGATATAAATAAATTAAATATATGATTGGTTCATATGTTTTTGTATTCATTATTTCTTTTTTTAGATATCGGACAATGATATAAATAAATTAGATATCGGACAATGATATAAATAAATTAAATATATGATTGGTTCATATGTTTTTGTATTCATTATTTCTTTTTTTAGATATCGGACAATGATATAAATAAATTAAATATATGATTGGTTCATATGTTTTTGTATTCATTATTTCTTTTTTTAGATATCGGACAATGATATAAATAAATTAGATATCGGACAATGATATAAATAAATTAAATATATGATTGGTTCATATGTTTTTGTATTTATTATTTCTTTTTTTAGATATCGGACAATGATATAAATAAATTAAATATATGATTGGTTCATATGTTTTTGTATTCATTATTTCTTTTTTTAGATATCGGACAATGATATAAATAAATTAAATATATGATTGGTTCATATGTTTTTGTATTCATTATTTCTTTTTTTAGATATCGGACAATGATATAAATAAATTAGATATCGGACAATGATATAAATAAATTAAATATATGATTGGTTCATATGTTTTTGTATTCATTATTTCTTTTTTATATATCGGACTATGATATAAATAAATTAAATTAAGCATACCTACTTTACACTTTTTTCTTTCTCACTTCTATGGATATAAATGTATTTACAATGTGGCGGTCGAGTGCAACGCGGAATAACGACTCTCCGATTTGGAGACTTTTTTTCTTGTCTTATTCACAGCTTCGTCTACGTGTTATGTTTGTAGACTTTTTTCTTTATTGCTGCCATCATGTAATCGGACGGTAGTTAACAGTTTAGTAATAAGAACGGCGCAAGTCAGAATACGATGCAAACATAGCTATGTGTGCTATCTGTTTATCATTAATATTCTTACCGGAAATCGGGGGACAAAATACCTATATATATCTTCATTTATTGATGGTTAATGCAGGGGGAATAGATCATACTATGACAAGGTTAGCTTCAAGATATGCCTCAGCTGATGTTTTACATTACAAAATCTATGAAACGAGATATAATTTGTCCTCTTGGTAGAGCGCTTCGGAAAAGTCCGCGCCTGTTGAGAGGGTTGATCTGTCTAGATGACTGTGTCGTTTTGGTGGACTATTTGTGCTTTTGATTTGTTGATTGTCATGACAATCAACAAATTAAAAGCACAAATAGTATCTTGCAAAGGTGGCGGAGGATAATAAATCAGGCGAACCGATCGTGGGATGATGCAACGTATTTGGGCTCGGTGAACCCAATCTCGGTTTCCATTTTCATCATAAATCTACAAAACAAAATCTTTCGACTTTACAATCCCAAACGTCTCAAGATAAATGGCAATTATGTCCTGTTTCTCCTTCGCTAACTAAAGACAGGAAAGGTGAGCATCAAAAATTCTCATGTAACAAAATCACGATCTCTACGGTGTGCTGGTTCGTATGTTATTTTTCTAAGACACACACACACACACACGCACACACATTAAAATTTATAAGTTCATTTGTGCGGAATAACAGCATTCCCCCACACTAAACCTCTTGGGTCAAAAAAGCAGGACGCTTGAGAAATGGCTGAAGTAGCTTAAAGCACGTTTTTTATTGTAAAAAATACGAATTTTTGACCAATCATTTTTGCAAGCCTCTAGGAGCCGCTAAAGAAATATAATCTGCCATTATTTATTTTTGGAACAGTTATATTTTTAAAATTATTTTTTTTTATCTAAAACTCCTAACGTATATTATTCATTTATTTATTTGGGAAAATGTTTACGTTCAGTAGACTCACTCTGTCGCTTTTTCTCTGTCAGTCTCTCCCTCTGTTTGTCTATTTCTTTTTCTGTCTCTCGGTAAACATATTCAGAAAGAAAGAGAGAGAGAGAGAGAGAGAGAGAGAGAGAGAGAGAGAGAGAGAGAGAGAGAGAGAGAGAGAGAGAGAGAGAGAGATTGGGAGAGAAGGAAAGAGAGAGAAGCAATTAATTTCAAACGGCTAAGTAAGCGCTTTATCTCTCTCTCTCTCTCTCTCTCTCTCTCTCTCTCTCTCTCTATATATATATATATATATATATATATATATATATATAGTAGCATGGGCACCCGGCGGTTGACATGAAGTTCCGTTTTAAACACGTCTGCTATACTAATCATTTTCATCATAGATATCCCACAACAATTTCAAAAATAAAAGAACGGATAAAAACATGTAAATGTAATCGCCGCCAAAAAGAAGTATCTGATACCCTCTCCACCAGATATTTCGGGTGAAGGGATCACTGTCTTAAGAAAACTCACGATTTTGTAAATCTAAAAAATTACGTTTATTATGCATGCATTTATTTTTTTTATTTTGTTAAATGTGTAGTTTAGCGACGTAAATTATTTGCCAGACAAAAAAAAAATATATAAAACTATTTATTTTATATAAAACACATTGTTAGACCCAAAGGCTGAAATAAAACCAGAAAAAAATTCATTTTTATTATTTTTTTATCATTTATATTTATTATTCGAGGCCGCTATATTGCTTTTAAAATTTGGCCTTTCTAATGTTTGGCAGATTGGCCTTTTTACGCTCTTTCATGAACTATGTTTTTGGCCGCCATATTTTTTTGTGATAAAAGAGCGTAAAAAAGCCAAATTTGGCCTTAAAAAAGCCAATCTGCCAAGCCTAAAAAACGCCAAATTTTTAACGTGCACATTTAGTCTAATAAAAAATGATAAACAAAATATAAAAATGATTTTTTTAATTTTATTTCAGCCTTTGGGTCTAATAATGTTTTATATAAAAAGAAATAGTTTTTAGAATTTTTTTTTGTCTGTCGAATCATTTACGCCGCTAAACTACACATTTACCTTTATTTTTTGTAAGGGCATTTTTTTACTGGCTTTTTTTTTGTAAATAAAGGAAATTTTAGATTTGCTTTTTTATGGGAGGGGGAGCTTTTCGATTTGCTTTTTATTTGTCGTTTTATGTTTCTAATGTAATCCCCCCCCCAAAAAAAATTTGTCATATTTTGGGGTTTGTTTTGTTTATTAAATTGTTAAATTAAAGTAGAGAATGGTCTCATAGAAAATAATTAAATTTATCGTTATTTTATGTTTTCAATGTTATTCCCTCCCCCTCAATCGCCAAACTTTAAAAAAATGCTAAAGGTGACATGTCTCGTTGAACGCTTGGTGACCAAAAAGTGGGTGCTCATTTTACGTTAAAAGTGATCCCCCACTCTAACATGTTATTTATTTTTCTTTTCTAAATTTCTAATTTTTTTGCACTTATTTGCACTTCTGCAAACTAATAATATTTATAAAGGCTGTTTAAATATATTAGGCTGAAAAAAGTAGATCTCCATTTTTTTTAGTGGTGAACGCCGCTGGGTCACGTCGTATATAGTTACCTTTTTAATTAGAAAATTAAGTTTGTAATCGATGAAATTAACGCGAAAAAAAGAAAAAAATGTAAATTGTGGAATTTAGAGGGGGGAGTTTCATTTTTGTAGGTATTAAACGACGCTGAGTTACGTGGTAAAAATTTATCGATTTCTGTATTGCGGTAAGCAATAAAATAAAACAAACAAATGAAATCTTTTCAGGTTTTTTCGTAAGTGGGGCTTTTTATATTAAAAAAACCCAATAAAGCCAAAAAATTTTTCGACCTACACGGAATTATTTTTCCATCTAGAAATTAATGAAATTACCAAATGATATTTAAACGTTTTGTTTATGGATAGCATCTAGGGGCAAATAACTCTAAAAACAGTTAAAAAGAAGGTCGCTGTTGGAAATATTAATTCCAAAATAAATTCAATTAAATATATTATCAATATAATTGTTGTTTAAAATTTATTAAAAAACAATTTTAAATAGAATACTTAAAATAATTACCTTTAATGCATCCAAAACCAAACTCCCATCCTTATATCGTCAACGCTCTGATCCCCACCTGGCATCAATTGTGATGGATGGCTCTCGTCTGGGTGAGGCCCCGTGTTTTGACAAGCTTCTGGGTTTGACCTTTACTCCTGATCTGAAATGGAACACGTACATCAAGTCTGTTGCCATGGTCGCTGGAAAGATGGTGGGATCCTTCTACCGCTCCAGAAGATATCTTACTACTGATGCAATTCTCTATCTATATAAAAGCCAAGTACGTCCAAGGATGGAATACTGTTGCCATATCTGGGAAGGAGCTGCTAAAAACAGCCTATCCTGCCTTGACAGAGTACAAAATAGACTTCGTGGCTTAGTGGGGGATGCCCTTTTCTCTACCCTGCAACCTCTCTCCCACAGAAGAGACGTTGCGAGCCTATCCTTGTTTTATCGTTATTTCCATGGCAGGTGCTCATCTGAACTCCAATCTCTGGTCCCCCCTCGCCAATCTTTCACGAAAAACACCCGTCTAGCTGAATCCACTGTGAAAAATTGCCCCCACTCTATACCTGTGCCTAAATCAAAACGCGGATTCCATGAACAAAGCTTCTTTCTTAGAACTGCACGCCTGTGGAACTCTGTTCCGTCTGCCTGCTTCCCACCTGACTACAACTTGGATGTCTTCAAGTCCAATGTTAACAAATTCCTAATGAACCGCCCCCTTAAGTAAACACTTCATCAAATCTCCACACTAACGTAATGTACTTGCAATAACCCTTATCCCTGAGTGGCTTCCGGGCCTTGATAAGTGGTGATCACTGTGTAAAAAAAAAAAAAAATTCTCACGCTAAAATCATTTACCGCTATTTAGTAAAATCAATTTTTCTTAATGTCATATGCAAATAAGGTGATCTCTTAATTGTATATTTTTCCAAATATCAAACTATATATAGAAATAAATGAAAGATTAAAGATACGTTTTGTATATATTAATCAAATTGTGAACAAACAAATAAACAGACAGGAATACGAATTTATATGTATACTAGCAGAAGTACCCGTCGTTGACTGGGTTCAAAAACAGCCTACAGAGAATGGACTGTGATTGATGAAAGTATGATAGGTTATGAAAAGGAGGGGGTTGTAAAGAGATAGGTTTTGATACGCAAAAATTTTACCCCAAGCAAAATATGAAAGTAAAGATAATTTTCGCGAAAATATATTTTTTTATATTAACTTTGTTTCCATTTGTAGCCAAGAGTGACTAACAAAATGATGTTTCCTCACAAAGAGAAAATGTTATATATATAATAATATAAATATACAAGAAATAAATGTTACCATAGTCAATAAAAATTACAATTTGAAGGAGGGCCACCTGAGCATTCTGTGTTAACAATTTAAGAGAGTTCCGATAATGTAAGGAATATTTATAAACATATTTTAATGTTTTCCGTTATTTTGTGCTTGAGGAATATTCGATTATGGCATGTGTAGTTTATATAAAAATTCATTCAAGTAGTTATCACTTCAAATTTCTTTTTAATTTCGGTTCGCTAAAATTATTTCAAGTAAAGAGCATTAAAAACTATTTAAAAAAACATGAACTGAACTTTTATTGACTATGTTAACATTTATTTCTTGTATATTTATTTTTTCGGGTAGTCGTTTGTTGGCTTTTTTGCTAAACACTCTTACTAAATAATATCGACGAAATATCGAAAAACAAAGAAACAAAAACAATTTTGAAAAATAATGAAGCTTTACTTACTTTAGTAAAATAATCCGAAACAGTAAAATGGGATATTAAAAAAGTAAACACGGAATTACTTTAGTTTTTTAAAGCAAAGAATCGATATAAATATGAATAAGAAGAAAATGGCGCCCTTTTCAAGCAGAACAGCTTCGTTTCAGTTTTACAGTATTTAACGGTGCAGTATAGAGCCGTCGGATTCAGGGTTGTACTATTGTAATGTAAAGAACACGCAGAAAGGGTTGTAATCAACTAAATTCCTTCTAGTTCACTGAAAAAATGCTTAAACAGATATATAAATAAAATAAAAAGGTTATGTAAATGTTTTTAAAAAGACACGTAATCACATCAGCAGGATTTTTCCTTCTTTTGACACGATAACAAGTAACGTTCTTATTTTTTATTATTTATCTATTTTCGAAAGAGTGCCACGTGCAAGTGGAAAAGGGGAAAACAGAGTTATGCAAAATTTGTGTCGAGAATTGTCTAAAGTTGCGACTTATTTTTTTGGCTTTCACTTTAATAAGAACGTGAATTTATGAGGTGAATTTATTCGACACAATATGATTCAACTAAAACAATAAATAAAAGCTAACGTGAATTAAGATTAAAGTTAAGGTGTTATTGTGGACCCTCACCCCTTTTAAAAAACCTTGTTAAACTTTGTGACATATTTACATTCTATGGAGGTCAGGCGCAAACGAACACCCAATAATTTTATTATACCATATTTCTTCAAACTGAAACATAATTATCAAAGTATACTTACGCCAATAGATATGAAAAGTCTTTGTTAAAGTTTGTGCCATATTTTCATGGAGTACAGGCGCGAATGCAGACCCCACAATTTTATTATACCATTCCTATTTAAGTTGAAAGATACTTATCAAAGCATTCTTATGTACATCTATATCAAAACCCCTTGTAAACGTTTTATTTTCATTATTTATTTCGATACTTTGTGGACCAGGCGCGAACGCAGACTCCACAATTTTTATGAACCACCGTTCTGCCAGATCAAACATACCCATTCCTGTGTCTCGATACATCTTCTATCATTATATGTAATCAGTTTTTTTAAAAATAGTCAACAATATAGGAGCCTATTCGTGACCACACACACACACACACACGTTCAGCTTTATGTTATATATATATATATATATATATATATATATATATATATATATGTTTTGGTCGGTTGGATGCTGTGGTTCTTTTTAACAAAAACATTCCCTCTGTCTCTAGCAAACACAGTTAGAGAGAGAGAGAGAGAGAGAGAGAGAGAGAGAGAGAGAGAGAGAGAGAGAGAGAGAGAGAGAGAAGCAATTAATTCTGAACTTGCGAAAACGTTCTGTTTACGTTCAGTAAACTTACTTTGTCGCCTTTTCTCTGTCTCTCTCCCTCTGTTTGTCTGTCTTTCTGTCTGTCTGTCTGTCTCTCTCTCTGTTAACACATTTATAGAGTTGATTTCCACCTGAACATTTTCCTTTGCAATGACGAGGGTTTTCTGGTCTGGTGGAAACGAATATTGCATATAAAATTTCCGCAAATATGTAGTATTGCGAATATTAAGCAATATAATTTTTTATGTTAATAGTAGTGGCCATAGGTGTTCGCCAAAAATAGGCTCACGGTGAAACAGCGCATTTTAGTTAAATAATAAAACTTTTTGTTTATGTTAAATAATATATACAGAAGTTCGAAAACATAAGTATAATTTTTTCATTGATAAATCTGGAAGAAATATTGTTTACAAAAAATAATGAAGAAATTAAGCATTCCCCTATGGAAAAGTACAAATAGCATCTAGGACCGTGTAGAGCAAACTAAAAAGCATTTGAAAAACTATACAAAAAAAGTTACCGGCAGGTCCAAAGATCGAACGCAAAACGGTTAGTGGTAAAGGGGGCGAATAAATACTAAACACCCGTATTGAAGCGGCCATGAGGAAGTGTCATTTTCAACAGTTTTGAAATAACAGTTGTAACGCGTGATTGACCAAATAATACTGTAACACGGCTTTTTTTCTCTCTCTCGCTTTCTCTACCACTCTTTGTATCTCTCTATCTGTAATTGCCCCTCCCTCCGAGTGACTGGAACCAAAAGTGTTTCCGCGTAGCTGTTTATAATTTCGGGTATCCATTGTTGTTAAATATATGTAATAGCATCGTCAATGATGTATTTTTAGGGTGTAATATTTTCTTGAAAAACAATATAAGCTAAGAGTTTCCAAGCGGAATAATTACGTGAATTATTTAAATAAACCTTAATAGCGGTGTGTTTTATAGCTCTCGATTGTTCGTCTTTTTATGGGGGTGGAATAACCGAATAGGGGAACTGTAGAATGTATACTAATCAGTCAATCAGCTGGGACGGATATCTGAAAGGGAGAAATCATTATTTGTGTCGGATGTAGGGATAAGAATATGCGATTGTGTAGGAAATCTGTAGTCAGTTAATGATGGATAACACCCAGAAAAGTAGAAAAAAGTATAAATGCATTCGGTGTAGAATGGTGTCGGTGGGTGAAATTTGAGCTTCCTCTGTAGGCTAGGACGATGATGAACTTGGCGCTCCTCGGAATAAAAGTAATGTTTTAATATTGCATAATAATGCGTACGTTATTGCGTTCTACAGCTAGATAACGTAATGGCTAATGGTGTAAAGGTAGTCATTTTTATGTGTCATCTGTTTTTTTTTTTTACACAAGTTTAAACAAGTTACCTTATCAAGGCCCGGAAGCCACTCAGGGATAAGGGTTATTGCAAGTACATTAAGTTAGTGAGGAGATTTGCTGAAGTGTTTACTTAAGGGGGCGGTTCATTAGGAATTTGTTAACATTGGACTTGAAGACATCCAAGTTGTAGTCCGGAGGGAAGCAGGCAGACGGAAAAGAGTTCCACAGGCGTGCAGTTCTAAGAAAGAAACTTTGTTCATGGAATCCGCGTTTTGATTTAGGCACAGATATAGAGTCTGTTGTTGTCAACCTACGATAGTTTCTTCCAGAGAGGAAAAATTGCGCCTCTTTTATTATATCCAAGAGATATTAGGGGATTTATGCAAGTCCCCAATAATTGGTAAGCCCTAACGTTCGTCTACAAATTGGAGCACCCGACGTTCGTTTACACTATCCAAGAAAAAACGCACCCAACATAAAAGATACGTTCCCTTAATTTTTGTTTAAATAAATATTTCCTTTATGTGAAAAATCACCGGACAAAACAAACAACTCAGGTTGTGCATGTATGTTTACAAATACCACGTACGTTAGCAGTCAACCAGTGTCAATTGGAATGTGTTCCGGTTAAGTCTCTCGGCTTCCAGGGTCCTTATTCGATATTTCATTTCCTTTTTTTTAAAATGGAAAATAGGGATTAACCTTGCTTATGGACAACGGTTTCCATTTTTGTTATCTTGCTATTTGAACCTTGTGTAGGCCAATCGTGGGAAAATTAAAATGTTTCATTGCAGACACTGTAGTACTTACCAACACAACAAACGCCCTCGTCTTTGTGCCTTGTATAGGCATGCACGACAACAAAACTTGGGTTTTTATAAGCGGAAGTCTCGAGGTTGTCAGGAATCTACAGGCGCATGCGCAAGAGAAGGGATTGAGATAGCGGTATAAAGGCAGGTCGAGTGAGAAGGTTGTTGTTGTTGTTGTCATTGGACGTTACAGTGACGCGTGCGTTAGCAGGTGATTAAGAGGCGGTTTATTTTTGTGTGTCAAGTCGCGCACCTCGGTGAAGGTCATATAAATCGTTCACCTCGGTGAAGGTGAAGGTCATAAGCTATTTCGGCAATTTCATTTTGTCTCTTTTCCTGGACAACTATGGCTGGGGCAAAGTTTGATTTAAAACTGATACCCGAATTCGACGGATCCACTTCTGTTGTCGACTGGGTTGAAAGGGTTGAGCTGACCTGCAACCTCTGTGAAGTAAAGGGGGTGCATACCGTGATTCCCCTGAGATTGGCTGGAGGCGCCCTAAGTGTATATCAGCAACTGAGTGCTGTGAAGAAGGCTGATATTACCTGTATAAAAAATGCTTTATACAAGGCATTTGCCATTGAAACAAAAATGTAGTAGGCAAAAAAAATAAATGTTCTGTCAGCAACAGTACAACTTCAAAATAGTCAATATCGCCCACCTCCAGAAGAGAGGGAATTCCTGTCCGTGATAACCGTGGTAAAAGAAGACACACTCCAATCGCCAGAAACACCCACACACACTATTTGCAGGACGCTGCCGACTCGTCTCTAGCCTCCTGCTTTTATAGTAGCCGGGAATTATCCATTTGCATAATCACATGAGAAAGAAACGTGATTTTCCAAGAGTTGCATGGGGTAAACGCTAATAAAAACCCCCGGACGCCATCTTGGAATTCTTTTTCCCCCAACCGGTGACACAACAGACGTACCCGAAGTAAGCTCTTTTTCCCCTCATTTTAGTTATTGCTACTTCTGCTACACTCCCCCCTGATCTCATGATCACAAATGGGGCAGGGGGGCAGTCGTCTCTGTCTGGTACTTCTCCGAAGAACCGGAGGCAGCACTTCCTCCCGGCCATCCTCCTCATCGTCATTATTGCCACCAGTCTGCTCCATAGGCGGTGTTTCACAATCAGGGCAGGGGGGCAGTATTCGCCTCTGTCGGGTACTCCTTCGTAAAGTCAAGACGGGTGGTCCTTCCTCCGCTTCTTCAGTATGTACATTATATGGCTCAAAATCCTCTCTGTCGTCCTGCATCATACTCTCTGTCTTTTCAGAAAACATCATACTGTCTGAGTCTCCCTCTTCCTCCAATGTAACAACATAATGGCGAGGGCGCAAATCCTTCACGTGACGAGGCACACTGTCCACCAAAATCGACTGAGGGCTGATTACCTTGGTCACCTCACCCTTGCCGAACCTCGTGGTACATCGATTTTGCGGTCTTTTGACCCATACGCGATCTCCAACCTGGTAAAAGCTGTTCTTGGGATCTGGGGACGCAGTTGCGAGATTGGTCTCCTTTACTCGAACTTCGTATTGATAAATCCTGTTGGCAGGCGCAGTAGAGGGAGATGTGTCGTCTCTTGGTGTGATGTTATACCAGTAGACAGCCTCCTGTATGGGACAACACATTCTAGCCGCTATTCGTTTCACTGTACGGTGACATCGCTCCGCTATGCCATTCCCGGCTGGAGCGTATGCACAACGGAATCGCAAGTGAACTCCCCATTTACATGCAAATGCTTGGAACATATTGCTGCAGAAAGCTGTGTCATTGTCTAAAAGGAGTTCATGCGGTGCGCCACGCTCGAGGAACACTGCCTCCAACTGATGAATCACGCTTGCCGAGTCCTGCCTTGCCAATTTCCTCCAAATGGAGAAACGCGATGGACCACAGTCTGTTAAAGTTAAAAAATGGAAGGTGCCATAATGCGTGATATCCATTCCAATTCTCTGCCAATTCTCGTTAACTTCCAGCTTTCCCTTTTCCCACCTGACTGGCGCTGGGTCAATGGACTGACATTCCTCGCATTTCTGTATGACCGTTCTGACAGTTGCTTTTGTCGTGGTTGGACATCTTCTCCTGACAAAGTAGGTAGTGTGTCGCACCCCCGGATGTCCACTATCTTTGTGAATAGCCATGATTTGACTCTCATCCAGCTCGTCTGTGTGGACCGCGCCTATCACTGGGTCAAGACCGTTTTTCTTTTTCATTGCCTCAAACCACCGCTGTGGCACTCGTGTCAGTCGGTCAGCAATGTTTCGTGCTGATGGAACCAGCGTCACATCCACTGTAAGCCCGTACTCTTTCACGAGTTCCTTAAGAGTGCTTAATCGCCTCCTAATAAGCATCTCACTTGCTGCTTTGGTGCGTACTCGCGCCTTTCCAGTTAGCGTGTCCGAGACCCAATGGTATACGCAAACAGAATCTGTCTTTATGTGTAGCACCTTGCTCTGCCACTGGAGAGCCAAATTGATGCCTTTCAATACGGCATCCAGTTCAGCCAAGTTGATATGTTGAGAGTCATCTTCAGGTCGCAGCCAACATGCATCTTCCAACACAGTTTCACACATCTCCAAAGCTGCCCCAATTGCTAGGGAGCTAGGATCGACCCATACATTCAGCTCTTTGCCGTCCACACACCAATTTCCCTGTGCCGGATCGTTCTGCTGCGCAGATTTTAAGGTTTCGAACATCATACGATGTAGTACGGCGTCCCTTGCTTCATCATCCCAGCCCTTCGTTACCGAACTTACTCTCCTTCTGAGTATTCCACAAGCCACACGAAGCCAACCGCACACCGGAAAGTGCCCGACAAGTCGACCACACAGGGAAAACATTGTTGGTCGCGTAACAATACTGGGAGCCTCCGGAATTGCATTTCCTCGCTTCCACCGCAGTTCATTGCGTTCCATCCTGACTGCCAATCCCAGCACCCGTGCACCATCCTTCAACTGCTCCCGGTTCTTGCACTCCAACCTGAACTGCGCGAGGTGTTCTCTCACACGGGTCGCGGGCACCACGTCTTCATTGACAAAAATGTCATCAATGTAAGCAGATGCTGCGCGGCTTATAACTTCTTCCTGAGATAGTACTTTGCTGACAATTGCTCTCATTATCAAGGGAGCCACATTCAAACCAAACCCCAGACGGGTCAGACAGTATTTTTTCCCATCGATTTCCACAGTCTGGTATGGCCACAGTGTCTCATGGACCCGGACTTGTAGGTATGCTCTTCTGAGGTCCAGTAGAGACACGTTAGCACCTTTTTGTCTCCACTCACGCAGCTTAGCCGCACAAACATCTGCGTTGGCCGTAAATGCGTCTACATAATGATTTAGCTTCCGGTAGTCCATCACCGGGCGCACTTTGGCTTTGTTCTGCTGTATCACAGCCATCAGGGGAATTAGACCTTTGGGGGGTCCCAATTTATCCTCTGGGTATGGCACGAGCCAACCATTATCTATCCAGGTGTGGAGCTCCTGCGTGTATTCTTCACGAATTTCTGCTGGCACTGGGTACTCTGACACTCGATTATGCAGCCTTTCAGGGGGGTGGTCCACAGACCATTTCCACGATGCGGTCCACGTTCGGTTTTGATGGTCAAAGGTAGCAGTGAAATCTGGTTCATCGATAGAAATGGCTGCGCATTTAATACTTTTCCTGGCGCCCAGCCGCACTGATCCTGTAGGCTTGACAACGACACCTCCTAGAGCTTTTATGGCGTCGATCCCTAGAAGCAAGTCAAATCCCAGTGGCTTGCCATGCACCACTAACACATCGACTCTGGCAGACACACCTTCATCAGTGGATACAGAGACCGTTCCAACACCGCAGCACGCATGGGACATTCCACCAATTGTGTTGACATTTACATTTGTTTTTCTCCAAGACCGGCACCGGTCTGCATGTAAAATTGTCCTTGAGCATCCTGTATCAATAAGCGCCAAACATCGCGTCCCGTCAACATGGATGCTTATCACCGGGAGCGTCGTGTTCACATCTTGGTTGGGAAGGAGACTGGCGCTTATGCGTCCTCCCCTTGCTCGTTTCCCGAGCAGTTCCGAGCCCAGTGTCCACTCTCACTGCAACGGTAACACCATGTTCTACGTTTTCGACAGTCCCTTGCAAGGTGGCCTTTAACATTGCATTTGAAACAGGTCACGTTAACAGGATTATTCTGGGCCCTGTTGTTGGGTGAGCATGTGGCCACAACCACATCCTGATTTTGTTCGCCAGTCGTCGTCAAAATTCTCGCTCTCGATATTAGCTCCCCCATGGTCAGGGCTTGGATGTTCGGCACCTGTTGAAGAGCAATTGAGATGGTGTCAGGGAATCCAGTGACAAAAATTAATTTTGTGAGTCTCTCTAAGCTTTCTCCTGTGAATCCGGCCAATCCAACCAACTGCCTGATTTTGTTGGCGTACACATCCACACGTTCACCAGCCCATCTAACCATAGTTATTTTTCTATATGCTGCAAACGCGTCATCAGTAAATGCCTCCTTTAATCGAGCCTCAATCTGGTCTATTTTCTTTTGATCGTCCTCCTCCATTTCCATGTAGAGGGCCAGCGCATCGCCTTCCAGGTATAAAGGTAGCAGACTCGCTACGTCATCCACCTGCTGAAGTTGTGCGACAAGTCTCACTTTTTTCAGCCACGCTACAACGTCTCCCTCGCCAGAGAACGGCTTGATAATATCACTGCTTATCCGCACCTTCGCCATATTCGGACCGAAATAGCTTGAAACAAAAATGTAGTAGGCAAAAAAAATAAATGTTCTGTCAGCAACAGTACAACTTCAAAATAGTCAATATCGCCCACCTCCAGAAGAGAGGGAATTCCTGTCCGTGATAACCGTGGTAAAAGAAGACACACTCCAATCGCCAGAAACACCCACACACACAGTTTGCAGGACGCTGCCGACTCGTCTCTAGCCTCCTGCTTTTATAGTAGCCGGGAATTATCCATTTGCATAATCACATGAGAAAGAAACGTGATTTTCCGAGAGTTGCATGGGGTAAACGCTAATAAAAACCCCGGACGCCATCTTAGAATTCTTTTTCCCCCAACCGGTGACACAACAGACGTACCCGAAGTAAGCTCTTTTTCTCCTCATTTTAGTTATTGCTACTTCTGCTACAGCCATGGATCCCTGTACGGCCTACGAAACATTTGCCACTAGGAAGCTCATGCCAGGAGAAACCGTGGACGTTTTCTTCGCGGAGCTGAAGAAACTTGCAGTTCTATTTGACAATGGAGTGTCAGAGCGAACACTGGCATATGCGTTTGTGGCCGGCCTTCCCACCCATGTTAAGCAACTGTTGAGGGCTTCCACCAGCGTATCTGTAACGCCCATGGAACATTTGTTAGAACGTGCTCGAGCCATTATCAGAGATGAGGAGGACCTGAGGGAACCGGTTGTAATGATGGTGCAGGCAGCCAAGACTAATGCTGAAAAGAGTCCCAGTTTGAGACCCACGACCAATGGGAGATGTTTCTGCTGTGGCCAGCGAGGCCATATCACAAGAAATTGTACTAACAAGGCGCGGGGGCGCCCGCGCTGTTTCCAATGTGGTAGCTATGGACATTTATCCCAAAATTGTGCGGGAAATGCATCAGGGGGCAGGACGTCAGCGCCGCCCTGTTGCCCGGACAAGATTTAATTGAGGTGCAACCGACAATAAATGTGTACGTGGACCAAGTGCTTTGTTCAGCTCTTCTCGACTCCGGGTGCTCACACACCATCATGAGTGCCAAGTTGTGTCGAAACTGGACAAAGCAGAACATCAAAGCAACCACAATAGGTGGCAATACACAAGCTTGCTGTGGAGCCGGAACTGTCAAAGTCCACACAGACTCTGGTGTGGCTGCAAACATTAATGTGCTGGTGATGCGAGAGGATTTGCTGGGATTCGATGTACTGTTGGGATATGATGCTATTAAGGCACTGGGGGGAGTGGTTATCGGAAGAGATGGGACTGTGCGATTTTTGGAAACCCCAGTGTGTGCTGCAGTTCACATTGATCGGCCTGATTTTAAGGTGGACTACGACCCTCACCAAAAAGCATGGACTGCATCGTGGAAGTGGACAGAAGGAAGGGCGCCAACCGAACTCAAGAATAGTATTGCAGCGTACTTGATACCCGACGAGGCCCGTAATGAATACGAGGAGGAACTTGAGGCATGGATCCAGGATGGATGGCTGATCCCCTACCCCAACAAGCTGGGACCACCCAAGGGTCTGATTCCCTTAATGGCGGTAGTCCAGCATAACAAATCAAAAGTTCGTCCGGTGCTGAACTATCGTGAACTCAATAGATACATTGAGAAGTACACTGCCGATGCTGACGTGTGCGCCAGCAAGCTCAGAGAATGGCGCCAGAAGGACTCCAATGTGTCTATAGTAGACTTGCGGAAGGCTTATTTGCAGGTGCGAGTGGATGAGACATTGTGGCCGTTCCAGACAGTGTGGTTCTGGGGTCAGAGATACTGCCTTACTCGGCTTGGTTTTGGGCTGAATGTGGCACCGCAAATCATGAAGACCATCGTAAATGCAGTGTTGTCTCAGGAAAAGACCACTGAGGACGCAACATCGGCCTATATTGATGATGTGTATGTCAATGAAGACGTACAATCTGCGTCGCACGTCAGAGAAAAGTTAGCTCAATTAAGGTTGGAGTGCAAGGATCTCGAACGTCTGAGGGATGGAGCGCGGATATTAGGATTAGACGTTTGCGGGAAAGACGGTACCTTACGATGGAGGCGTGGCAGTGAGATTCCAACCATCCCTGATGTTATTACGCGGTGGACTATTTTTTCTTGTGTGGGAAACTTATTGGTCACTTACCAGCGTGTGGCTGGCTCCGAGCAGCTGTGGGCGTCATCAAACGCAGGGCAAGTTTAGTAACTACAGGTTGGGATGATGTATCTGATGATGCTCTTCTAACTCTGATGACGACAGAAACCCTAGAGAGAGTTAACAAGGAGGATCCTGCCCGTGGAGAATGGTGTGTCGATGGGGACACTATGAATGTGTGGGTTGACGCTAGTTCTTTGGCATTGGGAGTGTTATTGGAGCAACGTGGAAATGTAATTGAAGACGCATGCTGGCTGCGACCCGTGAATGATGCTCAACACATCAACCTGGCGGAACTGGATGCTGTTGTGAAGGGTTTAAATCTGGCACTGCAATGGCAGTCGAAGAAGTTACACTTGTACACGGATTCTTTCTGCGTCTACCACTGGGTGTCCGACACTCTCTCGGGACGAACAAGAGTCCGTACTAAGGCAGCCAGTGAGATGTTAATCCGGCGGAAGCTAAACACCCTGAAGAGTCTGGTATCAGAATATGACCTGTCGGTGAGTGTACGCTCGTGGCATCACACTGTAATCGTGCAGACCAACTAACCCATGTGCCTCACAAATGGTATGAAGCTGTGAAGACAGGCGTGGAGTTCACTGCTCGATCTTGCGCAGTTGGCGCGATTAGCTCATGCCAAATACAAAGAATTCATGTGCAGAGTGGACATCCAGGTATCAAAAGAACTTTGTATTTTGCGAGGCATGTGGACCCGGCAGTGACAAAGGCGGATGTCAGGCAGATCATCAAGCACTGTGAGGCATGCCAGTCTATCGATCCTGCACCTGAGCAATGGCAGAAGGGGCGATTGGAAGTTGAGCATGTGTGGCAACGATTAGCGATGGATATTACCCATTACAGTGGTAAGCCCTTTCTAACCCTTATCGACTGTGGACCCACTCGTTTTGCGGTGTGGCGGCAAATGACCAGGCAGGACTCAGCGAATGTTGTCCGCCAACTCTCATCTATCTTTTCTGAGCGAGGTGCGCCGGAAGAGATATTGACGGACAACGATGCTGCTTTTTGTAGCCACCAAGTTCGGCAGTTGTTGAATGAGTGGGGTGTCCGACTACGACTGCGATGTGCTCATGTGCCATCAGGGAATGGCATTGCTGAGAGGAGCCATCGCAGCATCAAGAGAATTGCTGCCAGAAAGCAATGCACCATTATGGAGGCCACATATTGGTATAACATTACACCAAAGGATGGGAAGACACTAACAACAGCACCGGCCAATGCCATACACAAATACCGTGTTAGGATAAAGGGCATTGACACTGTCCAACCAATCGAAGAGGAGAGTCATAATAAATACAAGGTAGGGGATCCAGTTTGGGTTAGACCCCCTGGAAACCGGTGCACCACCAAGTTCAAGTGAGGACGAATATCTGGAGTGGTCAGCCAGCATTCGGTCCTTGTTGATGGAACCCCATGCCATGTGCGCGATCTTCGCCTGGCTAGTGAAGTACATCCCACAACTACAGAGAGCGATGAATCATCAGATGATGAGCTGCTAATGAGTGAGGTCACCGAGCAAGAGAGTGGTAGTTGTAGTTCGTCTGATCAGGCAGGATCAGAACCAGAACCAGAACCACACCCAGAACCAGAACCAGAACCAGAACCTGAATCCGAGAGTGTAAATACCACCCTTCGCAGAAGCCAACGAACTAAAAGGCCACCCCCGGAGTGCACTCTATGTGATCATCAGATCAGGGGGGAGTGTAGTACTTACCAGCACAACAAACGCCCTCGTGTTTGTGCCTTGTATAGGCATGCGCGACAACAAAATTTGGGTTTTTATAAGCGGAAGTCTCGAGGTTGTCAGGAATCTACAGGCGCATGCGCAAGAGAAGGGATTGAGATAGTGGTATAAAGGCAGGTCGAGTGAGAAGGTTGTTGTTGTTGTTGTCATTGGACGTTACAGTGACGTGTGCGTTAGCAGGTGATTAAGAGGCGGTTTATTTTTGTGTGTCAAGTCGCGCACCTCGGTGAAGGTCATATAAATCGTTTACCTCGGTGAAGGTGAAGGTCATAGACACACGTGGGATTTAACTATATTAAGGAAAATTGCGATTTTCTCATTGGAGGACTTCTGTTAACGTTTCTCCCTTTCGCTGGCTTTATTAATTCTCTTCTTACGATTTGCTATAGAAATATGTTGTTTTTTTTTCGAAATTTCTTACTTTGTCTGTAAAGATCTGTTTATTTATTTATTTACTTTTTTTAATATCTTGCTTTTTCGGCCAGAACATCCTTTTATCGAAATCTCTTGCTTTGTCGGCAAGGATCACTTATTCTTTGTGTGTGTGTGTGTGTGTGTGTGTGTGTATTGGTGTGTGTGTGTGTGTGTGTGTGTGTGTGCGCGCGCTCGCGCGTGTGTATTTACCTTCACGACAGGGATCTTTTATTTTTCTCTTCCGCTGTCTTGCTTTAAGAAACTGCCTCTTTCCTTCTTTTTCTGTGTCCCTTTCGTCGTAGAAAGAAGCTTTTTGTGATTCGCTTGGCCCACTAATCAAAATGCGGGGCTGACTTATGAGATGTCCCACATCCCGTGTCAGAAAACTCCTGCCATTCAATTAGACTTGTTGTTTTTATCTAAAATAGGGAAATATGTGCCAGCACGTCCCCCCTTACAATCTTCACATTGTGGGACAGGATCTGTGAAATATAACAGAGATATTTGAGCATTAGAAGTGCACTGGTGAGGATCAGACTTACCATGAAACTGTATTGAATATTGAGATCAATCCACTTAATTTATTTATTATTGTTATAAAACTCTATTCGGAAGGAAATAGAGCCCTTTGTGTCTACAATATCGACAGTCTTTAATCGGGCCTGTTCTTGATATTTCATGTTTATCTAAATTAAAATTCAATTTTAAATTCTGTTTTTTTTTTTTATTGTATTGCAATTCAAACTAACATGAGTTCTATCAATTCTGAAAATAAATAAATAAATAAATAATAATAATAATAATAATAATAATAATAATAATAATAATAATAATAATAATAATAATAATAATAATAATAATAAAATAAAATAACAACGTAAAAGTTCATTAGGTGAATTTGCCCAGAACGAAAATCGTGAAAATCTGCAGATATTTTTTCATCTTCATAATCTTCATTTAAGATAGAATCTCGCGAATGATGTTATTTTTATTTGAATCCTGAATAATTGCTAGAGATTCATTGAATGCAGGAGGATGTATTGAGGTTATCTGTTGCACAGCGATGAAAGCCAAATGTAAGACCCTTGTACCCGTTGTAATCGTAAGTTGAAAAAGCTTCGGTGGTAGCAGTGGCAATACAGTAATATACAGCTCTTTAATCACAGTTAATAAAACTGCAACAGCGGCAGTTATATTGATTGTATTATCAGTTTTATAGCAAAATAACGGCATTATAAAAAAAATCTATCAAGAAAAATACGAATCAAACACTGTAATCGTACAGATACAATACATTTTTCTGCTTCATGCAAAGAAACATCTGATTATTCTCAGTGGAAACTCGAATATCTCAGTGACATTGCCGGTTAGAATAGTTCATATGGCTGCACGTTAATAAAGTCAATAGTAACATAATGCTCCTTCGATCTAATTCCTCTCGTTTCAAGAAACTTTACAGATTGGTAAGGAGAGGAAAGATCAGTATCGATTAGTGAATTTAATTGATGTGTACTCGTTATTTGCATGCCAAACTTTACTAATGGGCTACAAACTCTCCCCTTTCTCTTCTCTAGCTCTTCGCTTCTCTCCCTCTCTATCCATCTCTATCTATCTATCTATCTATCTATCTATCTATCTATCTATCTATCTATCTCCTGCTGGCAAAGTAGGCCAACCTCGATTCTTTTTCTCTTAGCAATTGAAGAGTGCCATTCGAGCTTTACCGCCATTCGAAATGTTTAGCTTAAAATAATTTCACTGCAAAAAGTTGTTTTAATCACATTAATAATTAGGAGATGTTCAATCAAAATGAACAAAATAATTAATGAAGAATAACTGCATTGCTTTTGAACAACGAATCTCTAAAGTAATTGTAAAATATAAATTCCATGAAACTATTTCAGTTGCGGACAACCAATGTGAAACCAGTCAAATAAAACATTGGCGGTTTTCATTTGATTTTGCTGCAATACGTTAAATAGCAGAAAAGGAACTTAGGCTACACACGCAGATCAATGTGTTGTATCTGTACTCATCAAGTCTTGATGCCAAGCAAAATAGGGCAAAACCGAACTTTTTTCAATTGATTGATAAAAGAATCTGAGTCTTTTTTTCATTATTTTTGTATCACATCATATCGGAATCGCGGGGGGGGGTAAATGCTATCAAAATGACTTAGAGAAGTTAAGGATTCTATATTCACAAGTTCTCAGTTAAAAAATGTGGAAAATATGCGACAAGATAAATTTATCGCAATAATAGATGCCTTACCTTCTAAAGCATACGAAATTTATTTAATCGCATTTGAGGGTACTTAAAAGATACAAATCTTCAAGGGGTTCTTTTCAGAAAACCGATAAAGCCATTCAAGCTATAACTGCTCCACTTGAGAGGAATTCAGAAAATTCAACGTATGACGTCAGGCGAACGCGAAATAACACATTATTGTGATGATTATTGATTTTTTTAAAAGTATGTATGTGTATACTTTTGCTAATATTATATTAGGAAAATAAAGATGTACAAATATAAAATAATATTTTAGAAAATTCTGACGTAGTTTTGATTACAGATATACAGACACCAAATCTATATTACATCATTTTTCCTTTTCTAGTTTTCTGTACAAATTTTAGTAATTAGCGATTATTATTTGTAAATATTTTACAGCTCACTAAATCCTGAGTAAGATAAAACTATCCAATTTAACTACATAAAAATAACCTGAGTGAGAGAAAGAATTGAGGTCATTTTACAAACCAAATTCTCTCTCATAACTCATTTAGATAAAAGTTATTGGTGAGTATTCTCAAGTGTAATCACATAGTAATAGTTTTTTTTAAAGCAATTAAGTTTATCAATTATTTAATGCTCTTTACATCATAATTATAAATTATAATATTCTGAACACGTGAACGACATATTCTTTATTATACAAGAAAGATTATGTTTAAGATGAAAATATACCGAAGGTCAAATTTACTTCTACTTGGTAAATTTACAATCACAGAATTGGCATGTCCTCATCATAACCCGCAATCCTTACTCAGTGACAGAAGTGACCTTTAAAAGTTTATCTCTGGCTCTTAATAAGACTGCAAGTTATAGAAAAAAAGAGTAAAATATCGATTAATTATGAGCATAGTAAGCCACACACTCTTAGTAACCAATATATTACGCTCCCTACTCTGACTTCCACTTAGCACAGTTATTGACAACTTTAATCATTAATCTTGTGGCGGCTGAACCACAAAGTGATTCCGACGAATGATAAAAAGCAAATGACTATAATTGATGCATTCTGCTTCATTGTAATTAACTTTCTTTGCCATTTCTAAAAGTAAGTTAATTTCAGAGGGACGTGTTAACTCAAAATATTTTTTAATCAATGAAAATCGTTTCAAAACCTAAAAGTAACAGGAATATGTGAAAGTAATAAGCAAATCCTAACTTAGAAACTCCTATATAACTAGTTCGATAAAATCAGTTTTCTCTCGGTTTCACCTGCCTTTCGTATCGAACAAAACATTACCTCTTCAATTCTGGGAGAGGCAAGCAAAAAGAACCTAATAACTTACATACCAGCCTCCATCAATTCAAGCACACATTCTTATACACTTAACAAAGTCAGATAAACAGAAACAAATTACTACTCACGCACGAATGAATACACTGTAAACCAACACGCACGCACAGTGCCATGTTTCTAAATAGTTACATATCTATATTACATACGCATATTATTCACACTATGTACATTTTGACTTTTGTACTACTACATCAACTTTCTTCGCCAAAACTAAATTTGCGTGAATGAATATTTTCATGATTTCATAGTCTGATCTTTTGTATAAAATGTTCTGTTATAAAATTTCGTCTTTCTTAATTGTTTGCATTTACAACAGTTTTTATGTTTTTAGTTAGCACTTGGTAACTGGTGATCCTTCTTTTCTCTGTTTCATTTATTTCGATTTTATTATGCTCGCGATTTGTTTACAAACAAACGTTTGAGCCCTCTACGAGTAGCGGACGGATGTTTATTTAAATAATCGTCCGGACAGGTTAATTTCGGCCACCGATTCCGTAGTCAAGGGGTAGGACTGCCGACTGTCATCACGACGGTTCTAGGTTCGATCCTCGGCTTGGGAGAGGTGTTAGTCTAGCGGCACTGATGAGTTGTGATACAACAAAACAGGTCTGTATGTCGATGACTAAAATATATTTTATAAAGCTCCCCTCTTTGGTAGAGCACTCTCGTAAATTATCTTACTCGCTACTTAATTTAGCTGAAATAATGCGAAGCTCGCGATTTGTTTACAAACAAACGTTTGAGCCCTCTACGAGTAGCGGACGGATGTTTATTTAAATAATCGTTCGGACAGGTTAATTTCGGCCACCGATTCCGTAGTCAAGGGGTAGGACTGCCGACTGTCATCACGACGGTTCTAGGTTCGATCCTCGGCTTGGGAGAGGTGTTAGTCTAGCGGCACTGATGAGTTGTGATACAACGAAACAGGTCTGTATGTCGATGACTAAAATATATTTTATATATATATATATATATATATATATATATATATATATATAACTATTTCATGTAATCACGTAAATTAATGTACAAAGATATAATTTTATACGTAAATTTTCAGTATTTGCTTCAATAGTGCTCGATACATACGTAGAGCTAAGTAGCAAGTTATGAAAATATATAATTCTTAAGGCTTAAGCCTGACAAATTCTCACGAGAATGAAACGCGGAATAATTTGTGTAGCTTAATTGCCATATATAGTTCCATAACTATATGTGTGTGTGTGTATAGATAGATAGATAGATAGATAGATAGATCTATTTGCAGAGAGATCAAGTGTTTCCCTGGGATTAAATGATGATCACCGAATGTTTCACACTTCCATATTTTTATTCTCATCGAAATCGGGGAAATCGTCCATTTTCAGTCAATTCGATTGATTGCCTGCTCTAGTTCGGGAGCCCATAACGATACACCGGGAGGAAGCTTTACATGCCTGCCCGCAGCGACTTAGTCCACAATACATTGTAGTCTACATTGCCCTGTAGATGGTTTGGTTGGTTGGTTGGTTGTTTTGGTTTTACGGCATATCAAACCTTTTCATGTTATTTTATGCCGAATCCAGTGATTTTGAAGAACAATTTTTTAATTTTAATATATATATATATATATATATATATATATATATATATATATATATATATATATATATATATATATATGGTCAGAGTGAACCTGGGAGGCATGGCCATTAAAGAGTGGCTCCACACTCTCCAAAGACTGCAAGCTGGGGCCTCACCATCGGATATAGTTTAAGGTCATATCCAAGAGAGAACTCCCCCATATATATATATATATATATATATATATATATATATATATATATATATATATATATATATATATATATAATAAAAATTACAATTAAATTTGCCAAAATGACCCAAGATGGTAAAGCTAAAGTATATTATAAATATTAAAGAATTAATATTTATAAAGTAATCTCAACCAGATGGAAAAGCTCGATAAAACCAAATAGGAGATAGAGCTTATAATAAGAGCAAATAGTTAATAAAACATGTTAAAAACACTATGAAAAAGAGTTAAAAACATATTTAATCTGAAAAGGAAACACTTAATAAGTGGATAGTCCTTAATCTGCGGAGTTTCGAAGAAATACTTTCCTTCTCATCAGAAGGTAGGAATTAGCAAAATGCGTGATCGGATTTTGCATACAAAAGTATTTGATGAAACTGCAAGTAAGTCAAATATCTTACTTGATAACAAAAAGTGAAGCAAAGGTAATATGGTGAAGAAAAAGGTGATTTCGCGTGAATGGATAGTCTGGTGAAAGGTCAATTATCCAATGACGGTAAAATCCAAAAATGTAAATCCAAGAAAGTTAATTAAGTAAAATCCAAGGAAATCACGTAATTGGAAGATGGTCAAAAATAATCCAAAAGGCCGAAATCCGTGGAATAATTTACAAAATTTTGCTCTCTCCCTCTCTCTCTCTCTCTCTCTCTCTCTCTCTCTCTATATATATATATATATATATATATATATATATATATATATATATATATATATATAAACTGAAATACATATTATATACGTTTGAAGCCAAAACAACGCATAAATTCTTACAAAATAAACAGGCATTTATTTTGTTTGAAATTCATATTGAAATTCATAAATATATTTCGAAGATATACTGGATCATCAGTATAACTTTCCTTCTATTTTTTTGCCATGTTGTTGTTGGAGCAGAGAATCAGCAAGTAGAAGTCCGTTTGTTGTTTTTACGGTATTTTTAACTGTCGGAACGGTGCGTTGGTCACGCGGAATTCACGTTAAGATTTTTGTTCCTTAGAGGCGCTGGTTGAGTTTGAATAATGACCAACGCACCGTTCCGACGTTTAAAAATACTGTAAAAACAACAAACGGACATCTACTTGCTAATTCTCTGCTCCAACAGCAACATGGCAAAAAATAGAACATATATTTCTATATATATATTTTATAACTTACTACCTAGCTCTACCTACGTATTGAGTACTGTTGAAGTAAATACTTAAAGTTTACGCATAAATTTATACTTTCGTATATTAATTTATGTGATTAAATAAAGTAGTTATATATACATTGTTACATCCTTGGTCCGAGTTTAAATGCTCAGCAGTAACTTTAACTCCAGCACACGGACTTAGGGTTAGTGCGTGCACCCAGCTTAGAAAAGGGTAAGGGAGTTTACCACCAGCGACGGCTACTTGGCTGGTTTGTAATCCAATCGAGTGTAAGCAAATTTAATCGTCTATCGAATTTTCCAGAGTCTCTAATCAAAACAGTTAGAAGCGAGCATGCAAGGAGACGAAAAAATTCAATATGAAATAATGAGGAGGTCGGAAGCAGAAATATAGTTTATGTACTCTGGGCTTGACCTTTACTCAGGATCTGAAATGGAACACGTATATCAAATCCATTGCCAAGGTGGCTGGAAAAATGGGATCCTTCTACCGCTCCCTCCTGGTGCAATTCTCTACCTATATAAAAGCCAGGTACGGCCAACGATGGAGTACTGTTGCCACATCTGGGCAGGAGCTGCTATAAGCAGCTTATCTTGCCTTGTCAGAGTTCAAAATAGACTTCGTAGCTTAGTGGAGGATAATTTTCTTTTCCCTGCAACCTCTTTCCCACAGAAGAGATGTTATGAGCCTATATCTGCTTTATCGTTATTTTCATAGCAAGTGCTCAGCTGAGCTTCAATCTATGCCCCCCCCTCACCGAACTTTCACGAAAAACACTCGTTTAGCCAAAATCACTATCAATAATTTCCCACACTCTTTATCCATGCTTAAGCCTAAATGTAGATTCCATGAACAAAGCATCTTTCTTAGAATTGCACGCCTTTGGAACTTTTCAGCTGACTACAATCTGATTGTCTTCAAGTCCAATGTAAACAAGTTCTTGATGAACCGTCCCCCTAAGTAATCCAATTGACAAAATTCCCATTACTTATGTTTACTATACTATAATCACATTGACTAATGTATACCCATTAACCCTTATCCTCGAGTGGCCTCCAGGCTTTGATAAGTGGTGATTCCTGTGTAAAAAAAAACTGTACTCTTTTTTTATATGGATTTTATTTATACTTTTTTTTTCGTATAAAACAAACAAACAAACAAACAAACAAAAATAACCCAGGATTGAAAGTGTCAAAAGAAACGAGTTCATTGATGACGGAAAAGAAAAAGCTGTCACCATTAATTCCAGAGGAAAAGGGGGAGGTTAGTTCCGAGATGGGGTCAACAATTCGTTTAAGTCTTTTTCATGGGGGAATAGAGGAGGAAGGATTCACAAATCTGTTTCTCATGTGAGCCCGTATCGAGGCGCCTTCTTTCCATTTCGGGGTAATCTGTTACCGCATATAACATTTCTTTTTTTTTTATTTTTTAAAGTTTCATTACCTTCTCTGTTCTTTTTTTTTTCGGAACTCAGTAAAAAAAGGGAGAAACGTTCACCGCTCTTCATGGCCAACTCAGATTCAACGGTATCACGCTTTTTTCCTTTTTAATGTATCATTCACTTTTTCGCCTCTCGTTTTATGGGCAAAGAAAACAAAAATATCACCTTCCCTTGCCGAAACGCAAATTCCTGACTGCTCCTCTTTCTTTCTTCCTCTTTCCCGCTTTTCGGCTGCTGCTAGTGTTCGTTACGACATCGGCATGACTTCACATTGATTGCCAAAAATAACTTGACCCCGGCAGCGTCACAGTCGTTTCCGCTTTTACGTCTACTGTTTGACTTGCGTCCACTCTGAGGTCTCAGTTTTCTTCCCACGGCCTTCGGACTATGACATCTCCTGCCTTAAATAAAAGAAAACGATGAGGATGATGTTGTGAGTTTAGAGCGCTAGTGCGCATGCGCACCAGATGTTTACAAATAGAACGAAATTGGCGCCTTTTCCCAGCTTAGTCGTTCGTTACCGACCATGTTGTTGTACCTGCTGAATTTTATGTTGAATAAAACCTTTCTAATATCTTAAAAGGTCTTTATTTTTCATTACAATTTATTCAACATAAAATTAAAAATTAACAGCAACAATGGATGCTATACCGAGACCTGGTAAATTCGAAGGATCGTCAGATACAACCGATGACGAATGGAATCATTGGTATCGTACCCTCATCAACTGCATCGACTCTTTCACAGTCGCTCATCCTCAAAATCCTCCGAATAAGTTAAGTATTCTGATTAATTTCATCTCACCGAAGGTCTATTCTCTTATATCTCACTGTTCAACATTCGAGAGGGCTATTAGCATCCTTCAAGCAACCTATGTAAAACCGGTAAATTCTGTGTTTGCTCGTCACCTTCTCGCCACTAGGAAACAAAATCAAGGTGAATCTATTGATCAGTTTCTCCTAAAACTAAAGAATTTTTCCAAGGATTGTAAATTTGAAGATGTTACTGCCTTTCAACATGCGTAGCTAGCGATACGTGACACATTTATCACAGGTCTCACTTCCTCAACTATTAGACAGAGATTACTTGAAAGTTTTGAAATTAACCTAGATCATGCCGTAGCAACTGCACGAAGTCTAGAAATGGCCCAACATAATGCAGCAGCTTATGACACATCAATTGTAGCAAAGGCATCTATTCATGCAGATGAATCTGAAAATAACTCTAGTTTGGAACTAACTAATGAATGTGCTGCTGTTTCCAGAAATAATCAGGCGACTCACTTCGCCAGATGCCAATTCTGTGGACGAGAAAATCATTCTCGAAATATTTGCCCAGCTCGGAATGCTGACTGCCTTAAATGCGGAAAGAGGGCCCACTTCTCTAAAGTCTGCCGATCTAAAATAAAACAAACAACTTATAATACCAGGACTAGTTCTGCATATATTGCCCTCACTGCGTCATCCCAATGCACTCCATGCACACAATATTCTGTAGTAAATGCAACAATTAATAGTACCTGCTTGAAAGCTATGGTAGACAGTGGAAGCACACATAACTTTATACGAATGAACATCGTGAGATCACTCGGCCTTAGTATATTACCTTCTAATGATACGGTAAGCATGGCTTCCTCGAATCTCACGAGCAAAACCTTAGGACACTGTGTTGCGTCCATCGCTGTTAATGGACAAATTTACACTAATATGCGTCTATCTATCCTTCCCAACTTGTGTGCTCCAATTATACTAGGACAAGAGTTCATGCAATTGCATAACTGGGTGGAATTCCGTTATAACGGAAAGATACCATCTTTACTGATTTGTAACGTCACTCAGATGAAAATCGAGCCACCGTCTCTTTTTGCTAATTTAGCAAAGAATTGTAAACCCATCGCAACAAAAAGCAGAAACTACTCAGCATCGGACTGCGAATTTATCCGGAATGAGATACAAAAATTATTAAAAGAAGGTATCATAATCAAATCGAATTCCCCATGGAGAGCCCAAGTACTAGTAACTAGAAATGAAAGACATAAGCGTCGCATGGTCGTTGACTATTCTGCAACTATAAATCGGTTTACACTTTTGGATGCTTTTCCGCTTCCCAAAATTTCGAATATCATACGCCAACTATCACAGTACAAAATTTTCAATAAGTTGGACCTGAAGTCTGCATATTATCAATGCCCTATACGTAGAGACGAGAGAATTTACACAGCATTTGAAGCTGACGGAGGACTATACGAGTTTTCTAGGTTACCTTTTGGGCTAACGAACTCAGTAGCTGTGTTTCAACGTATTATGCATAATCTGATTCAAGAACATAAACTCCAAGGTACATTTGCCTACATTGATGACATTGTCATCGGAGGAAAAACTAATAAAGAATTAAACGAAAATATGGAAGCTTTTAGAAAGGTTATCAACCGTCTTAACTTGCAACTAAACCCTGTAAAATGTGAATATGGTATAACCAAACTAAAGTTTCTAGGGCACTTATTGGAAAATGGAACAATCAGTCCTGATCCAGACAGACTTACACCACTAAAAGAATTACCGATTCCGAACTGCAGCAAGTCACTCAGGCGGGCTCTAGGTCTCTTCTCATACTATTCACCATGGATAGAGAATTTCTCAGATCGGATTTCACCTTTATTAAACATTACGTCCTTTCCTATCACTGAGAAACTCAAAAATCAATTTCAAGCTATGAAAGGATGAAGTTCCTTTTACGATAGAAACTGATGCATCTGCGACAGCATTAGCAGCCTGCCTTTCCCAGAATGGACGTCCAGTAGCATATTTTTCCAGAACCCTAACGCAGTCAGAGCGTCGACATTCAGCAGTGGAACGTGAATCCGCAGCCATTGTAGAATCTGTGCGTAAATGGCGTGACCTCTTACTCGGTTGACACTTTACCATTATTACTGACCAATAGGCTGCATCATTTATGTTCAACACGCAGACACCAAATCGTATTAAAAACGATAAGCTGCTTCTGTGGAGACTTGAACTTTCAAACTATTCTTATGAGATAGTATATAGACCAGGTTCTCTTAATAACTCTGCAGATACCCTTTCTCGATCATGCTCTGCTTCGCGCTCATTATCACTAAAGGACCTGCACGCAGCACTTTGTCATCCTGGAGTAGCGAGACTCTATCACTTTGTGAGGCAGAAGAATCTACCATTCTCCATGGAAGATGCTAAGCGCACCTGCGCTGAATGTCAAATATGTGCTGAACTAAAACCAAGGTTCTTCAAACCTCCATCAGGTCGATTAATCCATTCCCGATCCCCTTTTGAACGTCTTTCAATAGATTTCCTGAGATCGAAACCATCTACGAATAATCTCAAATACCTACTCGTTCACGCTATCCTTTTGTCTATCCATGTCAGGACATATCAACAAAAACTGTTATAAATTGTCTCCAGAATTTATTTACCTTTTTTGGCTGCCCAGATTCCATCCATAGTGATCGAGGAAGTCAGTTTATTTCATGTGAACTAAAAGAGTTTCTCTGGCAACATGGAGTTGTGATTACCCACTCAACTCCATACCATCCAATCGGCAATGGACAAGAGAGTAAATGGCACAATCTGGAAAACGATCAAACTTGCACTCAAAACCAGGCAATTGGACGAACGTCACTGGCATGAAGTACTCGACATAGCTTTGCACTCTATTCGATCGCTACTTTGTACAGCAACTAACTCAACCCCACACGAGAGAATGTTTAACTTTTCCAGAAGGTCGGACACCGGATATACCTTACCCGAGTGGCTGCAAGGAGGACCGGCCCTCCTTAGGAAGTTTGTCTGCCAACACAAGTCAGATCCCCTAGTGGAACCAGTAGATATATTATCTGCAACTCCCAACTTTGCCAGAATTCGTTTCCCTGACGGCCGTCAGTCAACAGTCTCAACAGAAGACCTAGCCCCCACTCCTGTCACTGACCCCTCCTCTACAAACTTGGAATCTCCTGTCTCCCCTGATCATGGTACATCACCAGATTCTACTACTCCATCAAACATCCGCGAACCAGAGTTGATTGATCAACAGGAAACCCCAAAGAATAATACCTCACCAAATGGAGAGTCTTTCTCTTCAGTCGACAAAACAAAGTGTTTAGAAATAGAAGAGCAGCAGCAACAGTCTGACTCGAAGAAGGGCGTTTTCAAATTTCTTCCAGAAGCTACAAAAAGGGGAAGGAAGATCACCTGCAACCCGAAATATAAATAAAATGTGGTGGAGAGTGTTGTGAGTTTAGAGCGCTAGTGCGCATGCGCACCAGATGTTTACAAATAGAACGAAATTGGCGCCTTTTCCCAGCTTAGTCGTTCGTTACCGACCATGTTGTTGTACCTGCTGAATTTTATGTTGAATAAAACCTTTCTAATATCTTAAAAGGTCTTTATTTTTGATTACAGATGACATAGATTCTCTATTCCTTTATTCCTCGTCTTTTCTTTATAGGCATTCTCCCCGGATATTATATGGCCTCATCTTTCTCTCCACTTTTGCATCTCGGCAGTGCGTCTGCGAATTAGATATCTCGGCTCTTGGCGTAATGTAGTTCCAAGTTATATTCCTGCAGTATAAGAGCCCAGTTTTGTAGTCTGCAGTTTTTATTTCGCATCCGATCCAGGAACACCAATGGGTTATGATCGTCAGTCCTTGTGATGCAGTCACGTACACGTCAAAGTGTTGTACGCTCAGTAATAAGGCTAATGCCTTTTCCTTAATAGCCGAGTACCTCCTCTGGTGCCTGTTTAATTTCCGCGAGAAGAAACTTTCGGGTCTCCAGTTACCATCAGTCTTGTTGCGACAGCATGGCCCCTATTCCATCCTCACAGACGTCTGTATGTAAACAGAATGGATTCTCAACGACCAGTGCCATTAAGATTGGCTCGCACCTCAACCTCTACTTGGTGTTATCAAAGGCATGCTGACATTCTTTTGTCCCGGAAAACCTGGTGTTCTTAAGTAGATTGGTCAGGGATGCAGTCACCCCTGAGAAGTTCGATAATACCCGCGCACTCCTCACATTTCTGGATATTCCTGGATGCCTTTCACCTTGGCTTCGTTTGGGCTCACCTGCCCGTGCCTGACTATGTGCCCCAAGTATCGCACCTCAGTGGCGCCAAACTCGCTCTTTGCCAGGTTGATGGCTAAATTCGCCGACTCCAATCTCTCGAAGACTTTCCCCAGGGTCTTGATCCTCCTATGTGTCATTATACGCCACGATATCATCCACATACACGAATGCCGATATCTGCTTCACCCTTTCTGTTAAAGGAACTGACCAGTATCCTTTCAACAGGCCGCATTTCATGATGAAGGGGGCTTTTCCTATCCGGTGATACAATCCTCTATTCTTGGTATCGGGTAGAACGTTTACTTTTCAATAATTAGTGCAGAACCTAGCTGACCCGTCTGCTTTGTCAACCAGGACACATGGAGATGCCCACGCATTCTGGCTTGGTTCAATGATTCTGTGTTGTAAGATATATAAATGTCCTTCCGGATGGTTTCTAGTTCCTAGGGATTCACTCTGTAGGGAGGGGTGTTATTTTATTAGTGTGGCGATATTGGGATATGTCAATATCGTATTAATAAAAATAAATAAATTTAATGGTTAAAATTTCAGGACGTGAAGGAATTAAAACAACCAAGTGAACCGTCACCATGACAACGACGGCGACGGCGACAGCAATGAGAGAAAAAAAAAGAAAAACGCTCATAAACTTTAAAATACAGCAAAAATATAATCAGCGTTCCCTTTCAAAAGAAAGTTAATTGTTAAGAATTGAGACGCCAGTTAGTTGCAGAAGAGATTCCAAGGAGAGAACTCGTTTAAGAAACTCCGCTGAAACAAAAAATATGAAGGAAAATAAACTTTGTGTCAATCAGCGTAAAATAAAGATCGATGTGTCTTTTACTCTTTTCATTTGTCAGTTATAACGATATATCGGATCACTTTAAGAGAACTATTAAGTGACGAAAACTCAGAAATCTAGCTAGAGTTTGTGAAAAAAATATCGCCCTAAAGAAAGAAAAACAAACAAAATAAACAAATGGGAAATCAACAGTAGTCTCCCTTGTTCTATTATAAAAATACATAAAACGAGATAATGATTAAAGGGGCACAACTCCGTAAATTATTTCTGTTGTAAACTTGTCTTTCTCTTTTTTTACTGAGAGTTTGGTATGCGAGACATATATCTATATATATACATATACAAAAAAGAGAAAGGAAAAAGGAAAGAGAGAACAAAGAGTTATGAATTTATATATGTATATATATATATATATATATATATATATATATATATTATCATCTTTTGAAATTTGTATATATTACATATTCGTTTTTTGATTCTGTTCATTATATATAAAATAAAAAGATAAACACAAAAAAGAATATATTAGTACATGTTGAATTGGTTGTCTTTTCATGTTAAAATATCCTGAAATTTCTCAAACCTACCATTCCTTACAGCGATAGAACAGCTGATTGTTAAACACATCCATTCATTCATCTGACATCTATTTTATAAAACCACAAGCCTAGAGTCCGTGTTTTAAGTCGAGGAGAGCAGATAATTGTTACCTCCATTTAAAATGCTCTTTTTGGCAGAGGAAGTCAACAAAATATAGGCTGGCATGTAGCTCCTCGCGCCCTTCCGCACAACCTGAGGAATTTTTTTTTTTAAATTAATAACAAAGCTAACCTCAGAAAGGGCACGTCACATGGGAATCTCATCCGGGATATGAATAAAAATCAAAAGGATCCTTAATTTTCTTGGAAAAGTAAAATTATACGGACGCCATTTACCAGGAACTTTGAAAAAAAAAAGAAATTTTTTTTTTTTTCAACATATAGACAACAAGACATTGGGGGCTCGACGGCCAAGCCTAGAAAACTTACTAATTTAAAATGCATCAACTTGCGATACAACCAACAAAGATAAGATGGGATAGAAGATTTTTTCCTAGAGTCATCACTGGAGAAGCTAGAAATGATGAGAAAGAGTATCCTGCTGGAAATTGGAGATAAGCTAGAATTGGAAACCAAAAAGGCAATGAGAAAAGAAAAACTAATCCGAATAATATCTGAACATAACTCGATCCAGAGATACTAAATAGCCTGCCGGGCGAAACGATCAGTCTAACAGTGGAGAAAATAGAATTAGAAAAGTACAAGCTGCAGATGAGGCGAGAACTTGAGAAGGCCAAGTTAGAGCAAGAGATAAGACTAAGGAAAATTAGTCTGTCGGAAAGAGTACGAGAACCGAACCAGTGTATGTTCGACTTAACGAAACAAGTACGGTTAGTACCGAAATTCGTGGAAGCAAATGTAGACGAGTATTTTCCGCACTTCGAAAATACGGCAACCAATTTAAATTGGCCGAAAGACAAGTGGGAGCTACTTGCACAGACTGCACTCGTCGGAAAAGCACAGAAAGCTTTTACCACACTTTCAGAGAAAGAAAGTAAAGACTACGATGTAGTTAAAAATACGATATTGCAGAGCTTCGAACTTGTACCCGAAGCATACAGGCGAAAGTTCAGAGGGCAAAGGAAGACTGATGTTCAGTCGTTCAAAGAGTTTGTCAACAAGAAGGGAAGATTGATTAACAAATGGTTCAGTGCAAAAAGAATAGAAGACGACGCTGAAGAAATAAAACAGCTAGTATTGATGGAAGAGATATTAAATTGGTTACCAGAGGAAATGCGGATTTACCTAAATGAAAAGAAAATTAACTCTGGTAGCAAATTAGCAATATTAGCCGATGAATATGTGATAAATCCGTAAGAGAGGCAAGAACAGACCTACTTTAACAGATCAGACAAACGATCAGAGAGAACCAATTGTAAAGAGAGACATTATGGTGGGAGGTCGGACGACACTGACAAAGAAGCCGAACCACACTTTGTGCAGACAGCCTGTGAATATAGCCATTAACTACAGGTTAGGGTGTGAAGTTGAGATGAAAAAAGCAGGAGGGGCTAAACCACAAGGAGTTATATCGTTGACGCATAAAGATAAGATTTATTAAAAGAAAAGGAAAGATTGTAGATGAAACAGGAAATAGTACCCAGTGACCATATTAAGGGACACCGGCGATGCACAATCCTTGATTCTGGAGAAAAAGGTATCACGCTGTCGAATGGTAGGCTTCGTAGCAATGCAAGGAGTGGGAGGAAAAGCGATGAGAATTACCCTGAAAAAAGTGAAACTAATACCAGGGAAAATAAATAAGAAAATAATAGTCGGAGCAGTGAAGGCACTCCCTATGAAGAATATGGTCATTTTTTTTTTTTTACATGGGGGTCACCACTTATCAAGGCCCGGAGGCCACTCAGGGATAAGGGTTATTGCGTGTACAGTAATCAATGAGCTAGTATTGTAGTAATCATTAGTATTGGAGATTTGATAGAGTGTCTTACTTAAGGGGGCGGTTTGTCAGGAATTTGTTTATGTTGGATTTGAAAACATCTAAGTTGTAGTCAGGTGGGAAACAGGCGAACGGAAGAGAGTTCCACAATCGTGCACTTCTGAGAAAGAAGCTCTGCTCATGGAATCTACGTTTGGATTTAGGCACAGATAAAGGGTGGGGAAAATTATTGACAGTAGTTTCAGTCAGACGGGTGAAAGATTGGCGAGGGGGGGGACGAGAAATTGGAGCTCAGACGAGTACTTGCCATGGAAATAACAATAAAACAAAGACAGGCTCGCAACGTCTCTTCTGTGGGAGAGAGTGTGGCAAGGAAGAGAAAAGGGCACCCCCCACCAAACCACGAAGTCGATTTTGTACTCTGTCAAGGCAGGATAGGCTGTTTTTAGCAGCTCTTGCCCAGATGTGGCAGCAGTACTCCATCCTTGGATGAACTTGGGTTTTATAAAGATAGAGAATTGCATCAGTAGTGAGATATCTTCTGGAGTGGTAGAAGGATCCCACCATTTTCCCAGCATCCTTGGCAACAGATTTGATGTATGTGTTCCATTTCAGATCAGGAGTAAAGGTCAAACCCAGAAGCTTGTCAAAACATGGAGCCTCCCCAAGACGAGAGCCATCCATTTCAATTGATGCCAGATGGGGATCAGAGCGTTGATAATGTAAAGATAGAAGCTTGGTTTTGGATGCATTGTACCACGTGCTCAAGATCAGAGGAGAGAGAATAAGAGAGAACTTTGCCATTTGCGGCTTTTGATGTGTTGCCATAGATGGTCGTGTCATCAGCATAGATGTCAACGAATCATTTAAGTATGTGCTTTGGGAGATCATTGATGTAGATCAGGAGAAGAGTTGGGCCCTGGATGGACCCCTGGGAGATTCCAGCATTAACACTCTGGGCCTCTGCTTTCTGCTCATCAACCACTACTCTTATGAACCTATCAGAGAGAAATGATTTAATGATTGAGAAAACATTTCCAGTAATACCGTAGCTGGAAATCTTGTGAAGTAGGCCCTTATGCCATACCTTGTTGAAGGTCTTCGATATGTCAAGAACAATTGCCCTGGAAAGGAAACCTTTGTCAAGAGATTTACTAATCCTATGTCATATAACCGTTAGCACATCTGTTGTAGATCTTGCAGAGCGGAAACCATATTGCATGTCACTAAGGAGGTTGTTTCTGTTGAGGTGGTTGACTACTTCTTTATTTAATATGGATTCCAACAACTTACTCATGACACACAGGAGACTTATTGGTCTGTACTGAGAGGGAGATGACTTTTCACCTGAATTCTTAAATACAGGGCATACTGATGAGGTTTTCCATGGTGTTGGAAAGCACTTCTCCTTAAGGCAACGTTTAAACAGTTTTGAAGTATGGGGGCAAGTTCTGGTTGGAGCTTTTTCAGCACTATAACTGGAATGTCTTCAGAGCCAGTTACTTTACTGGAATCAAGGTTCTTGATTAGCTTAGCGACCTCACGCACAGATATTTGTATGTTGGATAGCGTGTTGTCTGTTATAGGAGGAAATACAGGGAGTTGATGGCCATTGTCGCACAGGGTAGAATTACGTTAGTAGCTATGGAAAAAGTGATTTCTGTACGCGGTGGCAACAGCACATTCAGGGGAGAACCATGGCTGGCTGTTGGGTTTTTGTTGGAAGTTTTTGGATGGTATAAATCAATCTATGCCTACAATTAACCATTCAGTCAGGTTTGATACTATAGAGGACACATCCTTTGTAAACATGGAGTGCAGAGGTAGATTAGATATGAATGTACGAAAGCTATCCCAGTCACCAATAGAGTATCGGTATACAGTACGGTGGAGAGGTACATCTGAAGACTTGTTACATTTCACTTTTATCTTAACTGCTACAACAGAGTGGTCAGAGGATCCCAGAGGAGATAGAACGGAACATGAACACAGCTTAGGGGAAGTTGTGAGGAAAAGGTCTGTAAGGCTTGCATATTGACCGGGTGTATCGGGGACACGGGTGGGTTAGTGAACAATCTGAGTGAGGTCATAGGCAATGGCGAAATCATGACAAAACCTCCCCCTCATCATCGGTTTTATTTGAGTGGATCAGCCATTCCACATTCCACCGCAAATGTGAATGTTAGCCGAAAGATGAGCAGACAGGATGTGGTCAATTTTCTCAGATATGCTCTTAAAGATAGTAACCTCACTGTTGTGGGGGCGATAGAGGGCAAATATAAATGCAGTGGCGTAAGCTAGTACAACCCGGAAGCACATATAAGGTAAATTAGGGTCTTCTCTGGAGATATCCCTACCACATGGAAAGCCATCTTTGATGTAGGCACATATTCCATACCCATGGCGATCTTGGGGGTCAAATTTAGATGTTAAGTTGGAGTAACCTTTAATTCTGAATTCGTTTGGGGAAGTGGTTGGCCCTATGCCAGTTTCACTTTGAAAGAATATGCCCGGTTTCGTCTCCTGTAATTGTGTTTCAACCTCTGGAAGGTTGGAACGTAGACCCCTGATGTTGGACAAGGAGACCTGGTAGTAGGGGTCTACGTTGGAGGATGGGGTTCTAGGTTTATTCGTGTTTCTTTTTTGGAGATTTGTCATGATTGTTGAGGTTTTGGGTTTGTGGAGCAGATCCGTAGACTTGGTTGGAGCAGGACAGAGAGGGAAATGTAGAGTCGAAGAAAATGAAGGGAGGAAGCGCCCACATGTCTGCGCGTCATGCCTTACCTTGGAACGCTCCTACGGTGTGCGTACGTGCATGGCCGAAACCCGGGAGAAATTCCAAAATGGCGCCGTCCTCATCTTGTAGATTGTGTGATCATCACTGGGCCCCACGTGACCGTTCTTTGGCTGCTGATTGGCCGAGGGCGAACGCCGGAAGGATAAAGGGAGTGTGTTTGGAACATGGGGGTGTCTTTTCTAGGATCGACGTCAGTGTGATCGTATCGGTGAACTGCTGCAGCTTTAAGAGTACCTTAGTGTGTGTGTGATTTTTTGGGACTTGCTCGTCTGCTGACTTTACAGGACTTTCTTTTCTGCTGATTCTACAGGACCTGCCCTTCTGCAGAACTTGGAACAAAACTTCAAGCCTCTTCTTTCTTTTCACACATAGTCGCCTAAAAAGGTAGAATCCGACTTACTTGTGAAACGGCTTTAAGCTATTTTGGCAAAATGGGGGAAAAATTTGACCTCAAATTAATACCGGAGTTCGATGGATCAACCCCGGTACTTGACTGGGTGGAAAAGTTGGAGTTACATTGTGTTTTGTCTGGCGTAAAGAACTTCGAACGTGTTGTCCCTCTGCGCTTGTCCGGCGGCGCCTTTGCCGTGTATCAACAGCTCAGCCATGAGGGCAAACAGGACTACGAGACAATTAAGGCGACGCTGTTCAAGACGTTTGCGATTGACCCCGCCACTGCTTGGGAGCAACTTGAGGCAAGGACCCTACGTCCGGGCGAAACGGTCGATGTATACTTGGCAGAACTGACCAAGTTAACGGTCTTGTTTGGTGGACTGCCCGAGCAGGCCTTAGCATGCAAATTCCTAGCAGGACTCCTGACAGAAGCAAAGCGACTATTACGAGCCAGCTCAAGTGCGGATTCGTTGCCCCTTAATGACCCAGTGGATTGGGCCAGGACTGTAATGAAAATTATTCCGAGATGAGGGAACCGGTAATTGCTGCTGCGCGGTCCACGCCGAATGATAAGAAACCGTATAAGACTGTCCGGGAAACGGAACCGGGGACAAGGTGTCAGCGTCAACCTCTTCCCCACGCAGAAATTAAATGAGACGCTGCCGATCGTTTCGATATATGTCAACGAAACACTGTGCTCAGCACTCCTCGACTCCGGGTGCTCCCGCACTATCATATGTGCAGATCTCTGCCACACTTGGAGAAAGAAGAACGTCCGAGTGACTACCATCAGTGGAGAGACGCGCACATGTTGCGGGGTGGGCAGCGTAAACATTCCGACGAAAAATGGAATCTCCACTAACCTAGAGGCGCTGGTGGTACCAGAAAAACCCCTGAGTTTTGACCTGCTCCTAGGATATGATGCCATCAGAGCTCTTGGTGGCGTCTACATAACGGCAACGGGGGCGGTACATTTTCAGGAGAAAGCCCCAGTGTGTGCTGCACTAAAGATCGACCAACGAGACTTCAGCGTTGAATTTGACGAGCAAAAGAGGGCCTGGACTGCCTCATGGAAGTGGTCGGAAGACCGAGAACCGGCCAAACTGCAAAATGGCATAACGGAATACCATGTGCCCGACCACATGAGGCCCGCGTACGAAGAAGAACTTCGCAGATGGATCGAGGATGGCTGGTTGATTCCCTACCCCTACAAAAAACTTGGACCCCCCCAAGGGTCTGATCCCATTAATGGCAGTTGCTCAACAGAACAAAGCAAAAGTCAGGCCGGTGATGGATTACCGAGAACTGAACTCATATGTTGATGCGTTCACAGGCGAGGCCGACATGTGTGCTAGCAAACTGCGAGAATGGCGCCAGCTGGGTTCTAATGTGTCCCTGTTGGACCTTAGAAGGGCATATCTGCAGGTCCGGGTTAGCGAGACACTGCGGCCGTTTCAGACGGTAGTGTTTTCTGGTAGGAGGTATTGCCTCACGCGACTGGGCTTTGGGCTGAACGTTGCGCCCCAAATCATGAAAACGATCGTCAATGCTGTATTGTCACAGGATAAGACCGTAAAAGAGGGGACATCAGTATACCTTGACGACATATACGTGAATGAAGACGTTGTGCCATCATCACGTGTGAGGGCTAAGCTTGCCGAACTTGGACTGATTTGTAAGGATCCAGAATGCTTGGAGGATGGCGATCGTGTTTTGGGGTTGAGCGTTCAACAGGAGCGAGGGACCTTGAGGTGGGGGCGCGGAACTGCAGTCCCCGAAGTGCCCCATATCCTCACAAGGCGGGCCATATTTTCCCTGTGTGGAAAACTGGTAGGACATTTGCCAGTATGTGGATGGACCCGGGTCGCAACAGCCAGCATGAAGAGGAGGGCGAGTGCAGTTACCAAAGGCTGGGATGACGAGACGGTGGACAATCTGTTGCTTCGCATGGTAAAAGAAACCATCACAAGAGTCAAGCAGGAGGACCCCGCTAAAGGAGATTGGTGCGTCCAGGGAGACAGACTAAATGTGTGGGTGGATGCGAGCTCCCTCGCGATCGGGGATGAACGGGTCTGTGATTGAGGACGCCTGCTGGTTGCGACCACTGGATGATGCCGCTCACATCAACCTAGCGGAGTTGGATGCGGCGATAAAGGGAGTAAATATGGCACTCCAGTGGAAGGTTAAAGAATTGTGCTTACACACAGATTCGCTGTGCGTGTACCACTGGATAGTTGACACACTAACAGGCAAAGCGAGAGTGCGCACCAAGGCGGCTACCGAAATGCTAATCAGACGAAGGTTGGAGACACTAAGGAAGTTGGTGGAAGAGTACAACCTATCGGTGAACGCGGTGCTTGTCGTTTCCACCCGCAATCTTGCAGATAAACTCACCCGTGTGCCCCAGAGGTGGTTCGATGCAATGAAGAAAGAAGCCGAACCAGGATCGTTATGTGCTGCCTCTATTGAGGAGGCGGATGAAATCAAGAGGGTACACCACGACACTGGACACCCCGGAGTGAGACGGACATATTATTTTGCACACTTAACCAACCCGTCAGTGTCCAAAAACAGAGTAGAATCAGTGGTCAAGGAATGCCAAATATGCCAGTCAATCGACCCGGCTCCCACCAAATGGCAGAAAGGTCGGCTGGAAGTCGACGGGAGTTGGAGCCGGCTGGGCATGGACATAACCCACTATGGTGGTCAGCACTTCCTCACACTAATCGATTGCGGACCGACGAGGTTTGCGATCTGGCGACTGTTAACAGGACAGGACTCGGCTAGTGTCATCCGCCAATTAGAGTCTATATTTTACGAGCGGGGACCACCCGAAGAGATTCTCACGGACAACGACATAGCCTTTTGCAGTGGGGAATTCAGGCGTTTCATGGACGAGTGGGGGACCTGGCTTAGACACAGGTGTGCGTATGTGCCGAGTGGCAACGGTATAGCAGAGCGGTGCCACCGAAGTGTGAAACGGATAGCAGCAAGGAAGCAATGCACGATTGCGGAGGTGGTATATAGGTACAATACAACGCCAAAGGATGACGCGACTGCTGAAAGTGCACCTGCTAATGCGATACATCGCTATCGAGTGCGTGTTAAGGGCATTGACGCCTGCCCGCCTAATCAGAAGAAGATGCAAGGACGGTACAAGTCAGGGGACACCGTCTGGGTAAGGCCTCCCAATAACTGATGCACGACTAGGTTTAGACAGGGACGGATCACCGGCATAATCGGTGAGCAGGCTGTGCTGGTTGATGGTGTCCCACACCATGTAAGGGATGTCCGGCTCGCCCTTGATATAAACCAAATGGTGAACAGTGAAAGTAATGAATCATCCAGTGATGAAATGTGGATCCGGCCTATGGCTGATAACCTCAGCACAGATGGCGATAGCTCCAGCACCACTTCTGAGAGCTTGGATGAAGATGAAGATGAAGCGCAGCCGGATGGTAGGACTGTGGATACTAACCCAGGTAGCTCGGAGGAAGATGAAGTGCAGCCGGATGGTAGGACTGTGGACACTGACCCGGGTGGCACTGGTGGAGATGAAGAAGCCCAGCTAATCCCCCTCCGTAGGAGCGCCCGCATCAAACGACCGCGGCCGCAATGCCACATGTGTGATCTTGAGACCAGGGGAGGGGTGTAGAGTCGAAGAAAATGAAGGGAGGAAGCGCCCACGTGTCTGCGCGTCATGCCTTACCTTGGAACGCTCCTACGGTGTGCGTACGTGCATGGCCGAAACCCGGGAGAAATTCCAAAATGGCGCCGTCCTCATCTTGTAGATTGTGTGATCATCACTGGGCCCCACGTGACCGTTCTTTGGCTGCTGATTGGCCGAGGGCGAACGCCGGAAGGATAAAGGGAGTGTGTTTGGAACATGGGGGTGTCTTTTCTAGGATCGACGTCAGTGTGATCGTATCGGTGAACTGCTGCAGCTTTAAGAGTACCTTAGTGTGTGTGTGATTTTTTGGGACTTGCTCGTCTGCTGACTTTACAGGACTTTCTTTTCTGCTGATTCTACAGGACCTGCCCTTCTGCAGAACTTGGAACAAAACTTCAAGCCTCTTCTTTCTTTTCACACGTAGTCGCCTAAAAAGGTAGAATCCGACTTACTTGTGAAACGGCTTTAAGCTATTTTGGCAAAATGGGGGAAAAATTGAAACGTTTACCTCCAGCACCCTTACTAGTGACATGACCACAAGGATAAACATAGAAACAGAAATTTTCCGACATCTCAGGCTACTCTTTACAAAGTACTACCGACCTGGAAAGCAGCTTTTTCTTCACCCTTTGTCAGAAAAATCATTCATTGGAAATGAGGACTGAAGGACAAAAAAGGAGAAGCGAGAGTTACTGGAGCTGCCGATAACACATCCACATGCATTATCTATTCTCTATTAAGAAAAAAATAAAATAAAATAAGATAAAATAAAAATAAAAAAGGTGAGAAGGACTTATTAATATTTACTTAGTATAAGTCTGTTGCCCCATTCCCGGCTTAGGATAGTACTTGAAGATAGTCTCCGCTCCCATGTTAATGCATGGATACTTTTTGCCTTTATCTGGGTCGAGCTGGGATGTTCGACCGTTCCAGCTCCACCCCATAATAAATATGCTATAATGGAACTTTTATCAAATTGAAAAAGTCTGGTTATTTCTAACTCGTTTAAAAATCTGGTTAAGAAGTGATACCTTTAGGGTTACATATTAACTTTAGCTAGAAGTAATGCATACTTTACAAGAAAAAAAAAGCCGCATGTTTTTGAGTTCAGATAATATGTACTTGGGAAATGTTCAATTTTATGGGAGACTTTTTTTTCTTGTTTTAAATATGAGAAAAAGTATTGGTTAATAATATTATTTTTGACAAAAAAGATTTAGGAGAAAGATAAGAAAACAAGACAAATATTCAGGATTAAAGTCAAACCTGTGATAAGGAAAAAGAGAAAAAATAAAAAATAAAAAAGTAAACATGTTAGTGTTTTTAGATTAGTAGACTTGGAACGAAACTCGGAGTGAACTATCGCAGATAGATGCGGGAGACGGGCATACATATAACCTGCGAAGTAATAAACAAGATATGAAAAGATTTCGTTGCTAAATAGACCAAGCGAGGAGCTGAAAAGAGCACAGAGATGCAACAACGGCTTTAAAAAGTCAAATGACTAAGTGGATAAACCGATAGATGAAAAACACACTCATCAATATCACATGGAAGATGGAATATTGAAAAGGAGTTATAAGGCAGCAAAGCGTAAAGTAGAAATGTAAAATCCTCTCAAGATGGTGAAAGAACAATGGGATAACCCAGAAAATTCACCTCAACCAGCAGCAGAGTATGTCAAAGACCTGCGGAAAAACTTTAAGAATTCCAGGAGGATGGCAGAAACCTACCTGAGCAAGTCCTAGAAGAAGATGCGACGCCTCTATGATAAAAGGTCTAAGGTCAGCCAATTCGATGTGGGCGAAAATTTATGGTTCTCCTACCAACTAGAAAATCCCCATTCGATGCCAAATAACAGAGAAGGTTGATGACGTGAATTATAAAGTGAATATCCCAAACAGACGGGTTAGGATACAATCATGCCATATAAATCGGATCAAGAAATACGTGGAATGAACAAACGAACTTGAATTACATGTGGGGCAAGTCGAAACAGTCCTGAACAAAGACACGCCGATGGATGACAGCTTTATGATCAAGGACACCCCAATAAAATTATGTAACTCCGAAATAATGGCAAACTTAGAAGAAAAACTGTCACTTATCAGAAAAGGAAAGAAATAAGTTTTCAGAGATCATAAAGCAATTTTCAGGAATATTTTTGGATGTTCCTAGAAGAACAAATGCCATATTTCATGACGTCAAATTAACCAAAAATCAACCCATCAAGCAACACCCATATCGAGTGACCCCCCCCCCAAAAGGGAGGTAATGCGCAGGGAAATCGAATGTTGGAAAACAGAATAATCGAACGCAGCCAAAGCCCGTGGGCGTCTCCTTACGTATTGGTGGACAAACTGGATGGATCTGTTCGATTCTGCAGAAATTACAGAAAACTGAACGACGTCACCAAAGAAGACTCCTATCCATTCCCACGAATGGAAGATTGCATAGACCAAATTGGAAAGGCGAAATTTATTACGAAGTGCGATCTTCTAAAAGGATACTGGTCAGTACCTCTGACAGACCAAGCTAAACTTAAATTTGTATTTGTAGTTCTGGACGGAATATATCACTATAATGTGATGCCTTTTGGGATGAGAAATTCCCAAGCCACCTTTATGCGTCTAATGAATAAGTGTTTAGCGGGCATCCCGAATGTTGGTGTTTATATAGATGACGTTATCATCTATAATGAAACGTGGGAAGCACATCTGAAGAGTATAAGACAAATCTTTAATCGATTGGAGGAAGCAAACTTAACTATCAACCTAGAGAAAAGTGAATTTGGGAAAGCAGAAGTGCATTACATGGGGCACATCGTAGGGTATGGACACGTTAGTCCTAGCAAAGTTGAAGTAAAAAATATAAAGGAGTATCCAAGGCCAAGAAACATAAAGGGAGTTCGAAGATTTTTAAGAATGGCGGGATATTATCGAAAATTCTGTCGAAATTTCTCTTGGATAGCAACCCCCTTGACGAACATTTGAAAAATATGGACAGCGAAATGTCAGGAATATTTTGAGATGATAAAAGACATGTTGAGTAACGAACCTGTGCTATTAGTACCAGACTTCGAGAAACCATTTAGCCTACACACGGATGCTAGCGAAAATGGAATCGGCGCGGTATTATCTCAATATGATCAAAATGGACAATTGCGACCCGTCAGTTATTTCTCCAAGAAACTAAATAAATATCAAAAACCCTATTCAACAATAGAAAAAGAAATATTAATGCTTGTGCTGGCAGTATCAAATTTCGAAATTTACATAAGAGTGGGAAAAAGTCCCACTCAAATACATACCGATCATTACTCAATAGTTTTCTTGAACAGAATGAGGAATAAAAACATACGGTTACAGAACTGGTATCTCAGTCTACAAGAATATAACTTGGAGATAAACTACATGAGAGGAAAGGAAAACCATGTAGCAGACCGCCTTTCTAGATGCCATGAAAGCGATTTGGAGGAATTGAGAAACCCCCGGATTGGCCAACAAAAACTAAACACTAGATCGAGTGAAAGATTGTGAACTCCAGAGACCGAATTAAAAGAAAAATTAATAATTCTTTTTTAAATGTGTGAGGGTGTGGCGATATTGGGATATGTCAATATCGTATTAATAAAAATAAATAAATTTAATGGTTAAAATTTCAAGACGTGCAGGAATTAAAACAACCAAGTGAACCGTCACCATGACAACGACGGCGATGGCGACAGCGATGAGAAAAAAAAAGAAAGACGCTGATAAACTTAAAATTACAGAAAAATTTAATCAGCATTCCCTTCAGAAGAAAGTTAACCATTAAGAATTGAGACGCAAGTTAGTTGCAGAAGAGATTCCAAGGAGAGAACTCGTTTAAGAAACTCTGCTGAAACAGGAAATATGAAGGAAAACATACTTGGTGTAAATTAGCGTAAAATAAAGGTCGGTTTGTCTTTTACTCTTTTCATTTATCAGTTATAAAGATATATATCAGATCACTTTAAGAAAACTATTAAGTGACGAAAACGCAGAAAAAAGTATCACCCTAAAGAAAGAAAAACAAACAAAATAAATAAATGGGAAATAAACAGGAGTAGTCTCCCTTGTTCTATTATAAAAATACATAAAAGGAGATAATGAATAAAGGGGGCACAACTAATTATTTCTGTTGTAAACTTGTCTTTCTCTTTTCTTTTATTTACTGAGAGTTTGGTATGCGAGACATATATTTATACATATACATATACAAAAAAAAAAGAGAAAGGAAAAAAAAAAGAGAGAAGAAAGAGTTATGAATTTATATATATACTAGCGGGGGTACCTGGCGTTGCTCGGGTGTTTGGAGGTGTGTGTGCTGTTAAATAAAACAGAAACTGGGGGGGGGGTGTAGGATCGAATCCGAAACCCTGAGGCGAAGTTTGAAAATAAAATGTGGAAAAAACATGAACCGTTCGGCCAGCCAGAATGAGTTACTGAAAGATGTTTGAATTTATTTAAGTAAGAACCAAATTGACAGGTGCCCGCACGGAAGTTGTCGAGCTTGACGACGACGATGTAAGCAATAGCTATTCAGCAAATGAGGTCAATGACCAGGTTTGTTTGTTATAAGCGAAGTAAAAAAGAAAACAACGTTAAAACTTAAGCGGGGGGGGGGGGTAATCAAAACATCGAAAAAAACACAAAGAAACTAACGTAAGGCAAATGAACGATGTTAAATGTAAAAATCGAAAAACCAAAAAAGAAAACAGAAAAACGAACGTTACGTGAAAAATGGCTTAAATAAGCCTGTTTTGATATTAAAATTTAAAAAATCAATTGATCATGACCTAAAACTCAGGAAACTGTTGCAGAGATGTTGTGATCGCGGGATGCGATTGAATGCTGGAAAATTGAACTTACGACAAACGTCTATATCTTTCCTGGGACACATAATAACCAGTGATGGTTTACTTCCTGATTCTGGGAAGGTAAGAGCCATAAAAGAGATGCCGTGTCCAACAGATGTGAAAGGAAAACCAATTGCGTTTCAGCTCGATAGTGGAGCGTCCGTGAACATATTGAATGTGAAACACGTGATGGGAAAAACACTGGAACATTCAAATAAGACCCTTGTCATGTGGAATGGAGCAGAAGTGAAGCCGTTAGGAGAGTGTCGAGTTAAAATGATAAACCCCAAAACTGGACAGAAATATGCAGTTAAGTTTGTCATTGTGAAAGAGGATTTCCATCCTTTACTGGGAGCAAATGCAATCCAGAAAATGGAACTCGTCAGAATCAATAACGACAAATTCAAAATGGTCGCCAAAGTTTCCCAAATGAATGAATCCAGCACCCAGTACTCGGACAGCATTATCAATGACTTCAGAGATGTATTCAAGGAAGAATTGGGTCAATTACCAGGAGAGGTACATTTGCAGGTGGATCCAGGAGTAACACCAAAGGTTGCGGACAACACGGTCAGGAAGAATAATAAGAGATCCTGGGAGATTCAAGGATTTCACAACATAAGTGAAAGGGCAGAATAATCCCTGTTAGGTAGGAGGGTAGTCAGCCCAAGGAATGCCTAGATCACTGTGTTTTGTAGACTGTTTTAATTCTTATCATACTTTTTGTTGTGTTTGTTTTTTTGTTTTTTTTGTTTGTCTTTAGCTTCTGTTTTTATTATTGAGAAAAGGGAAGATGTTGCATGAGGGACTGAACAAGAGTTTTCACCGGCTGGAGTGACGCCCCCTTACCGGTGTACTCATGTTTGTGAGATGTAAATAAAGACGCCATTTTCATAGAAGGTGATCTGTCGTTATGTCTTATTCAATCTAACGGCCGAATGAACACGTGTACACCCAAGACTTTCATTTCTCAACAGAAAATAAACGACATGTTTATTTTATTCCAGCATTTGAGTTCTTTGTTTCCTCCATTCAATTCGTTTCATTATTTTTTCTTGTAGAGAGTAAGGGTATTTCATATCCTGGTCCGCAACAATTTTGTTCGGTAAAAAGAGACAAACAAAATATGAGGGGGAGGGGCTACAAAATACTTAATATTTGTGCAAAATTGGTTTTAATCTGGCGATAAAATAGCTGACAAAAATCATGTTTATATTAAAACTTAATATTTAAAAAACAATTTAAACACAATTAATTAAAGATCTATGTTGTAACGGAACGTTTTGAAATAATGGAATTTTAATCGTTTTAATCTTTTAAAAATTAATTAATGTTTACGAAGTTTCTTTTTCTTGGCAATTCAACTGATTATAGTATATATTAATTCGAAAAAAACGCTATTAAAAAAAAACAATATTAAGTTTATATCAATTTTTTAATTGCAACTTCAAGGTAAATTTTTGTTCAATATGTGCATATAAATTAAAAAAAAAAAACATTTGTTTTACTTATTTGAACTCTTATGTTTCATAATAAATAGAAATTTCGATAGATTTAAATATATTTTGTTCGAATTTCGAAAAATATAAATATGGGGGTGGGGGAACACACACTAAAAAATATTTCCCCTCGTATATGGAAACTGCATTTTATATGTAATTTCATTCTAAAATGGATAAGTATCGAAAATTTCACGAAAATCTGACCATTAGTTGATTTTTGCTAAATTTATTAAATACGGGTATGTTTTCACGTTCGAAATATCTACTACATGGGATCGTTATTTTAAAGCGCCAATTATGTAAACACGATTTTCGTCTCGCAATTTCATTCTTTTCGTTCGATGAAAAATTTTTTAAAAATTATTATTGGTTTATTTTACCCTTCTTCTTTTAAATGGCACAAAAGTTATACTGATAATATTAATTTATAATAAAATTACATCGTGTTACATATAGGGTGGGCTAATTCTGTGGTGAATTTTAGCAGTTCCTACGTTTCGTCTAGACAAAAAATAGGAATCGAAAAATAAACCGTTGTAGCTTGTGGTTAAAAAAAAAGTAAAAATGATAAATAAATAAATCATTACTAATTAGAAACAGAAGATAAACAAACAAAAAGAATACACTTAGATAAGTTAAAAAATGTAATAAGAATATTAAAAATAACAAAAAAATTAATATTAAAAAAAATATGAATCTTATCGAAAATCGTGGACGCATCCATAATTATTGTAAACAAATGCAAGGGGGATAACCTCATCCTTTAAACTTTACTGCGTTTTTCGTAAAATAAAAAACAAAATATCTAAACCAATATATCTATTGAAACTGCGAGTAAAAAATAAAAATTAAATAAAAAAATAAATATAAAAATGAAACTTGAAAACAAGCAATACAAAAATAAATATATAAATAAATAAATTAAATATAAAAAATGCCTCTTTCTATAGAACAATTTTTAAATTCGACTACATTAAAAGACGATTTATACAAATTACAAAAACCAGAACTATAAGAGATTGCTTATTTCGAGTTGAATATCAATCCAAATATAAAAAAAATCAGAAATTCTAAATTGTGTTCAGGACGAACTTATGGAAAGAGATCTGTCAGACCTTATTGTTGCCAAACGTCTTGAGTTAGAAATAAAAAAAAAAAAATTAGAAATACAAGAAAGAATCGAAATACAGAAAATAGAATTGGAAAAGCAGGGATAGGAGGTTACAAACAAGAAACCAAAACTCAAATAACTAACCAGTTTATCCAATTTTCAATGTAGGGCGTTATATAAAACTCGTATCACATTTTAATGAAAAAAAGGGTAGATAAATATTTTCCTCTCTTTGAGAAGATAACAACGAATTTAGGATGGCCCTATGATATCTGGCCAACACTTCTACAGTCCAAGTGGACGCGCTGCCGATATATATGCTACCTTAGACATCGAAGAATCCACAAATTATGAAACAATAAAAAATGCGATTCCAAATGGATACAAGAGAAAAAAAACCCAGACCTATTTAATAGATGGCTTAGAGATAAAAAGATAAATGATGATTATGAAAAATTACATCAGCTAATTTTATTAGAAGAAAGCGATGCGTAGACAAAGAAAGACAAATGTGAATGAAAAAGGAATAGAAAGCATAAGTGAAGCAAGCAGCAATAATCGCAGACACTCCTAATGTTACATTAAGGAAAAGTTATGAAAAGACTAAAATGACTAGTAATCATTTAGATTTTGACTCAAATAAAAAACCATTACTTACTTCTCACCCTCATAACTAATCCTAGTCCCCTACAACTATTCTAATAAAAATCATGTCCATAACTGAGTAAGTCCATTCCCAAAAGAATCAAAAATTAAATGCACATACTGTGGTAGACAGAATCATCTGATATCAGAATGCAGGATAAGAAAGAGATAACGAAGCAATTATAGTCTGCAAATCCCACGCATTCGCGAAAGAAATAAAAATTCATCCTCTCCCTCACTCATCTTTCTCAAGTTCAGACACAAATAAAAAAGTTTCTGAACCATTCCTAAATTCATACCAACCATTCATATCCGATGGTTGTGTTTCCACAAGAGACCCTAATAAGATTAAACCTGTAAAAATCTTACGAGATACAGAGGCATCTCAAACATTACTGCTAGAAGGAGTTTTACCACTGTCTGACTCGACCTTCATGGCTTCTTGCTACAGGGAATAATATTACATCGTGTTACATATAGGGTGAGTTAATTCTGTAGTGAATTTTGGCAGTTCCTACGCTTCGTCTATACAAAAAAAAAAAGGAATCGAAAAATAAACCGTTGTAGCTTGTCGTGGTTAAAAAAAGAAGAAGTAAAAATGATAAATAAATAAATCATTACTAATTAGAAACAGAAGATTCGAGTGTCACAAAAGTGCCACTTCACAAAATCTACATAGAATCAAACTACATAAAGGCTTTAGTCATAGTTGGGGTTCGTCCTACTCTACCAGTGAAAGGTGTTTCTTTATGATTTAGGAGATAATAAAATAATACCAGATCCATTAATTACAGATAATGTAAAATTAAAGGGAGAAAATAGGGAAAAAGAGAAAAAAAATTTATGCCCAAAATGTGTACTCACAAGAGCTAGAAAAAAGAAATAACTATTAGAAAACCAAAACACTTCATTACCAACTAGTTTATTAAAATTAAACGAAGCATTCATACGACATGACCTAGAAAAACCTAATATTATAGATAAAGACTTAGATAGTAGTACATTACATAATGGAAACAACACAGGAAATTTACAAAATCAACTTGTAAGAGAACAACAAAAGGATACAGAATTAAAAAATAATGTACTTCCACAGACAAACTTAAAAAATTCTCAAGCTAGAATAAAAAATAGATACAATATGAATAGTAAACATCGTAGTTTCCAAGTAGGAGATAAAGTATTAGTATTTTTGTTAATTCCAAATCATTCTTTAAAGGCAAAATATTATGGAAATATTATATAAAATCAAACAGAAAATTGATGATGTGAATTACATTATACATACTCCAGATAGGAGAAAGAAAACCAGAATATGTCACATCAACATGTTAAAACCTTACAATTAGGAATAATGTAGAACCCCCCCCCAAGGGCCGATTTTACTTTAAAAAATATTACAGATGTTATTAAAATGGAACACTCATTTAGACAATGAAACAAGCTTAGTTGTTAAATAGAAAGACATAGGTCACAACAATCAATTAAGAAACTCAGAAGTCCTATTAAACCTAAATAATAAACTTTAACATTTATCCTATACAAAAAAAAAAAGAAAAAAAGATATATATATGCTTTGGTCAATAAGTTCAGAGATTTCTTTTCCAGATGTTAATTCACCATGCATTCTCGTGCCTAATCCAGACGTAACTTACAGATTTGTGACAGACTTTCAAAAAACTAATGAAAAATGCTCCAGCAACATTTCAAAGAATGATGCATTCCTTACTACGGGATGTGAAATTTACATCGACGATGTGATCGTGTACCATAACTGGAAAGAACATTTAGATATTCTAAAAAAAGTTTTTTTTTACTACAAAATGCCAACCTGTGTGTCAATCTCAACAAAAGTTATTTCTGTCAAGCAAAAGTTGACTATTTGGGCCATACTGTCGCTCAGGGTCAAGTAACACCTATCTATCTAAGTTTTTTCTATAATAAAATATTCTGTCCCAACAAATAATAATAAAAAAAAAACAACTAATGAGATCTCTTGGTATGGCTGGATTTTATAGAAGATTCTGTAAAAACTTTTCAACATTAGCAAGTCCTCTCACCAATCTCCTAAAAAAGGATGAAAAATACAAATGGACTGATTTCTGTCATAAAGTCTTCAATGACATTAAATCAACTCTTATTGGAAGTTCAGCTCTTGCTACCCCTGATTTCTCTTTAAATTACAAATTGATGCCAGTGATGTGGGCATGGATAGAATTCTCATCCAAGACGACGAAGAAGGCTTAGATAAAGCTATTGGTTATTTCTCAAGAAAATTCAACAAATTCCAAAAGAATTATTCCACTATTGAAAAAGAATGTTTAGCTTTGTTATCAGCCATAAAACATTTTGACTTTTATCTCAATGTAACTGTACAACTTGTTTTAGTCTGCGCTGATCACAACCTTCTTACACAAAATGGTTATTAAAAATCAAAGGCTAACGAGATGGACTCTTCTCTTACAAGAATATAACAGCATCATCGAACACATAAAAGGTAGCGACAACATTATTGCTGATGCTCTATCAAGGACAAATTCTTGATTTTCACAAAAAATACACAAATACATAAAAACAATAAAAAAAAATAAAAATAAAAATACACACAAAACAGGAATAAATTTTTGTTTTTAACAAATGTCTATATATTGAAAATATTATCATCCACATTTGTCATTTTCAGGAACAGATGAACAAAAATGAACATTGAAAAAACAAACTTTGTACCTATTGCTTGTTTAATTTCTATATTGTATTTTCTTTTTATGTTTGTTTATACATTCAATTATAGACCGACTTCTAGGATTAAAAGTTTTAATATCTAGATATTAAAACGTTTCCTTTGAAGGCGGGAGGTGTCAGGGGATGATATATTTTTCCCTTTTGATATGAAGAAATTAAGATTTATTACACAAAAGATAATATGAATTATCCAAATAACATATAATAAAAATAAAATATAATAAAAAAATTATTAATATTATTATTAATTATAACAAAATAAAAATATTTAACATATTATATAATAATAATAAAAATAATAAATTACTCAATTAAAACGAAATTACAATAAAAGATTATATAAAATAATATAAAAAGTATTAAGAATTTGAATGAAAAACGTTTTTTAAGCGTCTCTTGGAGACTTTCAAAAGATAGAACAAAAAAGTATTCCTTTTTAGTTCTTTCTAGAACCGTCTCTAGTGATAACTATAAATAGCGAATGATCATTAACTCAGTAATAACACGACGTTGGGATGCAAATGAGAGGCGACCAACTATTATATCTCCGACCGAAAGAAAAACATAAGAAAACTCGAGTCGTTAAAATAACTGATGAACCAAACAAGATATAGAGAAGAAATCTCTTTCCTCAACAAACTGATAAATATAGATTTTTCTGAATTATATTTGACCAAGAGCATGTATGTCTAAAAGATCAAAAAACAAACATTACTTAAAAACCTTTTCTACTATGAAAAGGGAAATAACCAGAAAACAGAGTTATATCCCTTACACTATAGGTATTACTGATATTACTGATTATTGAAATTCATTTTCTTTACTATTTTTACTTTTGCTTTTCTTTGTCTTGGTTAATAAAAATGTGTTTTTTCTTTACAAATTATCTTTTGTTTACTCTTTCATTTTTCATTGATATGTTTGCGGTGTTCCAATATTCCTAGACTAAGGAAAAACCGTAACAATTCATCTGACATCTATTTTATAAAACCACAAGTGTAGAATCCGTGTTTCAAGTCGAGGAGAGCAGATAATTGTTACCTCCATTTAAAATGCTCTTTTTGGCAGAGGAAGTCAACAAAATACAGGCTGGCACATAGCTCCTCGCATCCTTCCATGCAACCTGAGGAAATTATTATTCTTTTAAAATTAATTTAACACGATCGGATAACAAAGCTAACCTCAGAAGCGGCACGTCACATTAGCTTCTCCACGGTCAATTATACATCGTGCTCTACTGAACCTGTTTTCTGGGGTACATCAGAAAATAATCCGGGATATTCTTTAATAAGGGCACTCAGCTCGTTGCAGCGCTGTTCTGACAAGTGACCCAGCTTTTCCTCATAGTTGTTGAGGATCAGGGAATTCTCAAGTTTGGTAGGCACATCTCTTCACTTCATGACATCCTCTGCCTTGTTGATCGATAACGCATGCTCCTCGTGTCTCTCTGTCTATCGCTTGAGCCTGTTAACATGGCATAGTTGAGTTTTCCTGTTAACATGGCATAGTTGGTTTTGGCGTGCTTATTTTATAATTTAAATCGTCGACTCTCTCAACTACCGTGTAGATTCTCTGGAACATTGGGTCGAGGAGAGCTCCCTTTCCTGGGGCGCCCACTTGAAGCTTGCGTGTTTGTGCTTGCTTGTCAAATCGTCCCTTCATTTTGGCCTGTACTTTGGTTATGTGTTGGTGGGTTAACTCCATCGCAGCCTGCAATTTTTGCCTCATCCTCCTGGCGTATTCTGACACCTATTCGGTTGTTGGTTAGGGTTTTACCCATTGCTCCTTCACTGTCTGTAGGAGCCCCCATACTCTGTGTCCATAAATCAGTTCAAACCGGCTGTATCCCAGTGACTCCTGCATCGTGTCTCTAGCTGCAAACAACACAAATGACAATCCTTGGTTCCACTCAGTTTGTTGCTCGACACAATGAGCCCTTAACATGCTCTTCAACGTCGCAGGGAAGTGCTCTAAGGCATTCTGTGATTGGGGATGATAGGCGCTTGATGTAATGCAAGGCGGAGGATGTCATGAAGTGAAGAGATGTGCCTAACAAACTTGAGAACTCCCTGATCCTCAACTGCTCCGTCACTTTCCTGAAAAGTCGTGATGTAAGTTTGATCCTTGGTCTGTTTGGATTGTTTTGGGTATTCATACCCTGGAGAAGAAGTTGATCATCGAGTTGGCTATTTTCTTTGCCGATATAGTCTTTAGTTGGTTGCACGCACTCGGCTCTCTCCTCCTTTCACCTGATGACCGCAACTTTCTCATCAGCAATTTGTCCTCAACATAGAACTGCTGCACGGTATTCTTGCTCCTTGGTTCCTTCATTTTACTGTGCAGCTCCTTCAGGTTACTATCATCTCTCTGGACTTGTATTAACTCCTCCCTCGTCCTTCTAAGAAGGGGGATCTTCTTTTCTAACTCTTGTTCTTCAGTGCGGCTTAGCCCCTTGTATTCTTGTTCTGTGGCTAAGTTGACTTTTGCTTTCTTTCCTTCTCTGACCTCTGCTGTACTTCATTTTAGATGTAGCTCTCCTTCTCCCACATCATTTCCCAACAGTAAGGACACCCTTTTAATTGGCAACTGTTTCACGATTTCAACTTGGATCTCCTTGGTTGCACCATCCAATATCAGCATGATCTATCACAGTGATACTCTCATCGTCTTCCCGCAGACTCCTTTTATTGTCACATATTCGTGTGCCCTTCTCGCTCCACCGCATGGCAATTTTTCCCTTAACAATAGGGATTGTGACGATCCTGTGTCTCTTAGCACAGTTACTGGTATGCCCTCCAGTCTTCCATTCCCAACAACTCCACTCTGGATAAATGGTTGGTAAGCTCCCATCTTCGGGCTTATGCTACTGCTATTTGTGACTTAACCTCCACTTGTTTCCGGTCCTTGCCATGTTCGATATCTAGATGCTATGTGTCCCAATTTTCCGCATCTATAACATGCCATCCGACTACTCCTTTCTGATGTTGTTCAGCTCTCGTCACTTGACTGGTGCCGGCTTTGCTTTCTCTCTTGATGGTAGATTTTTCTGGGTAATCTCTTCGCCCTGTCGGGTTGAGGCTGCTCTTTCCGAACTTATGTGTGATCATGTACTTGTCTGCTAGCACTGTCAGCTCATAGCCTGTGTCCACCTTTTTGTCACTCAGATATATCCGTAACTCCTCTGGCATTCTATTCAGGGTTTCTTCCAATAGAATGATTTGCTTGATCTTTTCCAGGTCATTTTCGGCTTCTTTTGCTGCAAGCCATTTTCCAAGCAGATGCTTCTTATCCTTTGTAAATTCTACATAGGATTTGGGTTCAATTTTCTGCTGGCTTCTGAACCTTTGCCAGTAAGCTTCTGGTATTCTCAAAGCTCCGTAGGATGCCCCTCTTTACTTCCTCATAATCCAAGCAGTCCTCTGCTGTCAGTATTGCATACACTTTCTGTGCCTTTCAACATTGTCTGCAGTAACATAGCCCAATATTTTTGGCCACTTCACATTTGTAGCTGTCATCTCGAAGTGAGGGAAATATTCGTCGATATTTTCTTCTACAAACTTCTGTACCAATCTGACCTGCTTTGTTAAGTCAAATTACTCGCGGTTCGTTTCCCGCTCGGTCCTGCTCAGTTTTAGCTCCTGAAGTCTCGTCTCCTTCTCTGCTAATTCGACTTTTGCCTGGATTGGAATTTTATCAAGCTCTAATTGTCCAGCAGTTAGGTCCGTTGCTTCAACTGAAAGCTCGCTGAGTATTTCCTCCTTGAACACTTGCTCGTCCACCATGTTCCACGATTGTTCTCATTATAGACCACTTTCTTATTGATTTTTAAACATTCAGTTCCAAATGTTCACTGACTTTTAATAGTTCGCCTTTCCTCATCACTTCCATCTTCATAAAAAAAAGTTCGTTAAGAAAATCATCTATTCCCTCCATTTTTTCTACCTTTGCCTCGCCTCGTAGAGAGATATTCGTTTAGTCCTGACTCAATGAGGAAAATCAATAGTATTATTCTTGTTCTGTTCACGAGCCCCTATATTATGTATTATCCCAGATGATGGCCCCATATTTCATCCTTGGTCCGGGTTTGAATGCACAGCAGTAACTTTAACTCCAGCACACAGACTTAGGGTTAATACGTGCACCTGGCTTAGAGAAGGATAAGGGAATTTACCTCTAGGGACGGCTACTTGGCTGGCTCCCAATCCAGTAAGCAAATTTAATCGTCTATCGAACTTTCCAGAGTCTCTCATCAAAACAGTGAGAAGGCTTCTCACTGTTGCATGCAAGGAGGCGAAAAAAAAAAATTTAATATGAAATAATAAGGAGGTCGGAAGCAGAAATATAATTTATGTGTACATTTTTTATATGGATTTTATTTATCTTTTTTATTTTCGTATAAAAACAAACAAACACACAAACAAAAAAAATAACCCAGGATTGAAAGTGGCAAAAGAAGCGAGTTCATTGATGATGGAAAAGAAAAAGCTGCAACCATTAATTCCAGAGGAAAAGCGGGGAGGTTAGTTCCGAGATGAGGTCAACAGTTCGTTTAAAAGTCTTTTTCATGGTGGAATAGACGAGGAGAGATTCACAAACCTGTTTCTCATGTGAGTTCGTATCAAGGCTCCTTATTTCCATTTCCGAGTAATCTGTTACCGCATATAACATTTCTTTTTTTCTTCTTTTATAAAGTGCCATTACCTTCTCCGTTCTTTTTTTTTTTTCGGAACTCAATGAAAAAAGGGAGAAACGTTCATCGCTCTTCATGGCCAACTCAGATTCAACGGTATCACGTTTTTTTGCTTTTTAATGTATCATTCGCTTTTTCGCCTCTCGTTCTATGAGCCAAGAAAACAAAGACATCACCTTCCCTTGCCGAAACGCAAAATCCTGACTGCTCTTTCTTTCTTCCTCTTTCCCGCTTTTCAGCTGCTGCTAGTGTTCGCTATGACCTCAGCATGACCTCAACATGACTCGCATTGATCCCCCGAAATAACTTGACCCCCGGCAGCGTCACAGTTGTTTTCACTCTTACGTCCAGTGTTTGACTTGCGTTAACTCCAGGTGCTCAGTTTTCTTCCCGCACCCTTCAGACTTGGACAATATATATATATATATATATATCATATATCTTACATGTAAAATTTATTTTTCGACAGAATACCTCAAACGAAGATCATTAATAAATCCTTACTCCGTGGAGTTTCAAAGAATGCAGAGGAAAAAAATATGTTAGCAAATTCATACATATAGCAAAGCTAAACATTTGTGTTTTAGCATAGTATGAAACAATATTATATGATTTTTTTTTTTTTTTTTTACACAGTGATCACCACTTATCAAGGCCCGGAAGCCACTCAGGGATAAGGGTTATTGCAACATTAGACTTGAAGACATCCAAGTTGTAGTCCGGAGGGTTATTGTTAACATTAGACTTGAAGACATCCAAGTTGTAGTCCGGAGGGAAGCAGGCAGACGGAACAGAGTTCCACAGGCGTGCAGTTCTAAGAAAGAAGCTTTGTTCATGGAATCCGCGTTTTGATTTAGGCACAGATATAGAGTGGGGGAAATTTTTCACAGTGGATTCAGCTAGACGGGTGTTTTTCGTGAAAGATTGGCGAGTGGTCATAAAATGCAATATATATATATTGTTTTTTTTTTACATGGAGGTCACAACTTATCAAGGCCCAGAAGCTACTCGGGGATAAAGGTTATTGCGTGAACAGTTATCAATGGGATAGTATCGTAGTAATCATTAGTATTGGAGATTTGATAAGGTGTTTTACTTAAGGGGGCGATTCATCAGGAATTTGTTTATATTGGACATCCAAGTTGTAGTCAGGTGGGAAACAGGCAAATGGAAGAGAGTTCCACAGGCGTGCACTTCTAAGAAAGAAGTTTTGTTCATGGAATCTACGTTTTGATTTAGGCACAGATAAAGAGTGGGGAACATTACTGATAGTGGTTTTAGCTAGATGGGTGTTTTTCGTGAAAGATTGGCGAGGGGGGACCAGAAATTGGAGCTCGGACGAGCACTTGCCATGGAAATAACGATAAAACAAAGTCAGGCTCACAACATCTCTTCTATGGAAGAGAGGCTGCAGAGAAGAGAAAAGGGCATCCTCCATTAAGCCACGAAGTCTATTTTGTACTCTGTCAAGGCAGGATAGGCTGTTTTTAGCAGTTCCTGCCCATATGGCAGCAGTACTCCATCCTTGGACATACTTGGGTTTTATAAAGATAGAGAATTGCATCAGTAGTGAGATATCTTCTGGAGTGGTAGAAGGATCCTACCATTTTTCCTGCGACCTGGGCAACAGACTTGATGTACGTGTTCCATTTCAGATCAGGAGTAAAGGTCAAACCCAGAAGCTTGTCAAAACAAGGCACCTCCCCAAGACGAGAGCTATCCAATTCAATTGATGTCAGATGGAGATCAGAGTGTTGATGATGTAAAGATAGAAGCTTAGTTTTAGATGCATTAAAAGTAACCAGCCACCTCTTCCCCCACTGTACCATGTGCAGAGATCAGAGGAGAGAGAATCAGAGAGAACTTTGAGAGATCAGAGGAGAGAGAATCAGAGAGAACTTTGTCATTTATAGGCTTTGATGTGTTGCCATAGATGATCGTGTCATCAGCATAGATGTCAACGAATGATTTAAGTATGTGTTTTGGGAGATCAATGATGTAGATCAGGAGGAGAGTTGGGCCCAGGATGGACCCCTGGGGGACTCCAGCATTAATACTGTGGGCCTCTGATTTCTGCCCATCAATCACTACTCTTATAAACCTATCAGAGAGAAATGATTTAATAATTGAGAAAACATTTCCAGTTAAATAACAATATTTGTTAAAGGAATAATATTTATTAAAGTAATAATATTTATTAAAGTAATAATAGGTATTATAGTAGTAATATTTACTAAAGGACTAATATTTATTAAAGTAATAATCTTAATTAAAGTAACTACAGAAAGAAAGTAAATTTGATGAAAAAAAATATTTATTAAAGAAATAATATTTATTCAAGAAATAATATTTATTAAAGAAATAATATTCATTAAAGCAATAATATTTATTAAAGTAATATTATTTATTAAAGTAATAATATTTATTAAAATAATAATATTTATTAAAGTAATAATATTTATTAAGGTAATAATAATATTTAAAGTAATAATATTTCTTGAAGTAATAATATTTATTAAATAATAATATTCATTACAGTAATAATATTTATTACAGTAATAATATTTATTCAAGAAATAATAATAATTAAAGAAATAATATTTATTAAAGTAATAATATTTATTAAAGTAATAATATTCATTAAAGAAATAATATTTATTAAATAATAATATTTATTAAATAATATGTATTACATTAATAATATGAATTAAAGTAATAATAATAATTAAAGTAATAATATTTATTAAAGTAATAATATTCATTAAAGAAATATTATTAATTTAAGTAATAACATTCATTAAAGTAGTAATATTTATCAAAGTAATAATATTACACTAATAAGATTTATTAAAGTATTACAGAAACAATGAAAATATTTTTGAAGTAATAACTTTATTTAAAGTAATTACAGAAAGAAAGTAAATTAGATACAAAAATAATATTTATTAAAGGAATAATATTTATTATAGTAATATTTATTAAAGTAATACTATTTATTAAAGAAATAACATTTATTAAAGAAATAACATTTATTAAAGCATTAATATTTATTACTGTAATAATATACATTAAAATAACAGTATTTATTGAAGTAATAATATTTATTACACTAATTATATTATGTTAATTATATTTATTACAGTAACAATGTTTATAAAAGTCATCATATTTATAAAACAATATTTATTAAAGTAATTACTGAAACAACGTAAATAATATGAAAAATTATATTCATTAAAGTAATAATATTTATTAAAGTAATAATAGGTATTATAGTAATAATATTTACTAACGGATTAATATTTATTAAAGTAATAATCTTAATTAAAGTAACAACAGAAAGAAAGTAAATTTGATGAAAAATAATATTTATTAAAGAAATAATATTTATTAAAGAAATAATATTCATTAAAGCAATAATATTTATTAAAAAGTAAAAATATTTATTAAAGTAATATTATTTATTTAAGTAATAATATTTATTAAAGTAATAATATTTATTAAAGTAATAATAATAATTAAAGTAATAATATGTCTTAGTCATAATATTTATTAAATAATAATATTCATAAAAGAAATAATATTTATTAAAGTAATAATATTTATTAAAGTAATAATATTTATTAAAGTAATAATATTTATTAAAGTAATAATATTTATTAAATTAATAACATTTATTAAAGCAATAGTAATAATTAAGTAATAATATTTATTAAAGTAATAATATTTGTTAAAGTAATAATATTTATTAAAGTAATAATATTTATTAAAGAAATAATATTCATTAAAGAAATAATATTCATTAAAGAAATAATATTTATTAAAGAAATAATATTTATTAAAGCAATAATATTTGTTAAAGTAATAATATTTGTTAAAGTAATAATATTTGTTAAAGTAATAATATTTATTAAAGTAATAATATTTATTAAAGTAATAATATGCATTATATAATAATATTTATTAATGCAATAATATTTATTAAAGAAATAATATTTATTAAATAATAATATATATTAAAGTAATAATATTTAGTAAAGTAATAATATTTGTTTAATAAATAATATTTATTAAAGTAATAATATTCATTAAAGTAATAATATTCATTAAAGTAATAATATTTATGAAAGTAATAATGTTTATTAAAGTAATAATATTCATTAAAGTAATAATATTTATTAAGGTAATAATATTCACTAAAGTAATAATGTTTATTAAAGTAATAATATTTATGAAAGTAATAATATTTATTAAAGCAATAATATTCATTAAAGAAATAATATTCATCCAAGTTATAATATTTATTAAAGTAATAATATTTATTAAAGTAATAATATTTATTAAAGAAATAATATTAATTAAAGCAATAATATTTATTAAATTAATAATATTTATGAAAGTTACAATTTTTATTAAAGTAATAATATTCCTTAAATAATAGAATTTATTAAAGTAATAATATTTATTGGAGTAATAATATTTGTTAAAGTAATAATATTCATTAAAGTAATAATGTTTATTTAAGTAATAATATTTATGAAAGTAATAATATTTATTAAAGCAATAATATTCATTAAAGAAATAATATTCATCCAAGTTATAATATTTATTAAAGTAATAATATTTATTAAAGAAATAATATTAATTAAAGCAATAATATTTATTAAATTAATAATATTTATGAAAGTTACAATTTTTATTAAAGTAATAATATTCCTTAAATAATAATATTTATTAAAGTAATAATATTTATTGGAGTAATAATATTTGTTAAAGTAATAATATTTATTAAAGTAATGATATTCATTAAATAAATAATATTTATGAAATAATAATATCTATTAAATTAATAATATTTATTAAAGTAATAATATTCATTAAAGAAACAGTATTTATTTACGTAATAATATTCATTATAGTAGTAATATTTATTAAAGTAATGATATTAAACTAATAAGATTTACTAAAGTATTACAGAAAGAATGAAAATATTTTTGAAGTAATAATTTCATGTAAAGTATTTACAGAAAGAAAGTACATTCGATGACGAATAATATTTATTAAAGAAATAATATTTATTAGAGTAGTAATATTTATTAAAGCAATACTATTTATTAAAGAAATAACATTTATTAGAGCATTAATATTTATTCCCGTAATAATATTCATTAAAATAACAATATTTATTGAAATGATAATATTTATTAAACTAATTATATTATGTTAATTATATTTATTAAAGTAACAATTTTTTATTAAAGTCATCATATTTATAAAACAATATTTATTTAAGTAATTACTGAAACAACCTAAATAATATCAAAAATTATTTTCATTAAAGTAATAATATTTATTAAAGTAATAATAGGTATTATAGTAATAATATTTATTAAAGGAATAATATTTATTAAAGTAATAATCTTAATTAAAGTACCTACAGTAAGAAAGTAAATTTGATGAAAAATAATATTTATTAAAGAAATAATATTTATTAAAGAAATAATATTCATTAAAGCAATAATATTTATTAAAGTAATAATATTCACTAAAGTAATAATGTTTATGGAAGTAATAATATTTATTAAAGTAATAATATTTATTAAAGCAATAATATTCATTAAAGAAATAATATTCATCAAAGTTATAATATTTATTAAAGTAATAATATTTATTAAAGTAATAATATTTATTAAAGAAATAATATTAATTAAAGTAATAATATTTATTAAATTCATAATATTTATGAAAGGTACAATTTTTATTAAAGTAATAATATTCCTTAAATAATAATATTTATTAAAGTAATAATATTTATTAAAGTAATAATATAAAAGTAATAAGATTTATTAAAGTATTACAGAAACAATGAAAATAGGATCCGCAGATAACATCTATTAAATTTATAATATTTATTAAAGTAATTATATTTATTAACGTAATATTATTTCTAAAGTAATAATTTTATTTAAAGTAATTAGAGAAATAAATAAATTGGATGACAAATAATATATATTAAAGAAATAATATTTATTAAAATAGTAAGATTTAATGAAGTAATAATATTTATGAAAGTAATAATATTAATTAAAGTAATAATATTGATTAATGTAATAATAATTTATTAAACTAATTATATTTATCAAAGTTATAATATTTATTAAAGTAATAATAGTTATTAAAGTAAGAAGAGTGAAACTAATTGCAAAGGCGAAACTCTATGGAAGAAACCTAATGAAAGCTAATGGGCAGTCAGTGTTTTGAGATACAGTGCGGGAGTTTTAGAATGGTCTGACAAGGATTTGCTTGCCATGGATATCAAAACAAAAAATGTTTTAGCAATATTTGGTATATTTTACATACGAAGTAGCGTAGTAGGGCTGTATCAAAAGAGGAATGACTGTGGGAGAGGATTGAAAAGTGTGAAAGATTGTGTTAGAAGCGAGGATATGTCGTTGAAGGAGCATGTGGTTAGAAGCGAGGAGTGGATGCTTAAGCTTGTGGACAATGAAGTGAAGGTATGTGAGACCAAGGCTGATTACGTGAAACATATGGATAGAGAAAGGGCAGAGTAACTTGCTAGGAAGAAAATGCATGGAAGGTTCTTCCAGAAGTGACTGATGAAAGATCATGACAAATGGTTTAGAGATGGGTATCTGGCTAAGAGTACTGAAGCTTTTGTTCGTGCAGAGCAAGAGCAGGCATTAGTAACACGATTGTTCTAGGAGAGGAAGTTGCTGCAGAATGCCGGATTTGTAGTAAGACCTCAGAGTCAATTGCGCACCTTGCAGTAGGGTGTAGTGGACTGTCCCAGAGAGAGTACCACAAAAGTCATGATCGCATGGGACTCCGGATATATTGGGAGGTGTGTAATAGGGTTGGGATGAAGTGTGCTGGAAAATGGTTTGCAGAGGTGCCTGATAAAGTGAGAACAAGTGAGGATGGCAATGTAGAGGTATGATGGGACAAAAGTATCATAACAACCAAGCAATTGGAACATAATCGTCCGGATTTGGTCGTCATTGACAAGGTCTCAAAAAACTGGCAGATTTTAGACTTTTCAGTACCCTGGGACAGTTATGTGAGAGAGAAGGAGAAGTGGAGCAATTATGCTCCATTGGCCTTGGAGATAAGGCGTATACACGGGGCTAAAACACAAATAATCCCGATCATAGTTGGTACACTAGGAGTAGTAACAAGTCGTCTGGAAGGACAATTGAAAAAACTACAAATCCCCGATGTTTTGGGGGGGCCTTCAGACCCCTGCAATTGTAGGAATTGTAGGTACCACCAACATCCTTAGGAAAACCCTTAATCTTTGAAGCTCCTGGTTTGAAGGCGGGATTAAGCGAAGTCCTCTTGAAATGAATCTTCCAGAGAGACATTGATAAACGAAATCAGAATTCTTATTATTGTGATTTATTCACTATGAGTTTTCATATAGGCAATAATCGAAAATTTAACTGTGGAGTTCCGTGAATGTTAGTCGAAGGATTAGCAGACAGGATGTGGTCAATTTTCTCAGATATGTTTTTATAACGGGAATTTTATCATGACGTTCAATGAAGGTTATCCCATTGCACAACAAGAAGGAAAAAAAACGAAAGAATACCACGATAAACAAGAATTTTTTTAATACATGGGAAGTTAAATAGTGAAAGAAAGATGTAGTCAGTTTTATATTCACCAATAACAGTGTCTGCTAAATTAGTCCCTCTGGCAGTTCTCAAAGAACTCCATTAACAATATTGTAAGGGATAGTAGGGGTAAGAATATAGGTGCAGTCAGGGCTTACTGTGTGTCAAAAAACTTAAATAAAACATGTCAACACTTAATCTTTTTAAAAGAGGGTGTATGTAAATTATCTCCCTTGCGCTATTAACTTAAATGTTCTCATTCGAGAAAATTCCAAGCCTCTTGGTTCTGTAATCCAAGAAAATAATCCAAATCTTCTGTGCTGTAATGTATTATTATAGAAGATTTCTTCTTGGTTCCTTTTGACTTGTGAATTCTAACGCCTCGCTGGAGTTAGTGTTCTTTTTTTACATGACAAATTCTAGGCCTTTAAATAGTTCTTTCTTCTTCGGTGAAGAGGTCGTTGTAATTTCGTTTACAACTCTGAATTTTTTAAAACAGTATTTTCTGACTAATTCTGTGTGGTCTTCCTTGACGAATCTCGCTGGTTTCTCTTGTTTAAACTTGCGATTTTTAACGTCTTTTCTCTTCATGCAGGATAGTGAGCCGACTTCTCTTTCTCTTGTTCAAACTTTTAACTAAATTGCGCACACATCTTTAACCAATCTAAAGGCACGCATTCAACATGTGATATAACAAGCAGTAGCAGCACAAGATACACCAAGAAAGGGGGGGGTAAAGAAGGGGAGGAAGAGAGAAGGAAAGACAGAAGGTGTAAAATAAAATTTCTACACTTAACGATAGTAACTCCGCTGTTGTGGGGGCAAATATAAAAGCAGTGGTGTGAGCAAGGGCAACCCGGAAGCACATATGGGGTAAATTAGGATCTTCTCTTAAGAGATGAAAGCCATCTCTAAGGTAAGCAATTATTCCATGCTATTGGGGATCAGATTTGGATGTTAAGTTAAAGTATCCGTTAATTACGAACTTATCTAGGGAAATAGTCGGTCCAGTGCCAGTTTCGCTTAGGAATAATAGGTCTGGTTTAGCCTCCTGTAATTGGGTTTCAACCTCTGGAAGATTGGAACGGAAGGAGACATGGTAGTGGGGGGTGTCTACGTTGGAAGTTGGAATTCTGGTTTTATTCGTGCATTTTTTCTGGAAACTATTATGAATAGTTTCTATAAGAGCTTTGGGATTTGTGGAACGGGTGGACAGACTTGGTTAGAACAGGGCAGAGAGGGAAAGTAAGAGAAATAGTTTATTTGTAGCACATGATAAGGTTAAGCCGTAACAATTACCCTCTAATATGGCATCGAGAAGCTTCACCAGAATCCATTCACCAAATGGCAATACAGCAGCTCTAGTACGTTGCACCTGCTGATAGGACACCATTCTTTAGTGTTTAATCCAAGCCTCAGGTCCCAGACTATCAGGCGGATAACGTCATTAATATCGGATTACCAAAGTCAAATCACAGCTAAAAATAATCGTCCGCGTCCATAAACATCGAATCGAAAATTCGAAAACAAAATAAAACGAATTTTATAAAAACTGAAATAAAACGTTTTCTTCCCGCACTCTTATTAGTGACATTACCACAAGGATAGGCATAAAAACAGAAAATTTCCAACATTAGGCTACTGTTCACGCAAACATACTGACGGCGTAGAATACAACATTTTCTTCTCCCTTTGTCAGAAAAATAACTCCTTGTAAATGAAGACTGAGGGACAAATTAGCAGAAGCAAAAGCTATGGGAGCTGCCAGTAGCGCATCCACAATACATTGTCTATTTTCCATTAAAAAAAAATGTGATAATATTAAGTATTGTATTTAATACAAGTTCAATTGACCTATTAAGGAGAAAGGATGGCGATAGATTCAACTCTCACCAACTGGAAATAAATCGAATTGACACATCTATTTATAATATATTAAACTCGATTATAAATTTAATAAAACAATCAAATAAAAAATATAAATTGAAAACCGAAAGAAATATAATTAATATGAGCATTTGCATCTAATAAAAAAGAAAATATCACAAATTCACAACTTATCTGGTAAAAGCGTCCGTCTTGTATGAAAACTATGAAGGATACTATTTGCTTGAAATATATCTCAGCGTTCACAACTAATAAAAAAAAAAACAAAAACAACAACAAAAAAAAACGTCGCTACGTGCTATAGTTCTGTAGTAGGACTAGTATGTCGTTTTATCTGGATGCGTTAAGAACAGAATTTCCGGATCTATTTATGCTATATTTAAAATAAACTTTCCAAATAAAATCAATACATTATTGGATGAGAAAGCCTATTATACATTTGATAAAACAGTAAAAAATATAAATTAAAAACTGAAATAAATATAAATAATATTAGCATTTGCATCTAATAAAAAAGAAAATATCGCAAATTCACAACTTATCTGCTGAAAGCATCCGTCTTAAATTTAAACTATTCTGGATAGTGTTTGTTTTAGTAAACCAGCGTTCACAACTTAAAAAGAACAAAAAAACAAACCGTCGTTACGTGCTAGTTCTTTAGTTGGACTAGTATGTCATTTTACATGGATGCGAGATGCAGGAGGGGAGGGGGTGTTAAGAGAACAGAATAATCAGATCTATTTATGCTATATCCTGTAATATTTTGATTGCAGAAATTCCCCTCTTGACAAAATTACCATAGGTTTGCCACACGGAAATTTATTATGTCTAAACTTTTAGGCACCGCCAAAAATGGCCGAAAACTCAAGTTGTTGTTGTTTTTTAAAACGAAATTACATTTATTTCTGAGTAACTTTTTTTTTTCCAGAAAGATAAAACCCTGAATTTTATCATATAGAAAACAGAATAATGTAAAACTTTTTCTACTATTTTTAATTAAATTTTAAATGTTAAATTTTCCCCAAAAGTTAACAATTGACATTTTTTGTCTTGCACAAAAAACGTACATAAATATTAAAAAAAAAAAGTTTTTTAAATAATTAATTTATCTATTTGTTGTCTAACTAAGATTTATGATGATTTTCTATGAGAATATGCAAAAATATTATAATATAAGTACCTGGATTTCAAATAATTCCACTTATTCATATAGGCAACCAGTTACTTCGCGTCGATCTAGAGTCTAGAGCGACAATGTTTACGTTTGTGTTTAATAAAAAGCAAACTATGGAAGACCAAACAGGCCAAAAAAACTTATTTTTCAGTGACTAAAATTTCAATGTATTATTAACGCCGAGGCTGGCCAGTACCAGATGGGTGACCATTTGCATGAGTTTGGTTTTTGATGTGTATGTGTGTGGGGGCCAGGCTCCCCAAAATGGAGGGGGGGCAATTTAAAGCTGGATAAAAAAAAATATTTCAGCGCGTTTGGTCCACCGTAGTCGAAAGGCGGCAAACGTTTTCAAACGGGATCGAACAAATGATGCTATTTTTAACATAAAGGGCACAATATTTATCGAATTTTTTTTTTGTATCGATTCTTCAAAGCATGCCCTGTTTAATAATGGTCATGCACTATTCGGCTCGCTAAAAACAAAAAAAAATTGTTAATTTATTTATCAAAGATTTTAAAATGGCTTTTTTCGTATAAATATTAATTTTTTTTTTGTTTTGCTTAACTTAAATTAATTATTTTACTTAACATATTCACCGAATTTCACACTTCAAAACTCAAAAACGTTACATAAGATGGTGGGTTTAGACTCTAAACCCACCATCTTATGTAACGTTTGTGCGCCGTTAAACACATTCACTCGTGATATTAACATGGTAGATTCCATCCATAGAGAACCACCATCACAATCGCAACATTATAAGAGGAAGGAGTCCCTACTTTTCTCTATATATATTTAGTCCTACCACTGCTACCAATTGTCACCGGATAGGATTCTGCATTTTTCTACTGCAGTGCGATTACATCCTTCGTAACTGAAAGATTACATACATAAACATAACATATTCCTTCCGATTTCCGTATCAAAATTATTAACTTCTCGCCGACAATGTTCTGGATTTTACGATTGACTGAAACAGAACATGCCAGAAAAAACGAATTCTTACATTAACTAACACTTTTAAAAGTTAACAAACATGGCATCGCTTTCCACAGGAGACACTAACATTAAAACGACCAACATTTACGGATTATTAATCATTCAGAAAGAGACATTTACATATTGCTAACCTGATTACGAAAATCTCATTCAAATTTTGTGCAGACAAGTGCTTTTAGAGATATAAACACACGTATTCAACACTAATTCAGTGCCTGCCAGATGTGTACTCGCGAGTGCGATACAAAAATCTACTTCTCTCTTATCGACACTGTCACTAACCATATCATTTGCGGTTGGGTATGCTGCTTACGATTTTCACGGTTAAATTTGGGGGATTTAATTTCTCTCCCACCCCAACTAAAAAGGGGTGCTCTGCTTCGATATAGTTCTTTACACGAGGATGTTGGGGTGTCTATTCCAAGGGGAGGTTGGCGGTGTCTATTCTAAATGCCGCCCTTAACATGGGAAGTTTCTATCAATCTAAACAGTTCATATACAGTGAGAATCCCTAAATTCTAAACAAATCTATTCTTATTCTGATGGACCATTTTTCCTAATTTTATTATTGCATACGGATTTATGCATTCCCTTTTTTGCTTTTTTCAGATTCAAACAGTGCCTGCAGGTTATTAGCAACTGTAGATTACTTTTTGCGAGGAGGGGGGGGGCTTCCACTGGGTAACGCCAGTTAACGGGTCCTGCTAGTTTAAAATAAACTTGCCAGATAAAATCAGTACATTCTTGAACGAGAAAGCCTATTATATACTTAATAAAACAATCCAATAAAAAATATAAATTAAAAACTGAAATAAATATTATTAATTGCATTTGCATCTAATAAAAAAGAAAATATCGCCTGTTCCCTGGAGTTTGGGTGACAACAATCTTTCCAGAATTCCACTATACTCCATATCTTCTGCCAAACTTTTAAATGACTTCGAATTATCGCAACAACCACTTATCATTGATTTTTTATTGGTTTAATTATTATTATTTGTATTATTTAATTATCACCACAGACATTCACAGGTAAAAACTTGAATAAATACGCTCCGATTTTCCTATATCGATTATCTACACTTCGGTCACTATCTGCAGGACACACTAGTAAGCGCTAAAATAAATAAATAAATAAAAACTATAAACTGCTCATAAATAGACAGTTCGCTACTGATAGCCTTATTACATGGAACTAACGTGCGCAAGTAAAATAATTCATATACACACAGTCCTCTCCGTCAATTAAAATTGCTGTATTTACACAAAAGAAACGAAATAGGTAAAACCTTTAAACTGTCGAATAAAAATTCACGGTTTTAATATTCTCAGCAAATTCTCATTTAATAATACCATCGCCAAATCACTGCTAAAAATAATCATCCGCGTCCCTGGAGTTTGGGTGACAACAATCTTTCCAAAATTCCGCTATACTTCATATCTTCTGCCAAACTTTTAAATGACTTCGATTATCGCAACAGCCACTTATTGATTTTTTATTGGTTTAATTATTATTATTTATATTATTTAATTCTACTCAATAAAAGTTCTGACACATGTCATTATCAGACATTACTTACTGTCCGAGTGAGAACAAGTCATCTCACATTTCTACTACTCTTCACCTTTTCTCATAATCTTTGCAAATTATTTTGATATCGCAACAACCACTTACCATTAATTTCTTGTTAGCAGCAACCATTGGTCTTGATGATGATGATGATTATAATAATAATAATAATAATAATAATAATAATAATAATAATAATAGCAGCAGCTGTTATTGTTATTGGTATTGTTTTGGCTGTCATTACTTGTTGTTACTACTATTATTATTACTGGTTAGGGGAAGTGATGAGAAGGAGTTTGAAGGATTTAAGGCAGATGAGATCAATGACTCTGAGATAATGGAACCAATGGAAGGAGAAGGTGTATGGAGAAGTGGTGATGAAGTTCGAGCTTTGACCTGTAGAAAAAGAAGTACTTCAGAAGTTAAGAGAGGGTCTTCTTGGAGACGAGATCATAGATATTCTAAACATCAAGAGTAGTGATAGGCGGAAGATGAAAAGCACGGTAAAAATAGTGTAAGGAGTAATTCACAACATCATAAGAAAGAATATATCGATTACGGAACTTAACAGGCTTCTATATGCAGTGTCATACGTTTGTGCGAATCGTCTTGGCGTAATACAGAAGAAAAAGAAGGAAATGAAGGATAAAAGGCCATACTGGCAGAGGCGGCTTGAAGAAAGTATTAAACGGTGGCAGAAAGACATTGGTAGAATCAAAGAAATAAGAAAAGGAGTTAATCTAGGACATAAAGCCAAGACGAGCTTGAAAGGAGGTATAGATTGCTGGAAAAGGGGACCATGACTGTTCTTACAATGTTGAAAGAGAAGGTCCACACTGGTAGTATGAAAATTAGGAACTTTGTTGGAAAAAGTGTTGCATTCCGGCAGAACAACCTTTTCCGGAACAATCAGTCTCAGCTGTATAAAGAATTAAATGGTAGTAAACAGATGGGAAATAACAACACTCCAAATGCAGATGATGCCAGGAAGTTCTGGAGTGGGATTTGGTCTGTCGAAGGGCGATATAATAAGAAGGCTAACTGGTTGAGAGAGGTCAGAGAAAGGCTATCAGGAATGCAGCAGATAAAGAACGTTGAGATAACCATTGATGACGTTAAGGCTGGCATATGAAGATATGACAAACTGGAAAGCACCTGTTCCAGATGGAGTGATGGGCTTCTGGTTCAAACAGTTCCAATGCATTATTCACCTATAGCTGCTGCCCTACAAAAGGTCATAGAGTTGGGAGATGTCCCTGGTTGGCTTGTTAATGGGAGGACGATACTAATTTGGAAAGATCCTGCATGTGCCTGAAACTGACGGCCAGTATGTGAGTCTCCTAGACCTTTTTCTCACAACTTGCCCTGAACTATGTTCAGTTTCTATTCTGTCTCCTTTTGGATCATCCGACCACTCTGTTGTATAAATTAAGATAAAAATGAAATGTAATGAGTCCTCAGAGTACCTTTCCATCGTACAGTATATCGATACACTATGGCTGACTGGGATAGCTTCCGTACATTTATATCAAATCTACCTCTGCATTCCATGTTTAAAAAGGATGTATTCTCTATAATGTCAGACCTGATGGAATGGTTAATTGTAGTTATAGGTCGTTTCATACCCTCGAAAAGTTCCATCAAAAACTTAACAGCCATCCGTGATTCTCTCCAGAATGTATTGCTGCCATTGCACACAGAAATCACTTTTTTCCATTGCTTCCAACGTAATAGATGTATGGAGACTAAAGCCACTTTCAGGACTGCCAGCAACCACCATTGTAAGAAAGTAATAAAGAATGCAAGAGAGTTGTATGCTCAGTTCGTCAAGTCCAAAGTAGCTGAGCAGTGGCTTGGTTCCCACCAGTTTTGGCAAATAGCAAACAGAATTCTTAACAGAAGCGTGTGCTCTATCCCAACTATCATCAATGAACCTGAGGTAATCTCGGCAGCATCAGACAAAGCCAAACTCTTTGCCAAGAACTTTTCATCTAATTCTACCCTTTGCGACCAAGGCTGCCAACCCCCAATATTTCCTCTGTATCAGAAAAACTATGTGATATACAAATATCTGTACATGATGTTGCCAAGCTAATCAAGAACCTTGATTCTAGTAAAGCAACCGGCCCTGACGGTATTCTAATGATAGTAATCAAAAGATTTCAACCTGAACTAGCGCCCATACTTACAAAACTGTTTAAATGTTGTCTTAAAGAGAACTGCTTCCCATCACCCTGGAAAATCTCATCAGTATGCCCTGTATTTAAGAATTCAGGTGATCGCTCATCCCCTTCTCAGTACAGGCCAATAAGTCTCCTATGCGTCATGAGTAAGTTGCTGGAATCTGTGTTAAATAGAGAAGTAATCAACCATCTCAGCAAAAATAACCCTCTTAGTGGCACATAATATGGTGTCCGTTCTACTAGATCTACAGCAGATGTGCTTACAGTTATATCTCATGATTAGTGAATCACTCGACAGTGGCAACCTTTCTAGGGCAATTTCTCTTGACATATCAAAGGCCTTTTGATAGGGTATGGCATAAAGGTTTACTTCACAAGATGTCCAGCTATAGTATAGCTGGAAATGTCTTCTCAATTATTAAATCATTTCTCTCTGATAGGTTCATAAGAGTAGTAGTTGATGGGCAAAAATCAGAAGCTCACAGTATTAATGCTGGAGTCCCCCAGGGGTCCATCCTGGGTCCAATTGTTTTCCTGATCTACATTAATGATCTTCCAAATCACATCCTTACATCATTTGTAGACATTTATGCTGATGACACTACCATATATGGTAGCACATCTAAGACCTTCTCTCCGATTCTCTCTCCTCTGATCTTGAGTACATGGTACAATGGGAAAGGAGTGGCTGGTTACTTTTAATGCATCTAAAACCAAGCTTCTATCTTTACATCATCAACTTTTTGATCCCCATCTGGCATCAATTGAAATGAATGGCTCTCGTCATAGGGAGGCATCATGTTTTGACAAGCTTCTGAGCTTGATCTTCACTCCTGATCTTAAATTGAACACTTACATCAAATCTGTTGCCAAGGCTGCTGGAAAAATGGTGGGATCCTTGTATCGATCCAGTAGATATCTCACTGCTGATGCAATTCTCTATCTATATAAGAGCCAGGTACGTCCTAGGATGGAGTACTGTTGCCCCATCTGGGCAGAAGCTGCTAGAAAGGACTTGTCCTGTCTTGATAGAGTTCAAAATAGACTTCGTAGCCTCGTAGGAGATGTCCTTTTCCCTTCCTTGCAATCTCTATCTCACAGAAGAGATGTTGCGAATTTGCCTCTGCTTTATCTTTATTTTCATGGAAAGTGTTCGACTGAGCTTCAATCTATGGTCCTCCCTCGCCAAACTTTCACAAGAAACACTCGTCTAGCTGTAAACACTATCAATAATCCCCCCACTGTGCCTAAACCTAAACGTAGATTCCATGAACAAAGCTTCTTTCTTAGAACTGTACGCCTGTGGAATTTTCTTCCGTTTTCCTGCTTTCCAGCTAACTACAATATGGTTGTCTTCAAGTCTAACGTAAACAAGTTCTTGATGCGTTGTTCCACTTAAGTTAACAAATTTACCAAATTTCCATTACTAATGATTACTATATTGTCCAATTGACTACTGTACATGCTTAACCCTTATCCTCGAGTGGTCTCTGGGCCTTGATAAGTGGTTACGCCTATGTAAAAAAAAAAAAAACCCAAAAAGATAAGGCAGTAATGCCGGATGCAAAGAGGAAGAAGAGGAATCTGAGTGCAGCTTTGATCAATGACAGAAAGGCTTACGACATGGATTCATGGATCCGTGAAACACTATTGATGGTGAAGGTTGCTAGGAATGTGGTAGGGCTTTTGGAGACAAGTATGGCTCAATGGAAAACGCTGCTGACAGCAAACAGAGAGGTGCTGGGACAGGTTGGCAGTAAACCAGAATATTCCAAAGAGATTTGTTATCTCCACTTCTTTGTGTAATGATAATGATGCCACTGAGCATCCTCTTGAAGAGAGAAAAACTGGGGAATAACTTTGGAAGACGCCTCAACCATTTACTGTTTATGGATGATTTGAAGATATTTGGTAGAAATGAAAAGGAAATGGAGAGACTGGTAGAGATCGTAGGGACATACTCAGTAGACATCAGGATGAATTTGGGATTAGTAAATGTGTGGTGCTGGTGATGAAAAGAGGAGTAAAGGTTCATTCGAATGGAATAGTGCTGCCAAATGGAGAAATTATGAAAGAAATAGAAGATACAGGATATAAGTATTTGGGAGTGTTCTAGGGTGTAGGCATCATGAACAGAGAAATGAAGGAGAAAGTCAGGAAGGAGTATCTTAGAAGAGTGAAACTAATTGCAAAGTCGAAACTGTATGGAAGAAACTTAATGAAAGCAGTGAATGCATGGGCAGTAAGTGTTTTGAGATACAATGCGGGAATTTTACAATGATCTAACAAGGAGCTGCATGCCATCGATATCAAAACAAGAAAAGTTTTAGCAATGTTTGGTATATTCCACATTCGAAGTAGCGTAGCAAGGCTGTATCAAAGAAAGACAATGGGATAGGATTGAAAAGTGTAAAAGATTGTGTTAGAACTTAGATGTCGTTGAAGGAGCATGAGGTTAGAAGTGAGGAGTGGATGCTTAAGGTTGTGGCCAATGAAGTGGAAGTATGTGAGACCAAAGCTTATTATGTGAAACGTATGGATAGAGAAAGGGCAGAGTAACTGGCTAGGAAGAAAATGCATGGAAGGTTTTTCCAGGATATAGCAGAAGTGGCTGATGAAAGATCATAGCAATAGCTTAGAGCTGGGTATATGGCTAAGAGTACTGAAGCTTTTGTTTGTGCAGCACAAGAGCAGGCATTAGGAACACGATTGTTCAAAAAAAGTGGTTCTACGAGAGGAAGTTGCTGCAGAATACCGGGTTGGTGGTAAAACCTCAGAATCAATTGCACATCTTGCAGCAGGGTGTAGTGGATTAACCGAAAGAGAGTACCACAAATGACACGTAGCAGGGGTCTCCGGATATATTGGGATGTCTGTAAGAAGGGTGAAGTGTGCTGGAAAGTGGTTTGAGAAGGTGCCTGATGAAGTGAGAACAAGTGAGGATGGAAATGTAGAAGTATAGTGGGACAAAAGTATCATAACGACCAAGAAATTGGAACATAATCGTCTGGATTTGGTCGTCATTGACAAGGTCTCCAAAAACTGGCAGATTTTAGACTTCTCAGTACCCTGAGACAGGAATATGGGGGAAAAAGGAGAACGAGAAGTGAAGCAATTATGCTCCATTGGCCTTGGACATAAGGCGTATACACAGGGTTAAAGCACAAATAACCTGTTGTAGGTGCGCTAGGAGTGGTACAAAGTCGTCTGGAAGGACAATTGAAAAAACTATGAATTCCCAATGTTTTAGGCGGCCTTTAGACTTCTGCTTATTACCAACATCCTTAGGAAAACCATAGATCTTCCCTCAAATTAAGATGGCAATAAGCCTCCCCAGAGTCCCAGTCCTCTTTGCACTCATCCAATGGAGGTCTGGCTAGTGCTTTCTCTCCTCTGTCTTTCCATCTTCCTTGACCCTCATTATTTGATGGTCACCAAAAACGTGCCTGTTTATGGTGACCCTTATTGAGAAAGAAGAAAAAAAAAAGCAGGGTTATTTTTCAGTTATACAATTTCAGTTTTCATGATTCCATGTGATGTTTGTGTTTTACATCTGTATCCATTTCTGTGTCCAATTTGTGTGTAGTTTATGTGTGGTGTTTTCTCCACATTCAAGGGGTTTCCTTAATATTTCTGCAGTTTTCATTATTAAAATTCGTTGTATCTTCTCCGTCATCCTTCTGATTTCAATTTCTCCCATTCTTTTTACAAAGTTTTTTTGGTATTGTTCCTAGCGCTCCTAGTATTATTAATGATATCTTTACTTTCTTCATTCTCCAGATCCCTTTAGCCAGTTCTGTGTATTTGCTCTGTTTTTCAGTCTCCTTGTGTGGTCTACTGGAACGGCAAAATCTACAATCTGGCAGAACTTTTCTTCTTGTTAACTATTATGATATCGAGTCTTCTTGCTTGGAGTGGTTTATCCATTTGTATATCCATGTTCCATAGGATCTTGTGACTTTCATTTTTCAAGCTACCCGTTTGTGTTTGTACCATTCGCCTGTGTGTTCAAGATGCAATTGCTTGCATAATTGCCAAATGTACTGCCTTCCCAACTTCATTGTATCAATTTTTATATTCTTTTTGGGCTAGTTTGCTGCATTCACTTATTATGTGGTTCATTGTTTTTGTATCTTTGTCTGCAGAGTCTGCATTTGCTGTTTTCTTGTGTCTTGTCGATCCTTGCTTTTGTGTGGTTGGTTATAATTACGTTATCTTGTGCAGCTGTTATTAGTGATTCAGTTTTTCTGTTAAGGTTTCCTTTTTGTAGCCATTTCCAAGTGTTTTTGTTCGTCTCTTTTTTTGTCATCCTTATGAATCGTCCATGTAACTGTTTCTCTTTCAATTCTTCTTTCCTTGTTTTATTCCTCATCTCTTTTTCTATCTTGTTTATTTCTTCCGTGTCTCTTGCTGCAGTAATTATTCTTTTGGTGTTATGCATTATGTATTTTTCTAATCATTTTTTTGTGTTATTTATACAGTCTTCTATACAGACCAGCCGTCTTCCTCCGTCTTTCCTTTTCACATATAATCGGTCAGTATCGTCCTTTTGGTTTAGTGCATTATGCATTGTCATGAGTTTCCTAGTCTTCTGATCGAGATTCCTTAGTTCTTCTTTCGTCCAGCTTATAAGCGGTCCAGAGTATCTTATTAGTGACACTGCTCATGTGTTTATTCCTTTAATTAGGTTTCGACTATTTAGTTTGGTTTCAAGGAGTCTTCTCGTTCTTCTCAAGTATTCCTTTCAAATGTTCTCTTTAATTTCCATTGCTTTGATGGGGTCTGCTTCCAACTCTCCCAAGTATTTGCAATAATGATGAGCAGAAAACTGGAAGCAACGGAAGGTTTTCTCTTCCTCATGGTAAGCAGTGCACAAATTTCCATACCGAATTCCATTTGGATATTCCGGTTAAAGATTCTGGTCATGTTTATTAGTGTTTCTAGTTCTGTCTTTATTTTTGCAAACAATTTCAGGTCATCCATGTACATTAAGTGGTTCATTCTTCCTTCTCTGTTAGTGAACTTGTATCCAGCTTGGCATTTTCTTAGGATGTTGTTCAAGGGCATCATGGCTATAATGAACAGTAATGGTGATAGGGAATCAACTTGGAAGATTCCTCCTTGTATTTTGATTTTAGTTATGTATTGTCAGTTTAAGTCTCCATGTTTTTGTTGCATTTTCTATTAGATTGGTTATTTTACCTGATATGTTGTATATTCTATTATCCATACTTGCAGAATTCTATCATATGCTTTCTAATAGTCTATCCATGGCATGGTTTCTTCTTTTGACCTCCTTCAGAATCCTTTGATCTATGTATAATAGGTCGTGTGTTCCTCTTTTTCCTTTTTGGCATTCTTTCTGCTCCTTCTGGGAGTATTCTGAAGTTATGAAGAGAATGATAAATTTGTTCTCTCAGTTGTGTAGTTAGTATTTTCCACATTGTAGGTAAACAGGATCTGTAGTTGTTGGGGATAATCCCCTTTTCTGCGTCTTTTTGCACCAGTGTGGTTCTACCTTTGGTCATTCATTCTGGTACATGTGTTTCGAGGATGTATATTTTTAGGTGCTGAACTAGCCTTTCTGTGGGGTATATGCGAAAGGCGGGGGGTGGGGTGGGCGTATCTGCATCACTCTTTGGGAAAGAAGGAAAGGATGGCTAGCTCATTTATATACACGAAGGGCATCTTGGGAAGGCAGGGCATGATGGGAGAAGCTATTTTTTTTCCTGTCTCTTCCTTTTTTTTCTAGATAGGAAGATATAAAAGCTGGGAAAAATTCCCTGGAAGACACAAAAACAAAAGAGTCGTGAATATCTTCTCTTAAAGTATTTCGTGTTACTGACATTCAGATTGTGCGGTGTAACATTGGTGGCAAGAGGCCAAGTGTGGTCGATTGGAAAAGAAAAGGGCAGAAACGAGCTGTTATCGAGCGAGTGACTCACTCCTTCCCGAACCCCAGGACCAATCCTGATTGTAACTTTTAGACTTTCATGTAGTGTTGTGAATTTCTTAAACCAAAAGGCATGTATTCAGTCATGACCTGGTGCTCTCCAGTTGACCATTTTTCATAGGGTTGTCTTGAGGGGTTCCTTGCTGATTTTATTCTCTATTCCTTTTTCGATTTGATGTGACTCTTCTTTTTTCTTTCAAACATCCTGCTTTTCTATTTAAGCCATTCTCCTTTCCTTCTTCCCACATCTGGCTCCAGCAGCGTTTTGTTTCCATCAGGTCCGGTTGTTCTGTTTTTTTTTCCTTCTCTATTTACATTTTTATAGAATTGACTCCTATTTTGCTTGCACGGTTCAGGTTTGTATTGGTATTATCTTAATCTCGCTTCTTTTGAAGCTATTTTTTCCTTCACTTCTTCCTGTTTCTTGTTGAGCTTTTCTTTGCTGATTGCATTTCTACTTTTCTAATTTTCTAACCTCTTCTAGTTGCTTTCATTCTGTTTATCGCTTGGATTTCTTTCTCTAGTTTGTTGATCTGGGTTTCCAGCCTCAATTCCCATCCAGATTTTGTTGGTCCTTTTTCTTTCTCAGTTCTTTGTTTTTCCCTTTAAACTTTCATACTCACAATCTTGGCACCTGCATAAATTAAATTGTTTAGGTCTGTAATGTTGTAATTGTTGGGATGTATCAGAGGAGTTTGTTTGCTTTCTCTTTTTCAGCTTTTAGTTGTTTCCACTCTTGGTTACTTAAGGATGGAAGCTTTGTGTTTTCCTCGTTCATAAGATTCTTGATGCTTCAGCTAATTCATTTTCGTTAGGTTCTGTAGTTTCACAGATTTCGGTTTATTATTATTATTATTATTATTATTATTATTATTATTATTATTATTTCTCTATAAAACTATCGGGGTGTTGTAACCAAAAATGCACCAACCTCATTCACGGGAGAATGTAAAAAAATAATTTGTTTTAGCGAATTTAATTTTTTTTTCTCTCCCATTTGTTATATTGGTATTTGAGCGGAGAATCTAACATTTCTTTTCATTTTGAGAATTTGTTTTAGTTTTTAATTACTAACACAGCGGAGAATTTAACTTTTTTTTCTTTCTTCCATTTCTTATTTTGAGCGGAGAATTTATTTTATTTTCATTTTGATCTCTTTTTCCGATCCGGCGTTACCTTTTATAGGTACTCCTGCAGTCCTGCACTTTACGACCCGAGCTATTTTTTAACGCTATTATTTAGAAACCTATTATTTAACATGGGGAAGGGAGGGTGTATTGTAACTATTCTGTACTTTCACCTAACAATTCAATTAAAAAAAAGGTAAATATGAAGAATTACTCCACCATCAAATTCCTTTAAAATTACCACTCTTATAGGTTTTCGGGGTCGCTGAAAATGAAAATAACGTTTAAAATTACGGCAAACGAGTAGTTTCCAAGATTGAATTTACTTGTAAACTGGTTTATTAATTGTAGAAAACAAAAACAAACGGGAGAAAAAAGGAGCTCAAAATGAAAGAAAAATAAAACAAATTATTTTTACAATTGTAGCCATCCGTATTATAAGATTTGTGTGACGTCACTTCCAATGTAAATAAAGAAGTGCGGAGCGTCAGGATAACCCTAATATTCTATATAATTAATTGTCTACATAATTAGGTAAATATTCAGATACGTTACAACAGAACACCGACCACTCTAATTTGTTTTTAGAGGTAATCGAGGTCGCTGACAACGAATCTGATACTCAAACCGGGTGCAAATTAACCGTTTGCATGGTATTAATCCCTGAACCCACGACATTTTACAGCTTCCGCCACTAAGCTACGAAGTCTATTTTGAACTATGTCAAGGCAGGATAAGCTGCTTCTAGCAGCTCCTGCCCAGATGTGGCAACAGTACTCCATCGTTGGCCGCATCTGACGTTTATATTGCATCAGCAGCGAGATATCTACTGGAGCGGTAGAAGGATCCCACCATTTTTCCAGCGACCTTGGCAATGGATTTGGTATACGTTCCATTTCAGGTCAGGAGTAAGGATCAAGCCCAGAAGCTTGTCAAAACATGAAGCCTCCCCAAGACGAGAGCTATTCATTTCAATTGACGCCAGATTGGCATCAGAGCGTAGATGATTTAGAGATAGAAGCTTGGTTTTAGATACATTAAAAGTAACCAGCCACTTCTTTCCCCATTGTACCACATGCTCAAGATCAGAGGAAAGAGAATCAGAGAGAACTTGGTTGTTTACGATCTTTGATGTGCTAATATAGATTGTAGTGTCATCAGCATAAATGTCTACGAATGATGTAAGGATGTGATTTGGAAGATCATTAATGTAGATCAGGAAGAGAGTTGGACCCAGGATGAACCCATGAGCGACTCCAGCATTAATAGTAGAGCTTCTGATTTCTGCCCATCAATGACTACTCTTAAGAACCTATCTGAGAAATGATTTAATAATTGAGAAGACATTTCCAGCTATACCATAGTTGAAGATTTTGTGAAGTAGACCTTAATCAAAGGCCTTTGATATGTTAAGAGCAATTGCCCTAGAGAGAACGCCTCCGTCGAGAAATTCGCTAATCCTATGAGATATAACTGTAAGCACTTCTGCTGTATATCTAGCAGAACGGAAACCATATTGCACGTCTCTGACAAGGTTATTTTTGCTGAGATGGTTGACTACTTCTTTATTTAACACATATTCCAACAGCTTACTCATGAGGCACAGGAGACTTATTGGTCTGTACTTAGGGGGAGATGAGCGATCACCTGAATTCTTAAATACAGGACATACTGATGAGATTTTCCACGGTGTTAGGAAGCACTTCTCCTTAAGACAGCGCTTAAATAACTTTGTAAGTATGGGCGCTAGTTCTGGTTGAAGCTTTTTGAACACTATAATTGGAATGCCGTCAGGGCCAGTTGTTTTACTGGAATCAAGGTTTTTGATTAGCTTGGCAACATCACGTACAGATATTTGTATGTCGGATAGCAGTTTTTCATACACTATGGAAAAAAAAGGCTTGGATAAGACTTTGGTCCATCTCTACGTTGTAATTTCATGGTTGATTTGTGTTCGTATTTACGTATTAAGTGATAAGTGATATGTTTACGTAACATATTTCTCATAATTTAAGAAGCCATTCGACATTTGTTGAATGAGATTTTACACGGAAACGCTTGTTAATGTGTTTAATTTCATATTCATTTTTATTTATGTAATCGTTAGCTAACGAATTTAAGGAATTTATATATTTTGAATAAATTCAGAAATAATTATATATTTGCTATTTTTACTATTGATAATTTAAAATTCACATAAGAAATTTATAATCCAATAATTAAATAACAATCTAAATAATTAAATTCACATACACTTAATTAAGTCACAATTCAACTAATTAAATAAAAATTCAAATGATTAAGTTATAATTCAAATTATTAAATTATAATACAAATAATTGAGTTACAATTCAACTAATTAAATTACAATTCAAATAATAAAGTTACAATTTAAAAAATCAAATTGCAAGTCAAATACTTAAATTACCATTTAAATAATTAATTTACAATTCAAAAAATTAAATTGCTATTCAAATGATAAAATCTTACAGTTTAAATAATTAAATTACAATTAAATTTCAATTAAAATAAATCAAATTACAATAACAATAAATAAATTGCAGTTTAAATAATTAAACTGCAATTTAAATAATTAAATTGCAGTTTAAATAATTAAATTACAATTCAAGTAATGAAATTGCCATTCATATAATAAAGTTTCGATTTAAATAATTAAATTACTATTCAATGAATTGAATTGATATTTAAATAATGAAATTACTATTCAAATAATAAAATTTCAATTCAAATAATCAAGTTTCGATTCAAATAATTAAATTACTATTCAATGAATTGAATCATTATTCAAATAATTAAATTACTATTCAAATAATAAAATTCCAATTCAAATAATAAAATTTCAATTCAAATAATTAGATTTCAATTCAAATAATAAAATTTCAATTCAAATAATCAAGTTTCGATTCAAATAATTAAATTACTATTCAATGAATTGAATCATTATTCAAATAATTAAATTACTATTCAAATAATAAAATTCCAATTCAAATAATAAAATTTCAATTCAAATAATTATGTTATGAAAATAATAAAATAAACTTAAATAAAAATAAGACTTTTCTTTCAATAATCGATTAACAAATTTTATTAAAGATTTTGTGTGAAAAATGAACGCAATGTTGACTATAACTATCTTATAGACATCATCGCACTGAGTGAGATTTATTCGCGCGCACGCAAGGATGTATGCACGTCGGCTCCTATAATAGTTACGTAGGTAGTCATGATTTCTATGTAAAAACTACTAATCAAACAAAGAGAGAAGATGGAGAGAAGATGGAGAGAAGATGGCCCAAGTCGCCCAGCAGCTCATCCGATTGCTGCATTGTGTTTGTGTGATCGTACGGACGAGAGCGCGGGCGTTTGCCACGCGTGTGCTTGTATCGATGCGTGTGTCAGTGTAAGTATTAGTGTGTATCAAGTCATTCTAATACTGTTAAAAAGTAAATCTTTATTTCAACAGAAATTGTTGATTGTGTACTTCTGTTTATATTAGTATGTTTATGCCTTCATGTTCGGCTGCCGTTCATTAAAAGGTTGACATTTGACATTTAATCTACATGAGGTTATACATTAACTTTGCGTATGGTGCAATCGTAGGAATAAATGCAAGCGTGCGTCGGTGTACTCAAAGCAGTTATCCACACACATACACACACACACGCGCGTGCACACACACATGGTTGTTCTTTTTCCTAAAAAAGTTCTTTTTTCAACCCAAAGCATATTGTCATTGAAAGGTCCCAGATTTATAGAGGACAACCTGAGTGAAAAATTGCTTGGTCATATTGCATTTATATTTCTGCATATTGCTGCAATGCTGCAGTAAAAAAAAAAAAACAGGGAACAGGAAAGGCATTCCAAAGTTAAGCGGTTCGAATAAAGAAGTTATCAGAGTAGAAAATCTTCCGACATCTACAATGAAGAGGGGGAATTTTGCTGCTATTTATGTGGGTACAAACAAGGCTTGAATCTACTTTATTGTTTAATCTATAGAGAAATTTCTACCTTTCTCTTAATAGTATTAGTAATTAAGCCCAACAGTGCACAAGTCTGACCCCCTGTAACTACACCACAAATCCATTTCTATATAAACATAGACATACATATACATATCTATATATACACAAAGTTTGAAGAAAAAATCAAAAGTGTATAGGTCTTGTCCGTTTATCACATTGAGTTCATTAAAACATTTGATGAATGCAAGCAACTGTCAGTCACCATATGCTGGCTATGCTCTGCTAAGATCGAAATACTCTCTATCACCGAAATTTAGCAACCTTGCGTTATAAATTATATCAACTAATACAATACAACACTCTTTCTCTTTATATATATATATATATATATATATATATATATATATATATATATATATATATATATATATATAGAGAGAGAGAGAGAGAGAGAGAGAGAGAGAGATGCACACACACATACACACATACAAAGAGAGAAGTAATTACTGATGACACTTTTTTTTTTACAATTGTCTTACAGTTTATGTTAAGATTAGCTAGTATATACACATATTGTGTATTTGACCTAGCACCTTATCGGTCTATGTTTAGTTCCTGATGTAGAGATCGACTTTGATTAGCATTATTTTCCATTTTATTAACTATTGAATTGAAATAGAAGTGAAAGAAAAAACTAAAAATAAGAAGCCGGAATGCTGGGAAGATGGTAAAGGGAGTTAGAAAACGAAAGAAACAAACGTGGAAATAATCAACCAAGAGAGGTGAAGGGGAGAGATAGCATTAACATCCAACTGATCAGCTTCTGTAGTAGCGGTTTGATTGTAAAAAAGATAGAAACGCAGAAATGAAGGAACGAACATATTGATTAATAGAAACAGGATGAAGTGGAGACATCAGCTGAAAAGAAATGTTTTCATATGAGTAAAGAATGAAATAAAAAGCAGAATTGGGTTCAGTTTAAAATAGAGTGAACGAACGAAGATTGGGTTCAACAATAAATAGGTAGGAATAAAAAAATGAATGAGGCGTTTAGAAAAATGTGAAGGCAATAAAAAAAGGGACAAAACTATCCGAGGTAGTTAATTTTCTCATTCTTTCTGTTTTTCATTTCTTCAAAATCATTCGATGCTAAAAGATCTCGGCAAAAGTCCTTTGTGTAATCGGCTTTCCTTATATGGAGGTACAATCATACGGCCGGGATACTTACGCTGAGAAGGGCAAAGGTGATTTCTCTCTCGTTGTTATCCGACGACATATCACCAAAGCGAGAACGGTCTGCGCAGTGAGAGCAAATAAATAAATAAAATAATAAAGTAAATTATCAAATAAATATAAAATAAAAAAGTAATAGAAAACGATATAAGATAGAGAGGTATAATACTAGATCAAAGAAAACTAAAGAAAACGCAAATGAATAGAGAAACAATCAAAATGAGAAATAAAAACAACTTATGTATTCGATGCTGACAGTAATTTGAAACATGTTTGTATCTATAATCAACGGATCATAATAAGTATATTGCTTAAATTTGCGTGACCATAAGGAAATGGCTTTCATAGATGAGGTGATTCCTTCACTTGAATATGAACACATGGCATCGAATCGTCCGTCTTCGTGTGAATGTAATATTAAACACCCGTTGAGGTTGATGAATAAATATACAAGATGGACTTGCGTATTTATTCACACAGAAAACTGGCGCGACAGATCCTCTGAAAGTTGTTGGTGTTGATGCACTTAAGATGCGGATGCTGATCACGGTTAAACTGAATGAATTGAAAGAATTGGACAAATTGAAAGTATCAGGATGCTGAAGAACGAAGAAAGGGCAGGGAGAAAATCATTTTGAATGAAGAGAGAGAGGGAGAGGAGGAAGAATAAGAGAGAGAGAGAGAGAGAGAGAGAGAAAGATAAGGGGAGAACTAGTGGAGGCTGACAAGAGACAAACAGTGAGCGAGTGCGAGGTAGTGGGCGGGTATGCATAAAAGTCTGAAAGACACAGGTCTGTTTTAGAATTTCAGCTTCAAGAAACAATGGATAATGAAAGAAAGTACTGTCAGAGAAAATGAAGTCAAAAAAGAAGAAATACATTGGGAGATATACGCCCGGAATAGTCACCAGTGATTGCCAATTATATCAAGAAATACAAAAGGAGGTACATAACTAACACTGATAATGTTAATAATACGGATGTACAGGCGAAGGCGAAGTTGATGAAGCCGATGATGATGACAATAACGATGATGATCAGAATCTTACAGTTGAGATGGAACGTTTAAGTATGTGTGTTTATGTGCACGCATTCATATACGTATAAGAAAATGCACCTTCGTTGTAATTTAAAAGAAGAGCATTCATACGAAATACGAACTGGCACTTAAAATACACTCAGGTAAAGACAGATATACGCATGCGCTCATAATTTAATAAGAACGCATATACCAAGATAACCTCTACACGCAAACACGCGCGCGCATACACATGCACTCAAACATTAATATCTATACATATTCAGTTTAGTATTCATTATTCCAAGTGTGTTTATGTGTGTCTATATAGACACATTTACAAATATTACATAGACATATTTACTTTTGTAAGTAAGCATTTGTGCAATTCACGTCTATGCATAGATAAAACATTATCAAACACACACATATTGAACGATATATATATATATATATATATATATATATAGTTAGATAGATAGATACACACAGAGAGAGAGAGAGAGAGAGAGAGAGAGAGAGAGAGAGAGAGAGAGAGAGAGAGGAATTGACGTGTATATACTCAGTTTTGTAATTGTAACTAAAATGTCCTTTTATGTTTATTTGTCAAATCACTATGGCTAAATAATTATCGGAAAACCAATGCAATTAGAACATGTTATTGTCGTCTTATTTTCGTTCTCAAACGAAATATGGAATAATCTTGTGCTGTATCAAAAGCAACAACGACAACAACAACAACAACAACAACAACAACAACAACAGCAGCAGCAGCAACAACAACAACAAGGTGACTGCAGAGTACAAAACATTTCATAAATATGTAGGAAAAAATTCAAGGACAAATCAGAATTCTTACTTAAAAATAGATTGAAGTGGAAAAAATACTCTCTCTACACACATAAACACATACACATACGTACACCAACTTATTACACACACATACACATATATCACCTTATTACATATACACACACACACACACACACACACACACACACACACACACACACACACACACACACATATATATATATATATATATATAAAGGTGTTCTTTTAGCATCAGAGAGAAATGGCTGTAGTTTCTAGTTGGAAATGAAGGTGTCAAGATTCTTGAAAATTCATCTTTTTGTAAAACGACATCGTGATATTAATTTGTTATTGGATGAAACCATGAAAGAAGTGTTAATTGAAAAGAAAATAGCCAAGCATTTATGCATAGAGGAACACGAAATAATTGTGTTGTGTTGAATGTGTGACACATGTAAATAGAATAGAAACAGAAAATATAAAAGAGCAGAATGCATCAAGATGAAATAAGTGAATAGTTATGGAAATGAATGAAAAAAAGTATATGTAATCGTTTTTCATATGTGTTTGCCAAGTGTGTTTCGAAGATCTCAAAAAATGTCATCGTATAACTCCGATGTATTATATGCAAACGTATATTTACAAATCAGAAGACAATATAAGAATGAAAAGACGAGCGATTATTGTATCGCCGAGACAAGCATTTTGCAGAAAAGTTCTCATTGATATATCCAACGAAAAATTTATAAAATACGATAGAAATGATGGTGCGTCCTGGTGCGTCACTTGAATTATTACATAACACAGTCGTTTAGCCGGAACAGAAAAAAAAAAAAAAAAAACAAGCAAAAAAAAAAAATTAAATGTACACGTTATTTTGTTCATTTTCAAATCACAGTATCTTCTTAAACGTGTTATTTTACCATTTTTAGTTAACATTTTCTAATGATGACATTTTGTTATTTAAAAATTCCTTATTTTGGGGGATTCGTGTTTTATTAATCGCAAATATAAATTTGGTTTTGCGTACGAATCTATGAAATAAGCATTACATATAAGATAGTTCCTCATAGATGCTTATCAATATAACAGTTGTTCACAAATATATCTGTAATACATATATAAACAAATTTATTAAATACTGACACAATTTACGTTTAAACGATTATTACCGATTAATTAAAATAGAAATAGACAATTAAGTGGGCCATGTGATACTTATTAAGATAATTTCATTTTTAAATTTAACTTTAATATTCATCATTCCCCCCCCCCCAAAAAAAATAATCAGTTTCTAAATGATTGGCTTTATTGATATAGTTCCTCACTTTTATGAATGTGATATCATTTGACAATGTTGATGTACCTAGACAACTATTATTTGTACAATAGAAAGACGGTAACTCTTTGCCCTATTTTTATTTTTACTCTATAGATATGAAATAGAAGATAATAATCGAACCAATAATAGTTTTTGTGAGTTAACTACTTATTAATCGAATTAAACTCTATCCTAAAATGGAATACAAACGTGCTGTAAAAATTGCGTTAATAATTCGAAATGTATCGTATCAACTATAGCAAGAAAAGATCGTCTCAATCTTTGCTCGAAATAATTGCAAAGGTTATGACACATCGTTCCGGTTGGTCAACGCATCGAATCTGTAAGCTGTAGACTTAAAATAGTACACATGAACGGTGATTCTGGCGTGACAGATTATCTATATTGTTTAAGTGATTAAGCAGTGTGACACTCTACAAATTGAGGGCCTATCAATATGGATATAAGCCTGTCCAATCGCTCAGGTCACGTGATATCTACTGATATTAGTTGCCAGGAAAAATATCCACCTTCCACAATTGTAAGTAGGAAAGGTCGCAGCCAAGAACAATGGAGCAAACGTGAATGCAACTAGACAAATAACACGAATGGCGGAAACAGTGAATGGAAAACAAAACTCTTGTTCTTTTAAAATTGCCGCAGTTAAAAAAAAACAAACAAAAACAAACAAAACAAAACAAAGAACATCGGAAAACTAGTACCACAATCATCCTAAGAATTGCTCGCAAAATAGACATGCAATTGACATATTTCATTTGCTAACACCTACACAAGTATTCAAAACAAACGTTGTTATGAAATTTGATAGACAAAAATATCTTCAAATATATATAAACACGACACAAAGTATGCGCGTATGTATAAGTGTAAATATAAACGCATGCATGTGTAAATAGTTAATATTACCAGATTTCTATCTGCACAAATCAAGCAATAATAAACTAAAAATCAAATTCATACCATTTTAATAGATTAATCTTCTTTAAAGAAATGTCTTCCATAATTAAAATAAAGAATGATTAAACCTTATTCGTCCCGAAAAAATCTGTAGCTGTCAATATTAGAGTCCGGAAATAAACAAGCTGAATTATAAGCAGATTCGGTTATTTGCAAGAATCTGCACAAATTATTCGATTCGATGTTTTTCATTATCCTCACTGTATCAAACATTCGCTCGACGTCGATTTCTTTTCCGTTTGGATTTTCTTTCTTTTAGATTCATCCTCTTTAATCTTCAAATTAGAAAGATATCACACTAGCGAAACACCACGTGCTGTTTGACTGTCAAATATTCCAGTTTCTTTCATATGTAAATTATTTGCATCTACGCAAAACACACACGCACGCACATACACGCACGCGCACAACACACACACACACACACACGCGCACACACACATATATAAATATAAATATATATTTATGTGTGTGTGGGGTGTTAATGTTTGAAATAATTTTTGTGTGCATTTAGTATGCTTTTATTATTAATTTAGTTAATTTCATTCATTGTTTATCATTAAGGTAATTATTTGAGTAGTCACAGCAATCGAATAAATATGCCATATCTCAAACACACATCTATATCTGTGTGTGTGTGTGCGTGTACATGTAAGCATATGTGTATGAATGTACGTATATTTATTGAATATATATATATATATTGATTTATAAATATGTGCATACATATAACTAAAAAGTTTATGTATAAAAACGTATGTTAAAACGCTACCACATGGCTATATACCTGATTATGCCCACAAATGTGTGCGATTATGAATTTGAAAATTTCGATCCATTTCCATTTTCACATAATTTTTATGATATTTTTGCAAACAGGATCTTTTATCAGTAATAAAATATTTAAAGAAATAATATAATTTTTTATTCACATGTAAATAGTCATACGTTTACAAAAATGTCTTTATCTCTTTGATACAGTTATATATATATATATATATATATATATATATATATATATATATATATATATATGTAATCTTTATATGACCCTTATGCAAATTTACAAAAGTAAACGTACATTACATTTAGACACACGCATAGATTCTTGCGTACATCACATCTATAGCATATACACAATAAAACCAACTATATATTACACGTGGCAGAAGCTATATTGTCAAATGGAAAATAAACCACTTCAAAAAGGATGCTAAATATTATTCAAAGAAACACTGGAAGTATTTTAGAGAAGAATTTTATGAAATCTACATGACTTATGTGTTTGTGAGATTTGACGAAGGTCTAATATGACCAGAAAGAAAGAGGCTTTCGACAAGCTGGTCAATGTACTGCCGCCTTGTTCATAATGCGGCGCTTGCTGTTCCGACAATTGAGCTCTTTCTTCATGGTCATCCCTTTAACGTGGATTATTTTACTATTTTTCCAAGGGATTAGCGGCCAACAAACGCGAACGGTGGCAGCATTGTTTGACTCATCTCAATATCCCCTCCTTTCTCGAATATTTGCTAAAGCTATATCAGAAGTTCAAAACAACAAGACATCACGAATAAAAATGGAAGGATTCGAAGTTCAAACCAGACCAAACCTTTATGAAGTAATTCATGAAATATGTGATGTAGTTAAAGGGGTCAATGTTGACACGTTTTTAGTTGTTGGTAAAGGCCCAACGATAAGGGCCGTAAATATTGTCGCGGATACTTTATCGATACCAGTTCTCGGATACATGATTGATGAGGGTCAGAACATGAAGGTACGTATAATCAATTATTCTATCACCAAGCGGTATGATGCGCTTTAATATTTATTAAATCAAGTATACATCGTTCTTACTTAAGAACTTAATGTTCGCTAGTCATCAAGGATTATTCAATACTTATGTTTGTGCCGTAAAAGAGACCTAACATCCGGAAGCAGAAAACGCAAAATGCTGGGAATTATTAGACAAATAATATGCTTTTCCTTCTGAACTAGATCTGCCACACTTATGACTTGAGGGAAAACTTCACCCAAGTGTCGGTTTTATATTAAATTGGATTTAGTACTAATGTCAAAGATCAATCGATTTATTAAAACATGAAATAATGAACTCGCATAAAAAATTATTCTGTGGTATTTAAAAATCAAATTCCACTACCATATATATATATATATATATATATATATATATATATATATATATATATATATATATATATATATATATATATTCGTGGGAATTCACCTTTCAGTCAGGAATACACAATAAAAAAACAAAAAAAAACCAAAACAAAAAAAACTCATAATTATGTTTGAAATATACCAATATTAATTGCTCTGGATTTTACACTTGTTCCTGTATTTTAATCCATTGAACCATGGAATATCCTATTGATGCAATCATTTTCAATTTATGTGCTAATAAGCAAAATTTATAATTACATATATTTATTTTGCTAAAAACACAATTTATCCGATGAGATGAGTCATTCATTGAAAATCCATGGATTAAGAAAAATATTTTTGAATTTCTTGTCAAACAATAAATTTTGTTATGAATTTACATAATTTATATATATTATTTAAATGGAATTCATTATTGAGATGAGTATTATTTATTAATTTATTTATTGCGGACTTTATTAGTTGTTGTTTCACGACGTTTCGCCCAACTATTCCTCTGATCTTCGTTACCACCTGACGAAGGCCAGAGGAATAGTTGGCCGAAATGTCGTGAAACAACAACTAATAAAAATGAAGATAATAGTCCGCAATAAATAAATTTATTACATAATTTAATTCCAAATTTCCATTTATATCTTCGTTTGATGTATATTTATGTGCATATGTACATGTGTGTGTTTCTATGATTTATTTAAATCATTTTCAAGCATGTTTAAAATAAAGAGTATACGTAAAGCTACTAAAATTGTTTACTGCTGTTTCAAAGCAATGTTTATTGCTTTATTAATAGGAAACATTTCTTAACATGGGATCATCTGAAGTAACTCGAAAAAACAATCAAATATTCAACAATTTCAATTCCTACTGAAACAAAAAAAAGTCTACGTACGTTCTCTAAGTCCCGGCTTTTTCAAAGAGTTATGGGTTATGTATTTTCCTATTTGTTTGCGTGTTTTCCATGCAGTCTTCTATTAGTTCACTTTCTGACTTTGTTCTTTGCATGTGGAGAGTATCCATATCATCTATCGGTTGTAAGACTTCATATTCTGTATTCCTCTCAGTTCTCTGGAAAGTTTAGAAATAATCAGCTTCAAAACTTTTGAAAATATTATCTAAATAATAATAATAATAATAATAATAATAATAATAATAATAATAATAATAAGGTGATTATTTCCATGAATCACCTTAAAACACCGGCATTTAAAGGACATATGTGACTCACTTTTAGTTATATCTCTGGAAAGGATGAAAATAAATATTATTGCGCGCGCACACACACACACACACACACACACACACACACACACACACACACACACACGCTCACGCGCGCACGCACATGGTGTTTTTAAAGCTCAGATTGGCTTAGCAATTCATCATGAAAAGACTAACACACGAGCAGTGTTTCTCAACTGCAAATAATATTATCAATTAATTGAAACATATTTGATGAACGAGTAATTTCACGAAATTGACCTGTCAACTGGCCATCTCCATCGTGCAATTTTACCCCAGCTAATTTTTTTTTTACATATCCCTGAAAAAAATAATTAGTTGGGGTAAAATTGCACAATGGAGGTGGCCAGTTGACAGGTCAATTTCGTGAAATTATTATAAATCAGACCATTTGTAATAATCAGACATTCGATGGGTTATTCTCGAAATGCAGACTAATTTATTGAGTTAGTGAAAATTGGAACTCTAGATTACGCCATATACGCGCTAGCCGCAGGGCCATATGCACAAAATTGCACTTAAATTAGAAATGGCTAAAATTAATCTTTGGAATAAATCGTATATTTGTATGTTAAAACTATTTATTGTGAATTATTTTAATTTAAATTTTGCCGCCTCCCAAAATATATCTATACTCCTATAATTTTTTTTGTGTATTGATATGCATATTAAAACCCCCCTTTTCTATTTATTTAATAAAGAAATACAACTTTGTTATACATGGATTGTGGAATATGCGAAATATGTACTTAATTTGCATATTCTTTTGAACATTTATTTTTATTAATTCCCTATATTTTTTTCAGTTTCTTTATGGTATGATCATCATGCAGATATTCTAGATGATTTCTACTTGCGTAATATTTGCGTAAAAAAGTTATAGTAAACACAAACCTCTTTCTATATATATATATATATATATATATATATATATATATATATATATATATATATATATATATATATATTTATGTATGCGTATATATAATCTGTTTAAAAAATTTGCCTACCAAACTCCTTTGTCAGTTTTTGGTCTACAGACATGAAACTTAATATATAGGGTATTCCAACCCACTCGAAACTTTATATTTGGGTTTTAGACGGGAAAGTCGGTACAAAAGCGTGAAAATAAAAAATAGCATTTGCCAGGTGAAGGTCGAACGACGGCATTACGAATATGCATGCGTAATGTAATAGCTATTCGTTCATGTTTTAATTTTTAGCCTTGCAGCAAACATGTCTTCATAGCTCAGGCTTTTTTAAAGGAAAAGTAAATCGTAAGCTAAATGTTTTGGTGTTGATTATAAATGGTGGCGCTCGAGTTATTTAGTTTTTAATTTTTAAATCATTACTATGTATTGGGTCCAATATAATATAATAATAAATACTAAATCTGCATTAATCAAAATATCATATTTAAGCGTATTTTACGACTTGGCAATGTCAAGCGGCCTGTTAGTATGTATATATATATATATATATATATATGTATATATATACATACATATATATATATATATATATATATATATATATATATATATATATATATATATATATATATATATATATATATATATATATTGCTGCTCCTGTTGTCTCCCCTGTGGCCTTGCCGGGCCACTAACATATATATATATATATATATATATATATATATATATATATATATATATATATATGTTAGTGGCCTGGCAAGGCCATAGGGGAGACAGCAAAACGGACAAATGTAAGAGAGACAATCGAAGCAGCAAAACCGACAAATGTAGAGGAGGTAACCGAAGCAGCAAAACCGAAGACAGTTGCCTGTCAGACATTGTGTATATAAATGTAGACAAATTTAGGCATATTTTATTGGTTTAAAAATATAGGTTCTTTTTTTACTCATTGTCATAAAAATGTAACCATCGATTAGTATGATAATCTTAAAAAAGTCTGCTAATTTTTATGTAGTTTCATCCCATAGAACCAAAGATGTGCCCATTTCAATATTCAATTTGGCTTCGAGTATAGATATCCATATCCATATATATATATATATATATATATATATATATATATATATATATATATATATATATATATATATATATATAGAGAGAGAGAGAGAGAGAGAGAGAGAGAATAAATAAAAGTAAATAAAAATGATTTTATCATTTCAAAAGATTTTCAGGTTTTCAAATTTTCTCATTTAAATTAATATTAAAAATGTTTTCTAAAATGTGTGACTTTACATTGCTTATATATATATGTATATATATATATATATATATATATATATAAACTTTACATTGCTTATATATATATATATATATATATATATATATATATATATATATATATATAAGCAATGTAAAGTCACACATTTTAGAAAACATTTTTAATATGAATTTAAATGAGAAAATTTGAAAACCTGAAAATCTTTTGAAATGATAAAATCATTTTTATTTACTTTTTTATGTTGTTATTAAAGTCCGATTTTCGCCAATAACCTGGCTTTATCAAGGAGATGTCAGTCCGATTAAGTTTGTTTTCTTTTCTTCATATTGTTGTTATAAGAGGTCGAAGCCTACCAAACAGAAAATACTTCTTGACTCGGTGTTGCTTTAATCCGTGTGTGTGATCGCTTGGTTTAAGCGCGAAATTTAAGCTAGGTAAATTCACACGTTTCAGAAAACATTTTTAATAAATTTCGCGCCTAAACCCGGCGACCACACACACGAATTTAAACAAGACAAGAGGTATTTTTATCATTATGAAGAAGAAAAAAAAAAAACTTAATCGGACTGACATCTCTTTGATAAAGCCAGGTTATTGGCGAAAATTCGGACTTGAACAACAACATAAAAGAAGTAAATAAGAATGATCATTTAACAGCATTTTAAGGTTTTCAAATTTTCTCATTTATATATACATATACTAGCATGGGTGCCCGGCGTTGCCCAAGTGTTTGGAGGTGTATGTTGAGAAAAAAAAGTAGTAGTAGGAAGGTAGGCTCGAACCCGTACCGCAGAGGAGGAAAAGAACGGGGGAAAAACCTGATGTCTTTGCTGTTACGACCACCGTCAAACCGGAAGTGATGTAGGTTTTAATTAAGGCAAGACAATCGAAAGGAGTGGATGACTTTCGATAATATCGGCGTAAAAAGCGACCATTCTGTAGAAAAGTGTCTAGTTGGAGGTGAAGATATTAATGTTTTTAGCCAATTTTTCGATATTTGTCCCCTGAAAGATCGAAATTCAAAACGATACTGATCTTGTAAAAATCCATCGCCTCTGTCAAAAGGCAGACAAGCAAACATACATGCATACATACATTTATATATCGGTAGCTCAGATTTTCGACCCAAACCGATTAAAACGCTTGCCCTATCTTTGAATACCCTTTATGTAAAATTTCAAATGTTTAGACCAGAATTGTCTGAGTAATTTGGTAGAGACCGAAGCGGTTAATTGTTTTTAAAATTTGACCCCTATTATGGCCCCTTAACATTCATTGTTTTGGGCTCAAATCAAGTTATTAAGTTAGATCCATATCCAAGGAACTTATATCTAAAATTTCAAGTGTTTATACTCAAAATTGTTGGAGGAGTTTGGTAGAGTTTTCAAAGGTCAAATCGTTGAACTTTGACCTTTTAACAGCAAAATTTATGGCTGAAAACCTATTACAAAGGTTTTCCCAAATCTCAGTACGCTGTATATCAAGTTTCAAGTCTGTAGACTTAAAATTGACAGAGTTATTGTGTAGGGAAATATACACAGATAGATAGACACTTTCACTTTTGTATATATACTAGCTTTTCAGCCCGGCGTTGCCCTGGTGTTTGGAGGAATATGTTGAGCAAAAAAAAAAAAAAAAAAAAAAAAACCCAAAAAACTGACCTCTATTATTTCCCTTTAATATTAATTCTTTGGGGCCAAAATCAAGTTATTAAGTTAGATCCATGTCCAAATTTACTGAGTTATTGCGTAGGGAAATGTACACGCACACACACACAGACTCGTTCACTTTTATAGATATACTAGCATTTCAGCCCGGCGTTGGCCGGGTGTTTGGAGGTGTATGTTGAGCACAAAAAAACCGGTCAATTCAAGGTTCAAGGGAGCTCTATCAAATATTTCAAGTGTTTAGACCAAAAATTGTGGGAGTTTGGCAGAGATTTAAAAGGTCAAATTGTTGAACTTTGACCCCTTAACTACCAAATTTCTGGCCGAAAACGGATTACAAAGATTTTCTCAAATCTCAGTACGCTGTATATAAAATTTAGATTATGTAGACTGAAAATTGAGAGAATTATTGCGTTGGAAAATGTACAACCCCCCCCCACACGTTCACTTACCCGGGTGTTTTGAGGTGTATGTTGAGCAAAAAAAAAAAAAAAAAAAAAAAAGCGGTATTTTTTTTTGACATTGACCCCTAAACATTTAGTGCTTTGAGCTAAAATCAAGTTATTAAGTTAGAACCATATCAAATAAGCCTATATCTAAAATTTCAAGAATTTAGATCCAAAATTGTTGGCGGAGTTTGGTAGAGTTCTCAAAGGTCGAACTTTGACCCCTTAACAACAAAATTTCTGGCCGAAAAACGACCACAAAGATTTTCCCAAATCTCAGTACTCTGTATATTAATTCGAGTCTGTAGACTTAAAATTGACAGAGTTACTGCGTAGGGAAATGTACACACACACAGACACGTTCACTTTTATAGATTACTAGCATTTCAGTCCGGCGTTGCCCGGGTGTTTGGAGGTGTATGCTGACCAAAAAAAAAACAAAAACAAACAAACAAAAATACAGTCAATTTATTAAATTTTACCCCTATTTGACCCCTTAACATTTATTGTTTTGGACTCAAATAAACTTATTAAGTTAGATCCATGTCCAAAGAACCTATATCTAAAATTTCAAGTGTTTAGACCAAAAATTGTCGGAGGAGTTTGGTAGAATTCTCAAAAGTCAAATCGTTAAACTTTGACCCCTTACTCGCTAAATTTCTGGCCGAAATCCGGTCACATCGATTTTCCCAAATCTCAGTACCCTGTATATCAAATTTCGAGTCTGTAGACTAAAAATTGACAGAGTTATTGCGTATGGAAATGTACACAGACACAGACACACACACATACACACACATACACACATACACACACATACACACACATACGCGCACACACACACACACACACACACACACACACACACACACACACACACACACACACACACTTTTATAGACATAAAAACAATAGATATATAGATTTGTTTAACAAAAATATATACGCATACATAAATATATATGGAACAATTTTGTGTTTACTATTAACTTTTTCCGAAAATATTATGCAAGTATAAATCATGTAGAATATCTGCATGAATATAATTACAGGTAATAATTAACTAAATATGATTATCCCATTAAAAAACCGAAGCAACTAATAGGGAATTAATTAAAATGAATGTTTAAAACAATAGGAAATTAGCTAGATCTTTTGCTAGTGAATGCAATTCCACAACCAAAATATAACAAAATTGTATTTTCTTTTTAAATAAATAGAAAAGAGGGTTTTAATATGAATATCGATACACACAAAAGAAAACCAGATTTATAGGAATATAGAAAAATAAAAAAAAATACGTACTAGCATTTCAGCCCGACGTTAGCCGGGTGTTTGGGGGTGTATGTTGAGCATAAAAAAAAGCGTTAATTTTTTAAAAAGTTTGACCCCTATTACGACCCCTTAAAATTTATTGTTTTAGGCTCAAATCAAGTTAGTAAGTTGGACTCATGTCCAAGGAAACTATATCTAAAATTTCAAGTGTTTAGACCCCAAATTGTCGGAGAAGTTTGGTAGAGTTCTCGTTGAACTTTGACCGCTTAACAACGAAATTTCTGGCCGAACACGGATTACAAAGATTTTCCCAAATCTCAGTACCCTGTATATCAAATTTTTAGTCTGTAGAATAAAAATTGACAGAGTTATTGTGTAGGGAAATGTACACACACAGACACACAGACACACATATACACAGACACGTTCACTTTTATAGATATACTAGCATTTCAGTCCGACGTTGCCCGGGTTCTTGGAGGTGTATGTTGAGCAAAAAAAGAAAAAGTGGTAGTTGAAGGCAGGCTCGAATCCGTACTGCAAGGAGGAAAAGAATGAAAAACAAACGTGACGTCTTTGCTGTTACGACCACCGTCAAACCGGAAGTGACGTAGGTTTAAATTAAAGCTAGGCAATCGAAAACAGGGGATGACTTTCGACACTATCGGCGAAAAAAGCGACTCCTCCCTGTAGAAAAGTTCCCAGTTGAAGGTGAAGAAATTAATGTTTTTAGCCAAGTTTTCGATATTTGTCATCTGAAAGGTCAAATTTAAAAATAATACTGATCTTGTAAAAATCCCTCGCCTCTGTCGAAAGTTTTAGGCAGACATGCAAATATACATACATACATTTATATATTGGTAGCTCAAATTTTCGACCCAAACCGATTAAAAAGCTTGCCCTATCTCTGAATACCCTTTATGTAAAATTTCAAATGTTTAGACCAGAAATTGTCTGGGTAATTTTATAGAGACCGCAGCGGTCAATTTTTAAAATTTTTTACTCTTATTATGACACCTTAACATTTATTATTTTGTGATCACATCATATTATTAAGTTAGATACATGTCCAAGTAACCTATATCTCAAATTTCAAGTGCTTAGACTCAAAATTGGTGGAGGTGTTTGGTAGAGTTCTCAAAGATCAAATCATTGAATGTTTACCCCGTAACACCAAAATCTCTGGCCGAAACAGATTACAAAGATTTTCCCAAATCTCAGTACCCTGTATATCAAATTTCGAGTCAGTAGACGGAAAATTGGCAGAGATATTGTGTAGGGAATTGTACACAGACAGAAAAACAGACACTTTCACTTTTATAGATATACTAGCATTTCAGTCAGGCGTTCCCCGTGTGTTTGGAGATGTATGTTGAGCAAAAATAAAAAAAGGTCAATTTTTAAAAATTTAACCTCTATTATGGCCCCTTAACATTTATTGTTTTGGGCTCAAATCAAGTTATTAAGTTAGATCCATGTCCAAGAAACCTATATGTAGACTTTAAATTGACAGAGTTATTGCGTAGGGAAATGTACACACACAGACAGACTCATAGATACACAGACATGTTCACTTTTATAGATATACTAGCATGGATGCTCGGCGTTGCCCGGGTGGTTTAGAGGTGTATGCTGAGCAAAAAAAAAAAAAACAATTAAAAAAACAAAAAAAAGGTCAACTTTTTAAAATTTGACCCCTATTATGACCCTTTAAAATTTATTGTTTGGTCTCAAATTTGATTAATAAGTTAGATCTATTTCCAAGGAACCTATATCTAAAATTTCAAGTGTTTAAACCCAAAATTGTCGGAGGAGTTTAGTAGAGTTCTCAAAGGTCAAATCATTGAACTTTGACCTCCTTAACAGCCAAATTTCTGGTCGAAAACCGATCCCGTAGATTTTCCCAAATCTCAGTAACCTGTATATCAAATTTTTAGTCTGTAGACTGAAAATTAACAGAGTTATTGCGAATGAAAAAGTACACAGATACATAGACAGACAGACACACACACACAGACACACGGACATGGTCACTTTTATAGATATATAGACTAGCATTTCAGCCCGGCGTTGCCCGGGTGTTTGAATGTGTCTGTTGAATAAAAAAAAAAGTGTTAGTTGGAAGGCAGGATCGAACCTGTACCGTGAAGGAGGAAAAGAACGGGGGCAAAAAACCCGACGTCTATGCTGTTACGACCACCGCCAAATCGGAAGTGACGTAGGTGTAAATTAAGGCTAGACAATTGAAAGGCGAGGATGACTTTCAAAAAAGATCGGCGAAAAAAGCGACCCCTCCCTATATAAAAGTTCCCAGTTGAAGGTGAAGATATTAATGTTTTTAGCCAATTTTTCGATAGTTGTCGTCTGAAAGGTCTGACTTTAAAACGATACTAATCTTGTTAAAATTTTTCGCCTATGTCAAAAGTTTCAGGCAAACATACATACATACATTTAAATATTGGTAACTCAAAATTTTCGAACCAAACCGATTATAAAGTTTGCCCTATCTCTGAATATCCTTTATGTCAAATTTCATGTGTTTAGACCAGAAATTGTCTGAGTAATTTGGTAGAGACCGCAGAGGTAAATTTTTTTAAAAACTTTGACCTCTATTATGACCTCTTTACATTTATTGTTTTAGGCTCAAATAATGTTATTAAGTTAGATCCATGTCCAAGGAACCTATATCTAAAGTTTCAAGTGTTTAGACCTAAAACTGTCGGAGGAGTTTGGTAGAGTTTTCAAAGGTCAAATCGTTGAACTTTGACCGCTTAACAACGAAATTTCTGGCCGAAAACGGATCACATATATTTTCCCAAATCTCAATCCTTGTATATTAAATTTCGAGTCTGTAGACTAAAAATTGACAGAGTTATTGCGTAGGGAAATGTACACAGACACACAGACAGACACACAGACACACAAACACACAGACACGTTCACTTTTATAGATATACTAGCATTTCAGCCCGGCGTTGCCCGGGTGTTTGGATGTGTATGTTGAGCAAACAAAAAAAAAGTTGTAGTAGGAAGGCAGGCTCGAACCCATAAAGCAAAGGAGGAAAAGAACGGGGTAAAACCTCATGTTTATGCTGTTACGACCACCGCCAAACTGGAAGCGACTTTTTTAAAAATTAAGGTTAGACAATCTAAAGGAGATGATAACTTTCAAAAATATCGGCGAAAAAGTGACCCCCCCCTGTAGAAAAGTGCTTAGTTGAAGGTTTTAATGTTTGTAGCCAATTGTTCGATATTTGTCGTATGAAAGGTCGAACTTTAAAACGATACTGATCTTGGTAAAATCCGTCGTCTCTATTGAAAGTTTAAGGCAGACATGCAAACAGACATACATTTATATATTGGTAACTAAGAATTTTCGACCCAGATTGATGAAAAAGCTTGCCCTAGCTCTGAATACCCTTTATGTCAAATTTCAAATATTTAGACCAGAAATTGTCTGAGTAACTTGGAAGAGACCGCAGAGGTCATTTTTTAAAAACTTTACCCCTATTATGACCCCTTAAAATTTATTGTTTTGGGCTCAAATCAAGTTATTAAGTTAGATCTATGTCCAAGGAACGTATATCTAAAATTTCAAGTGCGTAGACCCAAAATTGTCGGATGAGTTTGGTAGAGTTCTCAAAGGTCAAATCGTTTAACTTTGACCCCTTAATCGCAAAATTTCTGGCTAAAAACCAGAATTTTCCCCAAATCTCAGTAACTTGTATATCAAATTTCCAGTCTGTAGACTAAAAATTGAACGAGTTATTGCGTAGGGAAATGTACACAGACACACAGACACTTTCACTTTTATATATATATATATATATATATATATATATATATATATATATATATATATATATATATATATATAAACTAACATTTCAGCCCGGGTGTTTGGATGTGTATGTTGAGCAAAAAAAAAAAAAAAAAAAGTGGTAGTAGGTAGGCAGGCAGGCTCGTACCCGTATCGCGAAAGAAGAAAAGAACGGGAAAAAACGTGACCTTTTTGCTGTTACGAACACCGCCAAACCGGAAATGACACAGGTGTAAATTAAGGCTTAGACAATCGAAAGGAGAGGATGACTTTCAAAAATATCGGCGAAAAAAAGTGACACCCCTTGTTGAAAACTGCCCAGTTGAAGGTGAAGATATTAATGTTTTTAGCTAATTTTTCAATATTTGTCGTCTGAAAGGTCGAACTTTAAAATGATACTGATCTTGGTAAAATCCGTTGCCTCCGTCGAAAGTTTTAGGCAGACATTCAAATATACATACATACATACATACATTTATATTGGTAACTAACATTTTTCGACTCAAACCGATTAGAAAGCTTGCCCTATCTCTGAATGCCTTTTATGTAAAATTTCAAATGTTTAGACTAGAAATTATCTGAGTAATTTGGTACAGACCGCAGAGGTCAAATTTTCTAAAAAGTTTGACCCCTATTTTGACCCCTTAAAATTTATTTTTTGGAGCTCAAATTAAATTAAGTTAGATCCATGTCCAAGGAACCTATATCTAAAATTTCAAGTGTTTAGACCCAAAATTGTCGGAGGATTTTGGTAGAGTTCTCAGAGGTCAAATCGTTTTACTTTGACCCAATTAACAACCAAATTTCTGGCCGAAACTCGATCACAAAGATCTACCCAAATCTCAGTACCCTGTATATCAAATTTCGAGTCTTTATACTTCAAATTGACAAAGTTCTTGAGTACGGAAATGCACACACACACACACACACACACACACACACACACACACACACACACACACACACACGTTCACTTTTATAGATGTATAGATAGATATATATACACTGCTGATCAAAAATGTAAGACCACTTAAGAATCTTTAAAAAGAAACCTTTTCTTTAAGGATAGATTTTAAACTCTGCCGGCTGAATGTTACTAATACTACAATCTAAAAAAGATACATTCCAAAAATTTTATTTAAAAATTTGCATTTTTATTTAATTAGGCTCTTTACACATGATCAAAATTATAAGACCGGGGGTATAAATTGTTAGATTTGTGGTAATTCTAATGTTTTTTGTTCAATTAAAGATTAGCAATCACTGTGTAAATGTGTTACCATGCCTAAAGCAAGTAAACTAACCGAAGTTGAACATTCTTTGAATTTTAGGATTCCATAAGGAAGGTTTGTCACAGCGAGCGATATCAGCTAAGGTAAATCGCAGTAAAACTGTTATTTGCAACTTTCTAAAGAACACTGAGAATTATGGAAAAGCAAAATCCTTTGGTAGACCCCCAAAATTTCTCCTGCAATGAGTAGGAGAATCAGACAGATTGTTATGAATGGCAGAGGACTTTCTTCTAGACAAATTAAGGCGGTTATAGATTCTGATTGCAGTCCAATAACCATCAGACGACACTTACAACAAATAGGCATGGTAAATAAAAACCGTAAACAAATTCCTCGATTGCTTCCACGTCACAAAGTAGACCGCTTAAGATTTGGTCGTGAATACCAAACCTGGGACCTTGAGACGTGGAAGAAAGTCCTGTTTTCTGATGAGAAAAAATTCAATTTAGATGGTCCTGATAGCTTCCAGTGATATTGGTATGACAAAAACATTCCCCTTGAAATTTTTCCACATGTCATAGTGGGGGAGGGTCCGTAATGGTATGGTGTGCCTTTTCTTACAGAGGGACGAAGGAGCTCTAGGTGGTGCAGGGTCGTCAGGCAGCAGCTGGTTACGTTATCATGCTACATAAAGCATCTTTGGTGATGGAGGGTCATCGTTTCTGTGGGGATGGATGATTATTTCTACAGGATAATGCTGTAATACACACTGCAATACGGACCTTGAACTTTCTACAAGAAAATGGAGACAATCTCTTGGGACATTCTACATGCTCACCGGACTGGAACCCAATTGAAAATGTTTGGGGATGGATAACAAGAGAGGCTTATCGAAATGGCAAACAATATTCAACAAAAAATAAATTTCATGAAGCCATCTTCAGAAACTGTAGCAGGATCTCCTGCACCTTAATGGGAACCCTTATTTCTAGCATGCCCCAAAGAATTTTTGAAGTCATCAAAAGCAGTGGAGGTAGAACTCATTATTAAGTTTGATTGTGGAATGTTTTCATAAACTTTTTGTACAATTTAATAGAATTTTTGTCTCTGGTCTTATAATTTTGATCATGTGTAAAAAGCCTAATTTAATAAAAATATAAATTTTAAAAATAAATCTTTGGAATGTAGCTTTTTCTTTCCATAACCTTTTAGATTGTAGTATTGGCAAAGCCGGAAGAGTTTAAAATCTATCTTTAAAAAAAAAGTTTTTTTAAAAAAAGATTTTTAAGTGGTCTTAAATTTTTAATCAGCAGTGTGTATGTATATATATATATATATATATATATATATATATATATATATATATATATATATATATATATATATACCACCTTTTTTGACAATTTTATAAACTTAAAATCTTAAAATCATGGCAACTATTGATCAGAATTTAACAAAGGAAGACTCGTCCGAAACTAATCACCTGAATTGTGTAGTGGGCTATGTGGCATTTGCCGTTAAGGTCGCACATTATTGTTTTAAAAAGTGGAGGATCACTTTTTATATTAATTCAACGTAAAATGAGCACTCATTTTATGGCCACCTTTTTGAGGTGCCTGTTTCTCCTTGTTTTAGAAGTGGTGGTTATATTGTGGCCTGGGAGACAAACACAAGATCTACCTTGAAATCTTGTTTTGTAATGGTTTTGAGTGTACTGAAATTGAATATCGCATTTAAATTTTCGCAAATAAGTTTTTTCGTGTATTAAGCAGAAATATACGCGCTTGTGTGTATAACAATGGCCACCACTTATAACATAAAGAATTCCATTGCTTAATACCTTGAAAAATAATTTTTTGCAGACAATTCAAGTGCGGTATTCGTTTTCAGCACATTCGAAAACCTACAGAAAACAAGTTTTAAAGGTAGGTTTTGTGTTGGTCTACCAGGCCACAATTACCAATAAATACCACCGCGAAGAAATAAAAGACGCCTCACAAAAAAGGTGGCTATTAAGTAGATGTTTACTTTACATCAAATTTATATAGAAAAGTGACCCCTCTACTTTTTAAAACCATAATTCTTTATGTCTTTGAAATTAATCATTTCCTAGAATTTTAACTGTTATATTCGTTTCAGCAATCTCGAAAATTTATAATAGTGGTAGTTTTAAAGGATTTTTAGTGGGTGGAAAGAAACTGCACATTTACTAATATTTCAATCATAGTCCCTTGTTTTCCTAGTTTTGCATATGAATGAAAAAATATCTGATATTTCCCCAAAACCTCTTGCCTTGATGGAGGGGAAACTAAACTTACTTGCTGCTATCGTTTCAAATTATCTGAAATGACAGCAAACATTTCTAATATATTATATTTGCTCTTTTTGGTTTTCATACATAAAGTAAATTTCACAGTGCATAAGGATTATTTGATACTGGATTCATAATCGTACTCTATTTCCAAAAAGAAGGGGCGATGTAACATATGAGAAATATTTGGAATCAAATTGCTGTTATTTCAGATCATTAGAAACGATAAACGCAAGTTTTAGTCTTCTCTTCATCAAGACCAGATATTTTGGAGAAATATCAGATATTTTGTAATTCATATGCAAAAATAGGAATAAAATAACTATGATTAAAACATTTTATGGCTGTAAAAAATGCCAAAAATAGGCTCTGGGTGATGGATAATCCCCTTAATGTGCAATTTTAAGCGTAAATAGTACATAGCCCACTACACAATTCCAGTCATTACCTTTTCAACAAGCCTTCATTTGTTAAATTCTGATCAATATTCGTGAAGATTTGGAACTTATTTAATTGCCAAAAGAGGTGGTATATCAATAATTAGTGGCCTGGAAAGGAGAGGCAACCGAGCAAAAAGGAAATAAAAAAGTTAAATTCATCCAAAACAGCAAAAACTGAAGCTGGATACTATATATATATTAGTATATATAATGTCCTGACAGGCCAGCTTCAGTAGGTAAATATGGGCATATTTTATTGGTTTGAAAATATAGGTTCTATTTTACCAATTTTCATAAAATTTCAACCATAGAATAGTATTATAATCTTCAAAAAGCCTGCAAATTTTCATGTAGTTTTGTCCCATAGATATGAGCATTTTAATATTCAATTTCGCTGACAGTATATATATATATATATATATATATATATATATATATATATATATATATATATATATATATACTTGCAGGCAACCCGGCATTGCCCAGTCGTAATATACACTTAAATATGATATTTTGATTAATGCAGATTTTGTATATATTATATATTGAACCCAATATATAGTAATGATTTAAATAGTTTAAAAAAAAAAAAATAATGACTCGTGCGCCACCACGGAGAATCGAAGACAATAAGTTTAACTTACAGTTTACTTTTTCCTTTGACGTTAATGCCTGAGTTATGAAAACATCCATGCTGCAAGGATAAAAGTTAAAACATGAACGAATAGTTGTAACGTTACGCATTCATATTCGTAAAGCTGTCGTTCGACCTTCGCCTCGCAAATTGTATTTTTTTTTAAATTTTCACACTTTTGCACCGATTTTCCCTGGCTAAAACCCGAATATAAAGTTTCGCATGGGTTCGAATACCCTATATATTAAGTTTCAATGGATTTGGTAGGCAAAATTTTAAAACAAATATATACAGTAGTGTGCAAAACTAAGTGACAACATTTTAAAACCTAATATTTGTTAGAAATAATAATCGTGAAAAGTTCAAATTTTGACAACTGGTATTCGTTATCATCTATAATAACATACTAAGATTTGAATAATTTGCAAAGGATAGAAAAAGAATTATAAAAATTATTTATTTATTTTTAAAATAGGAACGTCCAAAAGTAAGGGACAAAATTGCGAAAAACAATGTAAACAGCCAAAAATCAATAAAATACATGGACAATCAATATTTAGTAAATGAGCCCTTGCTCTCAATGACAGCTGCACATCTTCAACTATAAGAAAGAATCAGTTCTTGACAATCCTCGATACTAATTTTAGACCATTCTCCTTGAAGCTTCACCCACAAATACTCCGTGTTAGTGGGATTTCTTCCCATAACTTCACTCCTAAAGTCTTCCAAAGATTTTCTATTGAATTTAAGTCAGGATTTTACGATGGCCAATCCATAATTTGGAAATCTTGCTCGCTAAGGTAACTCATTACCACCTTTGCCTTGTGACATGGGACATTATCTTGCATAAAGGTAGCCCTATCGAAACCTGAATCTTGTATGATTGGCAGAGCACGATCTTGAACAATGTTTTTATAGATCTGCGTTTGTAACCGGACAAGAGGCGTTGTACCGTGGCTAGAAAACATTCAAAATACCATGACGCTTCCGCCCCCAAACTTGACAGTTTTCTTAGTACACTTTGCACTTAATCTGTCACCAATACGTCTCTTTACATTGTTTTTTTTCCATCATTTCCAAATAAATTAAACTTGCTTTCATCACTGCAAAATACTTTTGCCCAATTTTTTAATTTCCAAATTACATACCTGCTTGCAAACTCTAATCTCTTCTTATTCTTCGAACTAACAAATGTTTTCTTCCCTGAGTTCGATTAAACAGCCCTATTTCTTGCAGTCGTCTAGAAACAGTCTGCCTTGACACATTAACACATGAGGTACCATTCATAACCCTTTTAATTTCCGTGCAAAACTTAAAACGGTCCTTTAATGACATACGCTGCATTATTCAATCTTCTCTTGCCGAAGTTTTGCGGGGTCTGCCGATTTTAAAAGCACTATCTTGCCAGTATCATTGTAGGATTTAACAACCCTGCCAACAACACTCTTGGAACGTTTCACTTTCTCTGAAATCTCTCTAATGGCGTGATTTTCCTTGTGTAGCTACACAATAGCTTGTCTCACAGAGTAATCAAGTTTTTGGCGTTTCGCCATGGTGCCGGCTGATGCAACGTTTACAAATGACTAAGTAAGACTTATTCTTTAGAGGAAATCAAAAATTTTGAATATAGCATACTGTTTAAATTGTTTTTCTCAATGTTGTCCCTTACTTTTGGGCATTCCTATTTTGAAAATAAACAAAAAATTGTTATAATTCTTTTTCTATCCTTTGCAAATTATTCAAATTTTGGTATGTTAATGATGATAACGACTATCAGTTGTCAAAATTTCATCTTTTCACAATTATTATTTCTAACAAATATTAGGTTTTAAAATTTTGTCCCTTAGTTTTGGACGCTAGTGTATACGTTAGTGTTATATATAAATACGCTAATGTTATGTATAAAAGAGGTTTGTGTTTACTATAATCTTTTTACACAAATATTACGCAAGTATAAATCACGTAGAATATCGGCATGAATATAATTACACGTAATAGTTAACTAAACATGGTCATCCAATCAGAAAATCGAAAAAACTAATAGGGAATTAATTAAAATTAAAATAGAGAATTAATTAAAATAAGAATAGGGAATTAATTAAAATAAATGCTTAAAAATATGAACATTAGCTACATATTTCACAGATGAATGCTATTCCACAATCCAATTCTTATAACAAAGTTGTATTTACTTTTTAAATAAATAGAAAAAAAAAGGGTTTTTAATATGAATATCAATACCCCCACCAACTTTTTACCAGTTTATATATATATATATATATATATATATATATATATATATATATATATATACTGGTAGCCAAATTGAATATTTAAACGCACCGTATCTTTTGGTTCCATGGGGCAAAACTGCATAAAAAATTTCCAAGCTTTTTGAAGGTTACAATACTCTAGTTAATATTTTATGACAATCGGTAAAAAAGAACCTGTATTTTTAAACCAATAAAATATGCCCAAATGGACCTACATTTGTATATATAGTGTCCTGGAGGCCAGCTTCAGTTTTGCTGCTTTGGTTGTCTCCTCTGTGGCCTTGCCAGGCCACTAATATATTATATAATAGGAACTGTGTGTATGTCTCTGTGTGTGAGTTTGTTTCCTATAGACTCGAAAACAACTGGGCAGATTTTTATGAAATTTAACATGAAAGTACTTTACGTGCCTGGCAGTGTTCTTAGAAAGGCTTCATATTGGAATAGTAGAACCCGAGATACAGTGGCTCTAGGATACGTTTTTTTGGGGGGTTACGATGTGGAATGCTATGTTTTTCCGGCCCCTGACTACGGTATTTGCTTCGCCATATGATGATATTTATAATGTTATTTGATTATATACATGTGTATTATATACTGTACTGTATTTTGTTCCAAATTTTTAATGCCGTATCCTGGGATTCTACTGTAATCCGATAAAACAAGCGACTTTAACCATAAGTAACACCTTACACAGCATAACATCACAAGTGCTTTTGAGAAGTTTTATTACCACACAAGTCAAAAGTCTTGACATATAAAATTAGTAGTACGTTCTTTGATATTACATGGGTACGGTCGAAATGAATGTTACCGTTTAAAGCACAATTGCACCATAATAGTTGACTTTTGCATCTTAAGCTTTAATTTAAACCATTATATATAAAAAAAAATAATTTTATAAAATCAACAGTAGGTTCTCTATAGTGTAAACTCACATGCATTGTGGACAAAGTTACTATGAGAGTCATGAGAAGTTTCCTCCCAGTGAACCGTGATTCCCGTCAAGCATGGATCGGGCGAGACCGGCAATTATCGGTGTTAGCCGAGCGTTGTTCAAATGTTGAAATGCTAACTCGACTTTTTATTTTTTCTGTTATGTTTTTAGTAATTTTTAAGGTTATATTAAGGGGGGGGTGACTTTATTTTCTGATTAGTTATTTATTATTTATTTATTATTTTTTTAATTGAATTTTTGGGAGTTTGATAAGCCAATAAAAAGCGCTATTTAAATGGAAGCAGACGACATTCGAATTGGAAGAAAGCGACTAAACCAACAAAAAAAAAGAAAAGCTGACAGATATATTTTCAAACTCGCCAAACAGAAAAATGGCAGGCAAGAAAATAAATCTATGCATGTTAGAAAAAGAAATTAAAACATCGATGCGGACAATCTCATATTTTCAGGAGAAGAAATTGATGCCCCCCCCCCCAAAAAAAGAGGTGCAACAATTGTAAAAACAAATGTTTACTTAAAAAAGATCGTGTGTAAAGGATTGTTTCTCCTGGAGATGTACAAATGGATAGTGCCACAAAAAAAAAAAAAAAAAAAAAATTGACTGAACAACAAGTCTTGAAAAAAAAAAAAAAGACAAGAAAACAATACGGTTACAAAAAACAAAACAAAACAAAACAAAACAAAAAAAAAACAAACTTGTACTTACACCTAACAATTATACGGTTAAAAAAATCTTTTCTTGGAGAAAAAAAGCAAACTTTCTGTTAATAAATATTTTGCAAAAAAAAAAAAAAAAAAAGGAAAAAAAAATTAAATACTAAAATGAAATAAACATATTTTCATTTTTCAAGTTAGTTTCTTTTTGTTATTTGTATCTTTTGCATTTGTATTTTCCCGGCTTGTTTTGTTTTTTTCATTAGTCTGCGTCTTTTACGACACTCGGCTGACACCGATAATTGCCGGTCTCGCCCGATCCATGCTTGATGGAAATTCACGAGAATTCGGGTCAAATTATGCAAGAATACCATATATATATATATATATATATATATATATATATATATATATATATATATATATATATATATAAAAGTGAAAGTGTCTATGTGTCTGTGTCTGTGTACATTTCCTTACAAAATAACTCTGTCAATTTTTAGTCTACAGACTCAAAATTTGGGATACAGGGCACTGAGATTTGGGAAAATCTAGGGAATCAGTTTTCGGCCATAAATTTGGCTTTTAAAGGGTAAAAGTTCAACAATTTGACCTTTGAGAACTCTACCAAACTCCTCCGACAATTTTCGGGCTAACCACTTGAAATTTTAGGTATAGGTTCCTTGGACATGGATCTAACTTAATAACTTTATTTGAGCCCAAAACAATAAATTTTAAGGGGTCATAATAGGGGTCAAATTTAAAAAAAATGACCGTTTTTTTTTTCTCAACATACACCTCCAAACACCTGGGTAACGCCGGGCACCCATGCTAGCATATATATATATATATATATATATATATATATATATATATATATATATATATATATAACTACTTCATTTAATCAAATAAATTAATATACGAAAGTATAAGTTTATGTGTAAACTTACTTCGACAGTGCTCAATACGTAGGTACAGCTAAGTAGTAAGTTATAAAATATATATGGCGATAAGCTACACAGAATATTCCGCGTTTCATCCATGCTAGGATTTACAAGCCTGATGAAGCCTAGCATGGATGAAACGCAGAATATTATGTGTAACTTAATTGACATATATATTTTATAACTTACTATATATATATATATATATATATATATATATATATACACTAGCATGGGTGCCTGGCGTTGCCTGGGTGTTCGAAGGTGTATGCTGAGCAAAAAAAAAAAAAAAAGGCAATTTTTTTAAGTTTTGACCCCTATTTTGACCCCTTAAAATTTATTGTTTTGGGCTCAAATCAAGTTATTAAGTTAGATCCATGTCCAAGGAACCTATATCTAAAATTTCAAGTGGTTAGACCGAAAATTGTCGGAGGAGTTTGGTAGAGTTCTCAAAGGTCAAATCGTTGAACTTTGACCCGTTAATCACCAAATTTCTGTCCGAAAACGGATCACATCGATTTTCCCAAATCGTAGTACCCTGTATATCAAATTTCGAGTCTGCAGACTTAAAATTGACAGAGTTTTTGCGTAGGGAAATGTACACAGACAAACACACAGATACACAGACAGACAGACAGACAGACAGACAGACAGACAGATACTTTCACTTTTATAGATATACTAGCATTTCAGCCCGGCGTTGCCCGGGTGTTTGGAGGTGTATGTTGAGCAAAAAAAAAAAAAATGTGGTCAATTTTTTAAAACTTTGATTCCTATTATGACCCCTTAACATTTATTGTTATCAAGTTATTAAGTTAGATCCATGTCCAAGGAACCTATATCTAAAATTTCAAGTGTTTAGACTCAAAATTGTCGGAGGAGTTTGGTAGAGTTCTCAAAAGTCAAATCGTTTAACTTTGACCCCTTAACAGCCAAATTTCTGGCCGAAATCCGGTCACATGTATTTTCCCAAATATCAGTAACCTGTGTACCAAATTTCGAGTCTGTAGACTAAAAATTGACAGAGTTATTGCGTATGAAAATGTACGCACACACACAGACACTTTCACTTTTATAGATATAATATATATATATATATATATATATATATATATATATATATATATATATATATATATATATATATATATAAAAGTGAACATGTCTGTGTGTCTGTCTGTGTGTCTGTGTACATTTCCCTACGCAATAACTTTGTCAATTTGTAGTCTAATGACTCGAAATTTGATATACAGGTTACTGAGATTTGGAAAAATCTATGTGATCAGTTTTCAGCCAGAAATTTGTCTGTTAAAGTAGTCAAAGTTGAACGGTTTGACCTTTGAGAACTCTACCAAAATCCTTCAACAATTTTGGGTATGAACAATTGAAATTTTAGATATAGTTTCCTTGGACAGGGATCTAACTTAATAACTTGATTTGAGCCCAAAACAATAAATGTTAATCGGTCATAATATGGGTCAAAGTAAAAAAAAAAAAATTGATCTCTGCGGTCTCTATCATATTACTCAGAAAATGTCTGGTCTAAACATTTGAAATTTTAAATAAAGTGTATTCAGATATAGGGCAAGCTTTTTAATTGGTTTGGCTCGAAAATTTTTGGTTACCAATATATGAATGTATGTATGTTTGCATGTCTGCCTAAAACTTTCGACAGAGGCAACGGATTTTATCAAGATCAGTATCGTTTTAAAGTCCGACCTTTCAGACGCCAAATATCGGAAAATTGGCTAAAAACATTAATATCTTCACCTTCAACTGGGCACTTTTCTACAGGGAGGGGGGAGGGTACGTTTTTTTCGCCGATATTTTTGAAAGTCATCCTCTCCTTTCGATTGTCTAGTCTTAATTGAAACCTATGCTACTTGCGGTTTGGTGGTGGTCGTAACAAAGATGTCAGGTTTTTTCCCGTTCTTTTCCTTCTTCACAGTACGGGAGCCTGCCTTCCTACGACCACTTTTTTTTTTTTTGCTCAACATACATCTCCAAACACCCGGGCAATGCCGTGCTGAAATGCTAGTATATATATATCCATATATCTATAAAAGTGAGTGCCTGTCTGTCTGTCTGTATATCTGTGGGTCTGTATGTGTACATTTCCCTACGCAATAACTCAATTTTTAGTCTGCAGACTCGAAATTTGAGATACAAGGTACTGAGATTTGGGGAAATCGATGTGATCCATTTTCCGACAAAGATTTGGCTGTTAAGGGGTCAAAGTTCAACGATTTGACCTTTGAGAACTCTACCAAACTCCTCCGCCAATTTTGGGTCTAAACACTTGAAATTTTAGGTATAGGTTCCTTGGACATGGATCTAACTTAATAACTTGATTTGAGCCCAAAACAATAAATTTTAAGGGGTCATAATAGGGGTGAAAGTTAAAAAAAAATTGATCTCTGCGGTCTCTACCAAATTACTCAGACAATTTCTGGTCTAGACATTTGAAAATTTTCATAAAGGGTATTCAGAGATAGGACAAGCTGTTTAATCGATTTGGATCGAAAATTTGAACTACCAATATATGCATGTAGGTTTGCATGTCTGCCTAAAACGTTCGACAGAGGCGACAAATTTTCACAAGATCAGTATCGTTTTGAAGTTCGATCCTTCAGACGACAAATACCGAAAAATTGGTTAAAATCATTAATTTCTTTATCATCAACTGAACACTTTTCTACAGGGAGGGATCGCTTTTTTCGCCGATATTTTCTGAAAGTCATCCCCTCTTTTCGATTTCTAGCCTTAATTTTAACCTACGTCACTTCCGGTTTGGCAGTGGTCATAACAGCAAAGACGTCACTTTTTTCCCCGTTCTTTTCCTCCTTCGCGGTACGGGTTTGCGCCTGCCTTCCTACTACCACTTTTTTTTTTTTGCTCAACACACACCTTCAAACAACCGGGCAATTCCGGGCTTAAATGTTAGTATTATATAAAAGTGAAAATGTTTGTGTGTGTGTGTGTGTGTGTGTGTGTGTGTGTATACATTTCCCTCCCAAATAAATCTGTCAATTTTCGATCTAGAGACTCGAGATTTGACATAAGGGGTATGTAGATTTGGGGAATTTGTCTGTTAAGGAGTCAAAATTTAACGATTTGACCTTGGAAAACTCTACCAAACTATTTCCCAATTTTGTGTCCAAACACTTGAAATTTTACATGTAGGTTACTTAGACACGGATCAAACTTTATAATTTGATTTGAGCCCAAAAATAAATGTTAAGAGGTGAAAATTGGAGTGAAAGTTTTAAAAAAATTGACCTTTGCAGTTTCTACCAAATTACTCAAACAATTTCTCGTATAAACATTTGAAATTTTACATAAAGGGTATTCGGAGATAGGGCAAGCTTTTTAATCGGTTTGGGTCGAAAATTTGAGCTTCCAAGGGGTCAAAGTTCAAAAGATTTGACCTTTGTGGTGTCTAGTAAACTACTCAGCCAATTTTGGGTCTAAACATTTGAAATTCATACATAACGGGTATTCAGACATGCGGCAAGCATTTTAGTCAGTTTGGGGGCGAAAACTTGGCTGCCAAAGGTCAAAGTTGAAAGAGTTGACCTTTATCTGATTCTACCAAATTCCTCCGCGAATTTTGGGTCTAAAGAGTTGAAAATTTCAATTTAGGTAATTTGGACATGGGTAAAATTTTGTATTTTGATTTGAGACCAAAATAATAAAGGTTAAGGGGTCAAAATTGGGGTTAAAATTTTAAAAAATGTACCTGTGCGGTCTCTACAAAATTACTCGGACAAATTTTGGTCTAACCACTTGAAATCTTACATAAAGTGTATTCACATGTAGGGTAAGTTATTAAACGTACATAGAGCCTGAGCAATGCAAGGCTGAACTGCTAGTATATATATATTAAAAAGTTTGATTCATGTCCATATAACCTACATCTAAAATTTTAAGTGTTTAGATCCCAAATTGGCGGAAGAGTTTGGTAGAGTCTGCAAAGGTCAACTCTTTCAACTTTGACCTCTTGCCAGCCAAATTTTCGCTCAAAACCTGCATGTCTGAACAACCTTTATGTAAAATTTCAAATGTTTAGACCCAAAATTGGCTGAATAGTTTGCTAGAGACTGTAAAAGTAAAATGTTTTGAACTTTGACCCCTTGGCAGCCAAATTTTCGGCCAAAAACAAATTTAAAACCTTGCCCTATGTCTGAATACACTTTATGTAAAATTTCAAATGTTTAGACCAATAATTGGTTGAGTAATTTGATAGAGACCGCAGAGGTCAACATTTTTAAAACTTTGACCCCAATTTGAATTGGATGGTCCTCGACTAGGAGAAGCTCCATGTTTTGATAAACGTCTGGGCTTGACCTTTACTCCTGACCTGAAATGGAACACGTACAACAAGTCTATTGCCAAGGTCGCTGGAAAAATGGTAGGATCCTTCTACCGCTCCAGAAGATATCTAACTGCTGAAATTTTCTATCTATATAAAAACCAAGTACGTCCAAGGATAGAGTACTGTTGCCACATCTGGGCAGAAGCTGCTAAAAACAGCCTATCTTGTCTTGACAGAGTACAAAATAGGCTTTGTGGCTTAGTGAGGAATGTCCTTTTGTCTTCCCTGCAACCTCTCTCCCACAGGAAAGACGTTGCGAGCATGTCTTTGTTTTATCGTTACTTCCATGGCAAGTGCTCGTCTGATCTCCAATCTCTGGTCCCCCCTCGCCAATCTTTCACGAGGAGCACCCGTCTAGCTGAAACCATTGTCAAAAATTTTCCCCATTCTTTATCTGTGCCAAAACCAAAACGTAGATTCCATGAACAAAGCTTCTTTCGTAGAAGTGCACTCCTGTGGAACTCTGTTCCGTCTGCCTGTTTCCCACGTGACTACAACCTGGGTGTCTTCAAATCCAACATAAACAAATTCCTGATGAATCGCCCCCTTAAGTAAGACATTTTATCAAATCTCAACACTAACGTACTGTACACGCAATAACCCTTATCCCCGAGTGGCTTCCAGGCCTTGATAAGTGGTGAGTACCTTGTAAAAAATAATTAAGGGAAGTAGGCCTTTGAGTGGGCCAAGTTTTTTTTCTGAATATGGCACCAGCCATCCATTCCGCTGCCACCGTTGAATTTCTTTCTCATAGGCATCTTTGGCATGACAAGGCATCGTGTATTCTTACACACTGTTATTCAATTTACTGGGAGAGCAACCATTTGCCCATTTCAATGATACAGTACAATTTTTATTAATGCAATCATAAGTCACGCTAAAGTCTGGCTTGTCGATAGAGATGGCAGCACATTTATTTAAGCCTCTCAAACGTGCTTCACTTGATTCCCTGAAATGAACCCCACCGAGTTTTCTGACGGGATCAATTCCCAGCAGTAGATAAAAACCCAACAGCTGTTTATCCACGACCAAGGCCTCAATGTCGACAACAGGAACTCGGTCAACCTCTACATTTACTCTGCTGTATCCTTAGAAATTCTATGTGCTTTCCCTCCATGAAAGTACATGAAGATGGGCAAGAGTGTACAGCGTTAATTGATTCCGGGTGTTCACAGACTTTAGTGAGTAAAGCTGTGTGTCGCTTTTGGAAGCGGAAGTCAGCAGGAGTACTGACAGCTGACGGAAGGACATAGAATTAGAAAATCAATATTCTAGCAGATAATCATGACGTACAGTCTCGCTGGTATATGTTGTGTACTACTGTTCTTTATTTACTTAATTCTTTAATATGCCTTTATTTCTTGCCTCTGTTACTAATTATAGTTGAGAAAGTTCATGCGTACTATACCCCCTCCCCCCAAGTTTACTCACAAATTAAATGTCTCATAAGAAATCTCAATACATATTTTTCTTTGGCTTAAAAACAATAACTCCTATCACTTTCTTTGTTTTCTTTAAACGACATTGTTCGCGAGCTGCATGACAAAACTATCGTAAATAAAATCCAAGAGGACGATTTTCAACATGGTTTGACAGGCATTTTCTAATTTGGTTCAAATGTCCCTTGTGAGTAAAAGTGGGGCGGGCGTTTACTTATCTCCATATATAATATTTTGAATGTAGAAATCCCCTTCTGGACCAAAGTACCGTAGGTTTGCAGCAACAGATGCCACATACAAATTTATTATGTCTAAACTATTATCTTATGTAACTTTAGAACGACATTTTAGACACATTTAGTCGTTATAATAAAATCCCACATTTCATCCTAGGGGCAACATCACAATCGCAACCATTTTTAGAGGAAGTAGTTTTATGTTCCCTCTAAATATCAAGTCCTCCTACCCCCTCCTCCTATCATCATCATCGAGAGGAATTCTGCACTTTCGACTGATATGGGGTTTCATCCTTCGTCATACTGATTTTATATGTAAATCAGTGTGAATTAACAAAATAAATTCTTTTATTTTAATTCAAACAATACCTACATGTTATCACCCCAAACCAGCACTAGTCGCCAGTGAAATCCAGATTATTTCATTTCGGCCAGTGTCCGCAATTGTTCAGGAACACAGTGGTCACCACCAATAACAGCCGTTTTTTTTTGCGAGGGAGTGGCAGGCTTTCCACCAGGCAACGCCGGTTTACGGGCCCTGCTAGTATAGATAATATTTCCTACTCAATTGTACTCACTTCCAATAAAGATCAATTATCACGAAACATCTGGTTTTGTAGCAGTTTTTTATGTATAGTGTTCGTCATGGTTTTGTTTGGGAGTATTTTGTTGAACACACACAAAATCATTATTTCAGCTAGGAGTAATGTTAGTGGTGCCTTATCATGAACCATAATTCTACATACTTGACAGAATTTTTATAGGTATTTTTCTATGGATGTGACTTAGCTTTCTTCAAGATTCCTTTTAATGTACTAACGAAGCACTCCACTCGCTGGTCCATTGTTCCCCAAGTGACATGGAGCGATCTAATGAAAATCCGTAAAATTGCTGAACGCAAAGTGTGTCATATTGTTAGACACTAAATAAGCAACTGCTCCAAATATCGCAAACAATTCATAGGAAGAAATTGATAATAATTTTCTGAAGTCAATATTTGGCATTTAATCAATGTCCCCATAGAAACTGGTTTGTTGACAACTTCAAACATCAAATATCAAATGAGCTTTGCTATTTCAAAAATTATTGATAAGAAAATAGTACATCGTCGTCAATCTCAAACACACTTATAGATTAACGCTCTTAATTCACGAGCAGATCGATGTTGCATCATACTAATAAATAGTTTTTTTTTGATTGACAAGTAAAATAATGAGAATTCAAACAGAAAATAAGACGCGATAATCCAAATTAATACAAATCGTTGTGATAGCAAACGAAGGAATGTAAACGAGTGTAAAAAGGGAAGAGTTGTTAATTAATGACTATCTTTGTTATTACATAGTGAAGTAGGATCTCAGTTTGTATAAACTTCTCTTTATCTCTCTCTCTCTCTCTCTCTCTCTATATATATATATATATATATATATATATATATATATATATGTATATGTCTCGAAATAAAGACGAAACGTTGATGAACACAATACGGTTTGTTCCTTTTTATTTCTCTCTCTCTCTCACTCTCTCTCTCTCTCTCTCTCTCTCTCTCTCTCTATATATATATATATATATATATATATATACGTATATGCGTATGCGTATGTGTGTGTTTTGCTTTGTTTCTTATCAATATCATAAAGTAAGTTTATCTATTTCAATTCATGGAATATGCTAATAAACAAAAACTACGTAAAAATCATAGATTATTTTGTAACCTATATATATATATATATATATATATATATATATATATATATATATATATATAGGATACAAAATAATACATGATTTTTACGTAGTTTTTGTTTATTAGCATATTCCGTGAATTGAAATAGATAAACTTACTTAATGATTTATTAATATAAATTTATTAATATATAGTCATTCTTATAAATTTATTAATACATAGTCATTCTTATATCTTAGTCGAATTCGTGTGGGAAAGTTCCGTTGTCGTTTTCGTCAGTCCTTCAGTCGTCTCCAGGCAGTTTTTCATTATTGTTTCCTTTAAAATCTTGATGCTTTTATATGCTTCAGTTCAAATTACATTTAAATTACTTGAAATCTTGAAGCGACTCGCGTGTAAAATTTTTACGTCTTAAGAACGTGGTTAAAATAAATGTACAATTGTTTAAAAGTGTGATTTACAAAATGGTAGAGCGTTTACAGTTTTTATTTTAATTTTTTAAATTTTTTATTTATAAATATCAATTACAATATATATATATTAGTGCACATCTAGTTATATATATATATATATATATATTTTTTAATAAAAAAAAGTAAGCGTCTTTAATTTATATCGGTTGAGCTGTGTTTACATTTTGACTATCCGTCGCTGATTTTATTTGTGAAAAAATGTGTGAATTTGTTTATATCATCGTCATTTACTATTCCAAAAATGTCTGTCTCAATAAAACTTTTTATTTAAAAAAAAAACAAAGCGGGAGATCAGTACCCGCATTAAGCTGGTCTACAGTTTGACTTGTTGCTGGCTATCTTGCTCTTGCTTGTTGCTGGATGTCAACATTTTGAACCGAGAGAGAGATTTAGCTGTCGTACAAAGCTAAAACTCTGTAACATCATCTTTGTGTAGATACTCCCTCAGGCATTTGTCTATTATAAAAAAAAGAAGAAAAAAGTCCTGTGGCGATAAAAAAAGCTGTGACGTGTGTACGCCTGTAATGCTGGATGCATGTAACAATTAATCTGCCATCATTATATGTATCTATGTATGCATATGTATATGTATATTTATATATGTATGTGTGTGTGTATATTTATATATGTACATGTGAGTTTATATGCATTTATATCTGTGTATATGTATGTATATGTGTCTATGTGTATATATGTTTGTGTGTGTACATATATACATTTATATGTTTGTATGCATGTATGTGTATGTATGCAGGTGTGTATGTATGTGTATGTTTTCATGTATGTGTGTATGTGTATGTATATGTAGGTAAGTGTATGTATATATATGTGCATATGTGTACGCATATGTATGTGTAAGTATATGTGTGTATGTATTTGTATATGTGGATGTATATGTATGTAAATATGTATGTATGAATGTGGGTATGTATATGTATGTTTGTGTATTATGCATTGTGTATGTATATGGGTATATATGAGCGTATGCTTATAGACATGTATGTATGTATGTATGTATGCATGTATATATTCATATGTATGTATACCAATGACCGTCTTGTTTATGTTTGCATGTGTGTGTGTATGTATATGTATGTGTGCGTATTGTGTATGTACGCATGTATATATGTGTGTGATATGTGTACATTTGTATGTGTGCGTGCGTGTATATATATGCATGTATAACAATGACCGTCTTTAGTGTCATGTCTGCTTGAGCATGTGAATTCGCTGGCAGGACTATATGTCATTTTCGGGCTCATGAACTTTCAGTGTCTGAGGGAGTGGCACTCGTCTGACAAGACGTTGCAATCATCATATATATATAAATAACTAGATGTATACTTATACATACATGCATACATGCATAATACATACATACACACATCGCACACATATATATATATATACATATATATATATAATGTATATATATATATATATATATATATATATATATATATAATGGAAATTTGGGCATTAAATTAAATAAAAACGTCTATTTACGTTAGTTATGTCGATGATATTTCGTTATTCTTGCTGCCAATAATAACGAAATAGAGAAACTAAAGGATCATTTTCAAACAAACTCTGTACTTGCCTTCACTTATGAATTCAATATAAACAGTAATATTCCACTTGTCGACGTTCTCATAGACTCCAGCAAAGATGAATTCATTACTTCTCCGTATAAAAAGACTATTTCAACCAATTCCTGTATTTTAAACTTCAAAAGTGAATACCCATATGATAAAAGCCGCAGTTATAAAGAATCGAGCCAAATTGATCTCAAATAAAAAAATATTCTACAGCGAATTTAAAAATATCAAACAGGTTAGAAACCTGAATCAAACTAATAATAAACAAGTTAACAATCTCCACCCCATCAATATATTCTATCGCAACCAGATATGAAAAAGTACTAAGAAATATAATGCATAATACATCAATATATATCCCCAGTCAATAATAATAAGATCAGATTTATCATCTACTAACAAGAAATTAACAGCTGCTAATCTTATAATTTTTAATTCCCGGACAACAAAATCAATTGATAAAACCAATGTCGTCTACGAATCCAAATGCCTCTTGAGAGAATGCATCTCCAACAATAGAAATACTAATAGCTACATTGTACACACGACCAACACATTGTCCAGACGATTGACCCTACACCTTTTTAATATAAGGTCGATTTTCCAACACCTAAAACAACATGGCTGCCCACATTCCCAATTTAGAAAAATCCTTGGTTGAAAACACGAAAATCATTCAGACTAAAAATACTGAAAACACTGAATATAAGAGCTAAACAGTCAAAAATTAACAATGTAAATTTTGAAAACAGTAATAACATTTTAAAATACCTGGGTACGTAACCATCCAATATATATATATATATATATATATATATATATATATATATATATATATATATATATATATATATGTGTGTGTGTGTGTGTGTGTGTGTGTGTGTGCGCGTGTGTGTGTGTGTGTGTGTGTGTGAAATTTATTTATACAAACATTGATGGCTACATATGTGCATACATGTTTCTGTAATCACCCGCGTTGGGGGATTACGTCTTCAGGCCAAGAATTATCGTCGAGAACTGATATTTCAAACAAAAACATTTTCTTATTTCGTTTACAAAGTTAGAATGTAACATGGGTGGGGGTTATGAGCGGAGAGAGGACAAGTGAGGTCTTTGAAGATAATAAACATCTTCTTTATTTCCCTTATCTACCTTATATTAGAAAGGTGTAGGGTCCCTATATATATATATATATATATATATATATATATATATATATATATATATATATATATATAGGAACAAACCGTATTATGTGTTCATCAACGTTTCGTCTTTATTTCGAGACTTCCTCTGGATGAACACATAATACAGTTTCTTCCTTTTTATTTCTCTATTTTGTCGGAATACTATTTCCATTATTTTCATCATATATATATATATATATATATATATATATGTGTGTGTGTGTGTGTGTGTGTGTGTGCACATACAGTTACATGTGTATATCTATATATATGTTGTAATTTAAACTTATGACTTAAAAAACATGTAAATTCGATACCATTTTGTAAATCACACTTTTTAATTATTGCAATTACGTTCTTAACACGTAAAAACGCATTTTTATACACAACATGCTTCAAGATTTCAAGAAATTTAAATGTAATTTGAACTGAAGCATATAAAAGCATCCAGTTTTTAAAGGAAACAATAACCCAAAATTGTCTGAAGACGACTGAAGGAAATCAGTTGAAAGTACTTGCAAGAAAATAAATAAAAAACAACAGATGAACATAAACGCCTACGGAACTTTCCTACACAAATTCAGCCGAAACAGAAGTAACCATTCGGAAAATAGAAAAATTACAAAAAAGGTCATCTATATATCTATAAAAACAGAGATGTGTGTGCCACAGACGATTTCTGATTGGTTGATCCAATAATCACATCTCCTAAAAAACAATGGTTTCTACGCTCTTACCTTTACCATAAAATATTATGGCTTTATTTATTGTCCATCTTGGAAGGGTTTAATTTTTTTCTAACTTGTTATTTACAAATTAAAAAAATACGAATCTTACACAATCTTACAATCCAACCTACGACATCCACGGCCGCCATTCTGGTGCTACCGCAGACATGTACACAACACGAAAACGATGTTTTGAAAATCTAGCAAAAATGAATTTTCCTGAAATTTTTCAATATTTAAAAATAAATTATGCCGGCTGATAAAATTTTAAAACTTTTTGTAAAGCTAGAAAGATAAAATTTAAAAATACTTATTTTTATGTAAAACGCGCGTTCCCTCGTGGTCTTTTCATTTCGGGTTTGTATTACTGTACACATAGATTCGAAAAAGTTGTCAAAAACAAATATATAACAAATAAATGTTATCAAAGGCAAGATAAGTTACTTTTCTACCAAACTGGATATATTTTTCGTGTTTTTATTCAATGTAACACATTTATTCAGCTCGAAAAACGGGTTTGTATTACTGTACACATAGATTCGAAGAAGTTGATAAGATACGAAACAATACAGGACGAAAACACGCGCACACACGCACACACACTCACGTCCACTACCGTCCTTGGCTACGTCACGTTGTTATGGCAACACGATAAATACACAGTAAATTTGATTTTCTTCATTTCTACGCAAATATTACGCAAATATAAATCATATAGAATATCTGTATGAATATAATTACACGTAATAGTTAAATAAAGATGATCATCGCATAAGAGAACCGAAAAAAAAAAAACTAATAGGGAATTTGTATAAAGTTGTATTTTCTTTTTAAATAAATAGAAAAAAGGGGTGTTGATAAGACTATCGATACTTATACAGTTTAGTGACGACATTAAAAAAATGAAAATATTGAAAAAAATTTTTATTGTACGTAACTGTTATAGACTGAAGTTCTCCGAAAAAAAAATTTCACTTCATTTGATCAAGTATTTTTGTTCTTACAGCGAAAAACAATTATTTATCACGACGACGTCAACGTGGCCATTTTGGAAATGTACCTAGCAGAATACCTCCATTTTAGGCCAAATTTCGCAATCTAGCCTTTTTTTCTCGCCGTATTGAGATGCGCACAACACATCTGCAATTTTTATACGTTTTTTTTCTTTTTTTTTTTAAATCTGCAATTTTTTTGCGTTTTTTTAAAAAATAAGAATACTATTGAATATGCAAAGAAATTGAAGAATGCAAAGAATTGAAGAATTTTTATACGAGATTATTTTCGAAACATGCTCAGTTGGACACGCATGGATAACTTCGAAACTTCGTTTATTTACTTCTGTTACAACTTAAAAAAAAAAAAAAAAACACCCCAAAAATGGCATCTGTCTTCGCAAAAAAAAAAAAAAAAAAATCTCATTCTGGTGGGGGAAAAAAGGGCTAGATTGGCCTAAAATGGAGGTATTCTGCTATGTACGGCAGTTACCTGCCCTTGGGGAATTCCTGGGTCTGCAATAACATTTCCAAAATCGCCACGTTGACGTAGCCGTGATAAATCATTGTTTTTCGCTGTAAAAAAAAACTACTTGATCAAATGAAGTGAAATTTTTTTTCGGAGAACTTCAGTCTATAACAGTTACGTACAATAAAATTTTTTTTTCAATATTTCCATTTCTTAATGTCGTCACTAAACTGTATAAGTACCAGACTATCATTACACACAAAAATATATAGATTTATTTTTGAGTAAAGTTCCCCGGGTTTTCCTTTCACTTCAGTAAATAATGGTCTTTTGTTATATATATATATGATGTTTATGTTTATATATATGTATAAGTGATAGTGTCTGTGTGTGTCTGTGTGTGTCTGTGCGTCTGTGTGCATTTCTCTACGCTAAAACTCTGTCAATTTTAAGCCTACAGATTCGAAATTTGATATACAGGGTACTGAGATTTGGGAAAATCAATGTGATAGGTTTTCGACAGAAATTTGGCGATTAAGTGCTCAATATTCAACAATTAGACCTTTGAGAACTCTACCAAACTTCTCCTACAATTTAAGGTCTGAACACGTGATATTTTATATATAGATTCCTTGGACATGGATCTAACTTATAAACTTTACTTGATCCCTGAACAATAAATGTTAAGAGGTCATAATAGGGGTCAAAGTTTTAAAAAATTGACCGTTTTTTTTCCTCAGCATACACTTCAAAACACCTGGGCAACGCCGGGCACCGATTGCTAGTATATATATATATATATATATATATATATATATATATATATATATATATATATATATATATATCATACAATATACTAATAGGTAACTCATCGTATAAATTATAAAAAAAACACTATAACTAGTAATAATAACTAAAAAAAAATATGTGAACCCCATAAAATGATATCGGAAATAAGAATAAAAAGAAAAATAGACGTAGAAATTGCGTATGATTTGATCTGCCTTACAAGCACATATACAAAAGAATTTACTGAAGGAATTTTATCAAATTACTTATAAAGACTTTCCTAAAGGGATCAATTCACAAACCGAAGTTCTGTAAAGTTATCATTCTTTACAGCTACTTAGTGAAAACTATAAGTTATAACAATGCAAAAATAGATAAGTAATTTAAGGAGGGTGGCTATTTGACAAATCAAAATACTGAAAATGAATCAATATTTATGAATGTCTTTTTGGGTGTAAATGTTTAATCTCTAATAGAGTATATTAATGTGAAGTCATTGATAATAATTGAACCAGGACATATAAGGGCCCACAGTTTGCTGATTCAATAACCATAAAACATCATTTAAACTACCTATTGTAAGTAATTAGAAGAAAACAACATCTTTAGAAAATGAGTAAGTGAATTAAGAAAAAATAAGATTGAATACAAACTGAAATAGTTTATACTAGGAAGTGCTAGTAAATACTCACAAGAATAAGTCTGGGTGTTGCAACGTTTGCATTCTAGATTTATATCATATAATAATATCTAAACAAACAACAGGAAGTAGTTCAAAATTGTTTGCACAGATCTGAAAGTATCCTGTCTCAGTTAGGTTAAACAGTGTAAATTAATGACATATTTTAAGCAAAAATAAAAAAGGAATGTTAGGGTCAGTAGAAATATTTAGTTAGATTAACCCAAATAAATAACCCGAATGTAATAATAGCATGATTGGCATTCAATCTTTAGTTATCTAATTAATAAATTGGAAGAAGTAAGCTTGACAGCACCTGTTTTCTAACACAGAAACAATCATATAATTATTATGTCAATTTTGAATATTTTCCGCCCTGAATAATCAGAAAAATAAGAAATTATTAACTTTTAAAATAAAATATAAAGAATATACGCATGATTATATAATTTCGAAAAAAATCGGAAGAGTAGTTGCAATTCAGTTTTATATTTGCGCCATCTTTAATCATACACGCTTTATCGACGTATTAATATAATGTGGTTATATTGTTATAATTAATATTTAAAATATCATATAATACTTTTTACATTTTATTATTATAGCAGGACCTGTTAACCGGAGTGTCCCCCTAGCAAAAAAGCAAACTACGATTATTGTTGGTGGCCACTGCCGTCCCTGAACAAGAGCAGACAGTAGCGGCCGTGGCCAAAATGAAATAATCTGGCTTTCACTGGCGAGTAGTGATTGTTTGGGCCGATAATATGTAGGTGCTTTTTGAATGTAAAAAAAGTAATTAATGGAATGCGTAAATCAGTATTAATTAATAAAAGTACAAAAAATGGTCCATTAGAATAATGATGGAATGTATAAGCAGAAGTTTTAGAGGTTAGGGATTCTCAATGTATACAGAAATTTTTATAATTTACGTAGTCACCATGGAACGAAGATGTTAAAATCTAAAAAAAAAAAAAAAAAAAAAAAAAAATAGCGTAAATTGTTGAAGTCGTGTTTTTTAGTCAAGAAATTAAATTATATTCAGAAATCATGATGCGATCAGGACCAGTCATCTTGTTTTATATTTTACCGATTGAAGGGCAACAATTTAATTCGAATACAAAGATTTGGTTTGTATTCGAAATAATTAAAAACGTTTTAACTGCTAAAAATCATAAAATTTGATTTTTGATATAAAATCAATTTACGCGATTTACGGAATATAACCAAGGTATCTTTTTTTTAATCAAGTGCAATTCTAAAAACACCAGATTATTTAGTACTCAGAACATATATTATAGTGCAACTTAATTATCTAGATATGAACAGTGTTGGGAGAGGGGCTGGCAGAAAAGATCTTGCTCTATAACATTTTTCTTCTCAAGGGCTCTGTAAACATTCCTTAGACCACTTTAGAAAGATTCGCATCTTGATTGCATGAAACCACCATTTTGTTTATTTTTTCCATTTGTATCTGTTTTTCTACACCCATTGATTGATGTATCTAATTTCCAGACATTTTAAAATGTATATGTTTCGTTTACTCACCAAATTTTGTTTTGTTTATGACTATATGATAAAAGGGAGTTGGAGGAAATAAACTTCTCTCAGTGGCAAGTCGTTTTATTGCTACCAACATCACCGAGTTCTGATATTTCATATGTAACCTAAATTTTAAATATACCACTTGTGAGCTCTATGAGTGTTCAGATATGTAATTGTACTGCATATGTATTTTATTACATATTTTATTAATCAAAACTGGAGATTAATTAGGCGTATTTTTCTTCGCTGATTCACATATAAAACAACATGAAAAACGACGACGCGGATTGATTTTGCTTCAATAATGACATCAGTCGTTAAAAACAAGAGAACGATGGATTATGTTGTGTATTTTTTTTTTTTTTTTTTTTTACAAAGGCATCACCACATTATCAAGGCCCAGAGGCCACTCAAGGATAAGGGTTAAAGAGTGTACAGTAGAAATTGGTCAATATAGTAATCATTAGTAATGAAAATTTGGTAAATTTAATAACTTATATGGAACGGCTCATCAAGAACTTATTTACTTTAGACTTGAACACAACCATATTGTAGTCAGCCGAAAAGCAGGAAAACGGAAGACAATTCCATAGGCGTGCAGTTCTAAGAAAGAAGCTTTGTTCATGGAATCTACGTTTAGGTTTAGGCACAGATAAAGAGTGGGGGAAATTATTGATAGTGTTTACAGCTAGACGAGTGTTTCTTGTGAAAGTTTGACGAGGGGGGACCATAGATTGAAGCTCAGTTGAACACTTTCCATGAAAATAACGATACATCAGAGACAAACTCGCAACATCTCTTCTGTGAGATAGAGGTTGCAAGGAGGAGAAAAGGACATCTCCTACGAGGCTACAAAGTCTATTTTGAACTCTATCAAGGCAGGACAAGTCCTTTCTAGCAGCTCCTGCCCAGATGTGGCAACAGTATTCCATCCTTGGACGTACCTGGCTCTTATATAGGTAGAGAATAGCATCAGCAGTGAGATATCTACTGGATCGATAGAAAGATCCCACCATTTTTCCAGCGGCCTTGGCAACAGATTTGATATACGTGTTCCATTTAAGATCAGGAGTAATGGTCAAGCCCAGAAGCTTGTCAAAACTTGAGGCCTCCTGAAGACGAGAGCCATTCATTTCAATTGATGACAAATGTGAATTAGAATGTTGATGATGTAAAGAGAGAAGCTTGGTTTTAGATGCATTAAAAGTAACCAGCCACTCCTTTCCCCATTGTACTACGTGCTCAAGATCAGAGGAGAGAGAATTGGAGAGAACTTGGTCGTTTACTGTCTTAGATGTGCTACCATAAATGGTAGTGTCGTCAGCATAAATGTCTACAAATGATGTAAGGATATGATTTGGAAGATCATTAATGTAGATCAGGAAAAGAGTTGGGCCCAGGATGGATCCCTGAGGGACACCGGCATTAATACTGTGAGCTTCTGATTTTTGCCCCTCAACTACTACTCTTATGAACCTATCAGAAAGAAATGATTTAATAATTGAGAAGACTTTTCCAGCTATACCATAGCTAGCGATCTTATGAAGTAAACCTTTATGCCATACCCTATCAAAGGCTTTAGATATGTCAAGAGCAATTGCCCTAGAAAGATTGCCACCGTCGAGAGATTTGCTAATCCTATGCGATATAACTGTAAGCACATCTGCTGTAGATCTAGCAGAACGGAAACCATATTGAGTGTCACTAAGAAGGTTATTTTTGTTGAGATGTTTGATTACTTCTGTATTTAACACAGATTCTAGCAACTTACTCATGACGCACAGGAGACTTATTGGCCTGTACTGAGAGGGGGATGAGCGATCACCTGAATTCTTAAATACAGGGCATACTGATGAGATTTTCCAGGGAGATGGGAAACTATTCTCCTTAAGACAACGTTTAAACAGTTTTGTAAGTATGGGCACTAGTTCAGGTTGAAGTTTTTTGAGTACTATAATTGGAATACCATCAGGGCCAGTTGCTTTACTCGAATCAAGGTTTTTGATTAGCTTCGCAACATCACGTACAGATATATGTATATCACATAGCGTGTTTTCTGATACAGGAGGAAATATTGGGGGTTGGCGGTCTTGGTCGCAAAGGGTAGAATTAGCTGCAAAGTTCTTGACAAAGAGTTTGGCTTTGTCTGATGCTGACGAGATTACCTCAGGTCCATTGATAATAGTTGGGATGGAGCACACGCTTCTGTTCAGGATTCTATTTGCTATTTGCCAAAACTGGTGGGAACCAAGCCGCTGCTCAGCTACTTTGGACTTAACAGATTGAGCATACAACACTCTTGTGTTCCTTATTACTTTCTTACAATGGTTGCTGGCAGTCCTGAAAACGGCTTTAGTTTCCATACATCTATTACGTTTGAAGCAGTGGAAAAAGTGATTTCTGTGCGCAATGGCAGCAGCACATTCTGGAGAGAACCATGGCTGGCTGTTAGGTTTTTGCTGAAACTTTTTAGAGGGAATGAAATGGTCAATACCTACAATTAACCATTCAGTTAGGTCTAATACTATAGAGGACACATCCTTTTTAAACATGGAATGCAGAGGTAGATCAGATATAAATGTACGGAAGCTATCCCAGTCAGCCTTAGTGTATCGATATACTGTACGATGAAGAGGTACGTCTGGGGACTTATTACATTTCATTTTTATCTTAATTGATACAACAGAGTGGTCGGAAGATCCAAGAGGCGACAGAACAGAAACTGAACATAGTTCAGGGCAAGTTGTGAGAAAAAGGTCTAGTAGGCTCGCATACTGGCCGTCATTATCGGGCACACGGGTAGGTTCCTGAACAATCAGAGTGAGGTCATAGGCAATGGAGAAATCATGACAGAACCTCCCCTCATCATCGGTCTTGTTTGAGTGGGTCAACCATTCGACGTTGTGAACATTGAAGTCTCCACATACGTAAATGTTAGCTGAAGGATAAGTAGAAAGGACTTGATCAATTTTCTCAGATATGCTTTGAAAGATAGTAACTCCGCTGTTGTGGGGGCGATAGAGAGTAAATATAAATGCAGTAGTGTGAGCAAAAGCCACCCGGAAGCACATATAGGGTAAGTTAGGATCTTCCCTGGAGATGTCCCTCCCACATGGAAAGCTATCTTTAATATAGGCACATATTCCATGCCCATGGTGATCTTGGGGGTCAGATTTAGAAGTTAAGTTAGAGTATCCTGAAATTGCAAACTCATCTAGGGAAATAGCCTGTCCAATGCCAGTTTCACTTAAAAATAAAAGGTCTGGTTTAGTCTCCTGTAATTGGGTTTCAACCTCTGGAAGGTTAGAACGAAGACCCCTGATGTTGGAGAAGGAGACATGGTAGTAGGGGTCTACGTTGGAAGTTGGAGAACCGGGTTTAATCGTGTATTTTTTCTTGAAACTTGTCATGATGAAATTTTGGAATTTGTGGACTAGGTCGACAGATTTACTTAGAGCAGGACAGAGAGGGGAAATTAAGAGAGAAAAAGAAACGAAGAATTTTTTTTTTTATTTGTAGCTAATGATAAGGTAAAGCCGTAACAATTACCCACTAGTATGGCATCGAGAGGCCCCACCAGAAGCTACTACATGGTCCAGAATCCATTCACCAAATGGCAATACAGCAGCCCCAGTACTTTGCACCTGCTGATAGGACAGCCTCCTTAGTGGTTAATCCAAGGTTCGGGTCCCTGACTATCAGGCGGATAACGTCAGCCCAGACAAAACGTTTACCTCCAGCACCCTTACTAGTGACATGGCTACAAGGATAGACATAGAAACAGAAAATTTCCGCCATCTCAGCCAACTGTTCGCAAAAATACTGCCAACCTAGAAAACAGCTTTTTCTTCTCCCTTTGTCCGAAAAATCATTCATTAAAAAATGAGGACTGAGGGACAAATAAGAAGAAGCGAGAGTAACAGGAGCTGCCGATAACGCATCCACAATGCGTTTTCTACTCTCCATTAAAAAAAAAAAATTAAAAAAAAACAAACTATTAAGTATTGTACTTAATAAAAGTCCAATAGACGTGTTCAAGGGAAAGTATGGTGATAGATTCCCCTCACACGAACTAAAAAATGAGTATAATTCGTAATTTTTGCTATCAACTCGGTAGATAAATAAACATATGTACGAGGGGGAAAAAAAAAGCTAGCATTTAATAAAACAGAAATACAAAAATTAAATACTGAAATAAAATGGAGTTGTTAATATTTTAAATCTAAAATAAAAAGCATGATTGAAATCACTTATCTCAACAAAAACAATTCCGTCTCCAAATTGCAAACTGTATTGAAAGAAATTCAGTTAGTAGCGTTCAAAACATTTTTTTTTGAAATTAGCCGTTAAAAGAAAATCGTGATTTTTTTCTGAACTTAAGCTAGTAACGTTTTAAGAAGCTTACGATTTCTTCCTGTTTTATTTTTATAATCCCGATTCCGATACAATTACCGATTCCGTTCTAAATTTCTGAATCCGATACGATTCCCGATTCCGATTCCGATTCTTTTCAAATTAATAAATATTTAATTAGAGATTTGTTGCTTTTCTTTTGTTTTTATAAATTTTCAAATTTCCGGGTAATTTCCGCGTATATTTTTTCTCAAATATTTTGCTTGTCATTGATTGAAAATTGTAAAACAACAACAAAAGATTTATTTGGATTTTAAAACAAAGCAGATTGTATCAGTTCGTCAATAGTGTACAATATGCTACTTGAAAGTTTTCATAAACAGTTGAAAATAGTCGACGATTGGTAGGAAAAATGGGAAAATGTTGTAAGAACAAAATATTTAAAAACTATACTATTGTTACAAACGAATTTCTAAATAATGTTACTATTTAAAAAAAACAAACATTTTTAACATCGAGAGGGCGTGGGCTTTTTTAACAATTCTGTGCCTTCTCTCCATGAATGAAACTAAAATTTTTATTTTACTTATAAAAATTTGGTGGGTTATTAAATTGATTTACTTTGCTGTAAAAAAAAACAAAACAAAACAAAACAAAAAAAAAACAAAAACAAAAAGCAAATAATAATAATAATAATAATAATAATAATAATGACAAATTTTTTTGATTAACACTCTCAGCTAAATCCCCATTCCAAATTGAAATATTACTTTTGGAAGAAATTGCGTGTGAAATCCTTAAAAAACTTGATGGGAAGAAAAGGCAATCATTTAGAGGGGAAGATCCGTTTCAAAAATATTAATTTAACGTAAAATAATCGGTTATTTTTGGGGGAACGCTAGATTTCAAATATTTTCCACGTACGCTACATAGAGATTAGTCAAAAAAGTTAATTTTATTTTAGAAGCAAAATACAGACTTCAGTTTCGTTGTTGGGTTTTTAAAAATAATGAACGTGAATTTTCATATGTACTTTTATGTTTATTCGTTAGATAAAAATGTAAAAATATTTTTTTCTGTAAAAATTTACTTTTATGATGGAATGAAATTTGGCGCACTAGCGTACTTTTTGGCGTATTTTTTAGCAAACAAAAATGGCAGATTCAAATCTGGCGTACTGGCGGCCCAAAAATAATTACCCGATGATTGGTATGCAAAATAAAAAAAAAATAGTGTAGGAAGAAAATAGTTAATAACGCCCGTTTCATGACAAGAATGCGTTTCTATAAAATAACAATTTAGAAAAGCAATCTTAACATTAGGAGGGATTTCTGTTAACTATTCTGTACCTTCTCTCTTTGAAAAAATGTTCATATTTTTTTCTCACAATTATACGTATTTGGTCGATTGGTTTGTGTTACCGGAAAAGAAAACAAATTACAGATACTACTACTACTACTATGAATGATAATATTAATAGTAGTAGTAGTAGCAGTAGTAGTAGTAGCAACAGCAATTCTATTAATCATTTTAGCTAAATAACTTCCCCGAAATGAGATTCTACATTTTAAAATGATTATGTGGCAAAAAGAAAGAACAATTATTTTAAAATTTCGTTTTAAACAAAAACACACTTAAAAAAAAGTTTACACACAAATAAATTTATTCAGGTATGTAGAAGAGTCTTGCCTTTGGTAACAGTTATTTGTTGCATATTTGTTTATCATTTCTTTTCTCTTTCTGTTAATTACACTAATAAATGTTCCAATCCCATTCTTCATTTTTGGGGAAGTTTAAAAGTAAATATAATTTCTTTTTAATTAAGAAAATCTTCAGAATGTTTTCTTTTTGTGCATTTTATCCAAGATTTTAATAAACTAATCGGAGATTTTATTCATATTTTCCACTTGCGTTAAAAGTTCGCCAAAAAACTTTAATTATTTCAGAAGAAGCCGGTGACATACACAATAAATATATAGCTGGCGCCAACAAAATTTGAAAAACCCCGTCCAGAGCATTTGAAACCTTTTAATAATCAAGTGACCTCTATCGGATGGAGTATATACAGTGGGGGTCAAAAGTGTTTGCAAATTGTATAAATTGATAAATTTATGCTTCAATATTTTCCAATATAATAACTATGTTATTGCAATAAATACCATTTTTAAACATGATATAATTCGAAAAATTGTATCATCATGATTATAGTACCATTTGTTGATAACACATTACAAGAAAACAACAGTTATTACTCAAATAACAATTAACAGAACAATACGAATTTATGAAACTATTTAATCCTTTATTCGCTTTCCTCCATTTTTGTGGTTTGAGTTGTCCCCCTTTGCAAATTGGCTGTTTGGAGAAATGGAAAACTAGATGGCTCTGTGTGGTTTGAGTTGTCCCCCTTTGAAAACTGGCTGTTTGGAGAAATGGAAAACTAGATGGCTCTGGTTGATAGTCAATTTGCATAAGTGGAGAAATGGGCAGCATATAAACGGTACTTTTTTTTTTTTTTTTTAAAGCAGGCGTGAAGAGCGCAGAGAGTGAAACGACGGTTGGAAGAAGTGACGGCGAATTCTCTTTGGACGTTGAAGAGCTCGACCTTTTGGAAGGAACAGCTGTGTCTTATATATTTTTTTTTAAATTTCTTTTTTTCTCTACTTCACTACAATTTTTAATCAAATCAATCAGCCTCCTATCAACTTACTGAGGTGTGATTTCAGAAGATACCTTCTTGATTCTCTCTCAAATGTCTTTTTTTTACTATGGAATTGATGCCCGTTTTTGTAAACCTTCCTCTTCAGAATCGACCAGAGGTTCTCTATCGGATTCAAATCCGGGCTCTGAGGTGGCCAGTCCATCAGACGTTCACCAGAGATCCCCTTGTCTGAAAGCCAAGCTTTTGTGAACCAAGAAGCATTGCTTGGGGCATTGTCTTGTTGGATAATTAGATTCTGGTTGAGAGCATCATTTTGTGAATTCAACCAGGGCAATAAATTTGCTTCCAAAAACTTTCAGTTGTACACAGAATTCATTTTGACACAGTCAGAGACAAGAAAAGGACCAACAATCTCATTTCCAATAATACCAGCCCAAATCATCACTCCTCCTCCCTGTTGACGTCTGAATCGAAAGTGTGCGCCTTTAAGAAGCCATCGCCAGGGCCGTCGAGGGTTGCTCTGGACTAGTCAGTCCAGAGGACATTTTGAAAATTGTTTTTCAAATATTTAGTGGCCCATGCTATTCGCTTCTGACAGTTTATATTACTCAAAGGAGGACATTTTGTCTGTGTTCTCTGGTCGGCTATCTGTTTCAAAATCCGATTTCGGGTCCTTTTAGAGATGCCAGACACTCATGCATGATCAAAAATAGCTTTGCTTGTGCTGTGTGGGTTTGCTAGCAAACTCCTCTTGATTTTTCTAATATCTCGCGGTGAAGTCACCTTTGGTCTGCCACTTTTATGCTTTTTTCTTCCATCTTTGCCGTCAATGACGAAACGTTTCACAGTTCGATGATCTCGTTTCAAAATTTTCGAAATGTCCAATGTAGACTTCTTTGCAGCAAGAAATGTAACAATTTCACCCTTCTCCCTATCTGTCAACATCTTTCCTTTAGCCATTATCAATAAATTAAGATTACCTGCATAAACTTTTGTCTCACCTGAAAAGTGGAAAATATCAAACTATTATTAAATTCTGGCTTTTATCGTAAAATGTAGTAATGGAACGAACCAGAATGGCAACCAGCAAATGATGGAAGAGTCCAAAATGAAAATAAAGCAAAATTAATAAAGAAATTGAGAAAAAATAGGTCTGCAAACTCTTTTGACCCCCACTGTAGACGTAAAAAAAAAAACAATTTGTGCTTGTTTCATTTTTTATTGTCAAAAAAGAAATATTAAAAGAATCGATTTGGAATTGGAAATTAGGCTACAATATTTCCGATTCCGATACTGATTCTGATACCCCCAAAAGTTATGATTTTTCTGATTCCCGATTCCAATCCCGATTAATCGTCCCAACATTAATATATATATATATATATATATATATATATATATATATATATATATATATATATATATACTAGCAATAAAATAGTTAAATATATTTTATGTATATTTCATCATCTATTGAGTAATATATTGTACCTAATATAAAGTATTCTTCCTAGTCCTATAATACGCTTAAATATATTTTATTCATGCAGATTTCATATTTATTATTATAGAGTCAATATGCTATTAATTATTATAAATGTATTCAAGCCGCGACTTCTCTCGTTGTGCTGAGATAGTTATAATGTTTTTGCCAATCCTCACAGTTTATAACTCAGGTAATTCCAAGTGAAATCTTGTCAGTGTCTAGTGCCCCACAGCGCTCTTCTACTGTACAAAAGAGTGGATCGGCCTTAGCTTAGTCCAACAGCGTATCTGCTGTACAAAAGCAAAAGAATAGATACCCTTCACTTGGTTTGGCGGCGCCTCTGCTGTACACAAGTGTGCATTAACCTTTATTTGGTCGATTAGTCCGGGGCTGTTGCTGTAGAATAAACTTTTCTTTCAAAGTAAATATATTGAGAACTGACCAACAATGTATATAAAACAGTAAGCATTTAAAGTTATAACCTGTTGGATTGAGAATAGCCCCCTATGTTCAATCTTCGACCAAGTAGGGTTAATTCGCCATCAATTTTCACTGCAAGCCGTGAATTCTTGAAATATTTTATATTTAGGCGATTATGTCACATTATATTATAGCCAATATGTAATAATAATTTCAAAAGTTAAACAAATGACTTGGATGCAATCAGCTAAAATCGAAACCAAAACATTTAGTGATCGTTACGATTTGAGCTATGAACAGATGGACAAAAAAAGCACTAAAAATGAAATGACTTTAACATACAAATGTATATTTGTACATGTGCCGAAGTCACAAGTTTAGACGACTTACTCCTGCCAAGTTCATTTTTTTTTAATTTGGACCCCTTAGTGGCTATTTTACCAGTTAAAAAACAAAATAGAATTTCTTCCACAGGTCCATATCCCTTACATACCAAGTTTAAAGTCTGTAGACCAAAAATTGAGAGAAGACTTTGGTAGATCATTCTGCACACACATACAAGATCACACACACACATATATATATAATGTGTGTGTGTGTGTGTGTGTGTGTGTGTGGTAGAATTTTTTCATCATATATGCTACGCAATGTAGAAAATGCATAAATAAAACCGAACATCATAGTTAAATGAAACCAAACATCCAATAAGAAACCATGAAAAACAAATTCGTTTTTTAAAGGAATATACAAATTATTTATAAAATCACAGGCATATTCATGACTAAGCATATAAAAAAGTTTGTTTTAATTATTTTTGAATAGAAAAAGTAGGCCTTTAATTCCAATTTCAATGCTACAAAAACTCAGTATTTTATGTGTTTATATATATATATATATATATATATATATATATATATAAACGCCTAATTTATATATTATTAACACACACATATGTGTGTGTGTGCGTGTGTGTATGTGTGTGTGTGTGTAAAATTCAACTATATTGTCACGACTAAAGGTATTTTATATTTTTAGTTTGTAAAGGTATTTAATTTGTTAGCAATAGTGGTGTCATTAGATAAGACATGTGTCTGTCGAGTGGGAACTGATAAACATATAATATGATACACAATAAGGAAACATAAACAACAATATCAGAAATGTCGATTTCATTCGCTCCCCTGAAGATCCAACATCAACATTGTATGCGTCCATAAATCTGTTTCATTATCGTTTATTCATGAATGGCAATAGATAAAATACACAACAACACGTGTATGCAGTTCCTTATGCAACATCTTCCCTTTTCTGAAAATACAAAAATAAGAATAAAAAAATGTATCTAATAAAAATTTACCAACAAAAATAAAATAGTGAATTAGGCATTTATTGGGCTGGCTACTTCCTTACCTTACAGAGATTATTCTGCCCTTTTCACTTTGGAATTAATTTATTCAACCTAGCAGGATTTCTTACTAGTCTTCCCGACTGTATCATAATCATCCTTTCTGCATTTAGTTTTGTTAGAGATGGTATCGGGCTCACAATTTATCTTCTATTATTTTCTTGTTGAGATGTGTGACAGTTACAATTCTCTTCTGTACCCAGTCCTACGTTTGCTGGTACCTCACTATGCAATTATTATGGCTGATAGATCGGTGATGTAGTGAGGGTGCTTCTGTTGTTTTTTTTCTCAAATCTACCCTATTCTGTCAATGCAGCTCGCCATTAACTTTAGCATGGTATGACCTCTCATCCAGTCTCTGCCACACAATGGCCTTCTTCCACTCTTTTTCCTTTGTGCGATTTCTTCTGTACCCCATCTCCCAGATACAATGACTGAAGGGACCTTATTTTGTGACTGAAGTACTGCTCTTGCTTCCAGGTCTCCCACTTAATTATCCAGGTAATTCTGGTTAAAGTAGATCCTTTCCAGTGGGAAGAAGTGCTTTCTGTGTTGGTGATAAGAGATGTTTAGCTAGTGTATTCCTGTAGTCCATTTTCTTTGCTCTTGTGAGGACTGACAGATGTGTGTATAAAACACTACTTTCTTACAAAGATGGAAAATTTCTGGCTAATGAACTGAGGTCCATTATCAGTGACCACCTGAACTAGTATCCTATGGTATGTGAAATGGTTTTACGTTTAGTGATCACCATCTTTGCCTGTGTAGTTCAACAGAAAATCAGTTTCTCAAAAATTGCTCATGTCATCAACAATGCAGAGAAAGTCCCTATCTGCAAACTTGAAAAGATTTAGTTTTGCCCAGGTTCTCTCATGTATCTCATGGATCATTAAGGCTCTGCCAGATTGGCTGCCTCATATTTTGTACATGCATTTTGAAATATAGTTTCTGATGTCATTGTATATATTTAGTCAGTACAAACATCCTCCTGCTTTTCTGCAACATCCTTCAACTTCTAGGTGAGTGAAATACAATTTTTGTTTCAACACAGCCCGATGGGTGATTGATACCACTACTCGGTTTACAATGAAAATTACTCCATCTTGCATAGCCATTTTATTCTGCATGTTAAAATATGGTCTCACCTCTGAGTCAAGATGTACTTTATCTTCTGGTCATCCTTTTACAATTACCCACTTCAACAGATGTTTCTGTTTTCTTTTGTGGTTGAGTGTAACTCAAGCAATCTTTCCTCTGTCATTCAGTTTCCCTGATATCGTCATCTATATATTCACTTCATGTATGTATACACTTGATAGTGTATCTGCAAGAGACATCTTCCCAGGACGGTGTAGAAATATAGCATTGTAAACTTGCAATTGCATAAACATAGTTTTCAATTGCTTTGGGGATTTTCCCAAATATTTTTGCTTCCAATGGCCTATGATCGGGCAGCACTGTGACCTGTTGATCAAACGTATACTCGTTAAACCGTATACTACTACTAACAATTCCTTTTCAATCCGTGCATATGTGGCCTCTATGCCTATAAGTGGTTGACCTTCTTGTAGCAATGCAGTTCCCATGTCTTTTTCACTTACATCAAATTGAATGACCAACGGTTTTTGTGGTCTATCTAAATACTGGTGTTTCACTCACTAGCATTTTGATTTTTTCTAAAAGCCTCTTCATGGATCCACGATCATGTCCACTGCACACCTGTCTTTGTCAAATTGCAAATTGGAGCCACCACGTCAGAAGACCATCGTGCCAAATCCTGTCAAAAGCCTTAGATATATGTAGGGCCACCGCTCTACCCTCCCCTGATTTGTTCAGTGTATTGTATATATGTTCAGAGGTTACAGTTAGGATACCTGCTGTAGAACGGGCTTGTATGTATGGTGATGGACTAGAGCTTTATTTATTATATTTTAATGAAAAGCGGGAGGAGGCTAAAAGGGGGAATAATTTAATGGATCACTTCTTTCACCAGAATTCTTACAAGTATCATAAGGTATCACTAGACGAATACTTAACATAATTAAATCCTTCTTAAAAAACAGAAGAATCCAGATTGTCCTCGACGGTCGTACATCTAAACATTACGATATAAATGTGTGTGTACCTCAGGGGTCTATCCTTTGACTTTTATTATTCCTAATACTCATAAATTACCTCCCTGATAAAATTGTCTCTAAGATGGGTATATTTGCCGATGACACCATGCTCTATAAAAGGCACGAGGGGAAAACAAATAAACACATATCTAAGGAAATGGCAGAAACACTAGAGGAAGTGGAATGAGGAAAAATGGATGGTCACATTCAATGCTGCGAAGATTAAGCTTGTTTCCTTCAATGATTACAAGAAACCTTCTCAATCACCAAGAACTATGGCTAAAGATATATTACCTGAAAGTGCGTCTTTCAAACTCCTCGGCTTAACGTTCACAGGGACCATGAGTTGGAACAGATACATTGAGAGCATTGTCAGAGCCACTGCAAAGAAGATGATCTCGTTATACCATGCTATAAAGTTCCCTACGCCTGAAAGTATCCTGTACCTCTACAAGCCAACATTCGCTCATTGTCACATTTGGGCTGGTGCATCTGCTACTAGTCTTTCGCTCCTGGACAGGGTTCAAAAGAGAGTTGCCAACCTGATAGGTCTTGAACTGTCATCTAAGCTTAAGCCTCTGTCTCATCGACGAAATTTTGCCCTTGTGTCCCCTCGACGTAAATACGTCTGACAAACTTGACAAGCAACAAAATCCCACCCCTATACAGTAGAGATTCTTAGATGTAAGAAAGCTTTCTACTCTAATAGTTCCTTTCTGAGAACTACTAGACCTTGGAAATCCCTTCTGGGTACCTGCTTTCCTAACTGTACTGACATGCAGAAGTTCAAGTGTAATGTGAACAGACATCTTGCTGCTCAACTCCCTACATAGTATCCCTGCAACTTATGTCCCCGATAGTAGCCCCCTCCATCAAAGTGTCACTGTGCCTTGTTTAGAGTGAAAATGAAATAAAAAAAAGAAATGTAAAACTTTGCCAGATAATTAAAAAATCCTCCCAACCGTTACAGTCTCTTTATGTCAGTTTGACAGGGCATAACTCTTATACACTTTACTTTTCAGGGTCAAGACGTAAACCCTCACTAGTTATCATATGCCCCAGGAATGATGTAGATGTTTGTAGCAGATTCATTTTTTCTGTGTTCAGTTGCATCGCACATTCGTGACATTTCTGCAACCGCTTCCTGTGCTTTATGTCATGATCCATCAGTACTTCTTCCATGGATTTACCCATTCCCACCATCTGAAGATCATCTGCTTAATTGACAATCCCTTCAAAGGCAGCTACATTGTTATATAGTATACTCTGAAATATATCTGGAGCTGAGGCAATGCCAAATAGTAATACTATCCAATGAAATATTGGGTAGCAAATGTTGTCAAACTACTACTGACTTCATCTACTTTAAAATGCCAAAATCTATCTCGGAGATTCAGAATCAAGTCAGCAAGTTCTGGGAGTAAATCATCCAGTACAGTTACTGAGTATATCCCTATTTAAGAGCCTTATTAGTGTTCTTGAGTCTATACATATATGTATATAAATGTCCAGTTTTCTTGACCTCCATGTTGTTAGCTCATTTACAAGTTCAATTATCTTCTTTTTTACTAGTTTTTCTAATTCAATTTTAAATTCATCCCTAAGTGCTACTGGTATTTTCCGTGTTGCTACATTAGGTGTTATGCTTGGATTAACCTCTAAATGTACCTTTCCCACTAATTAACCCAATTCCTCCTTGAATACATCTTTAAATTCTGTTTTAATGCTTTTCAGATGCTGGCTGCTAACTCTATCCAGTTGAGATACTTTGGCAATCCTCTTGAAACTGTCATTATAGATTGTGATATGTGCCATCTGCTGAATTGCATTAGCCGCAAGTAGAGGGTGGACATATTCCTTTACAATTACAAACTTTGTTGCATATTTCTGTTTAGTTTGGGGCTATGACACTCTCCTAATGACTTCAGTTCTGCCCCATTCCACATGACAAGGGTCTTATTTGAATGATCAAGAGTTTACACATGCTTCTCATATTGATCGGTGCTCCATTATCAAGCTGAAAAACAATTGGCTTTCTTTTCATCATCTCCACCTTTATTACGTTTGTATTATATTTTTTTTATCGTGACCATGTCTACATGTCCATAATCTAAACGACTACAATTGTCGTCTTGTTGTTTCTCGACTCTATGGATATTCTTTTTCCTTAAGAATTTACAATCAATAGCAAAGTGGTTCTCCCTATTACATTTGAAACATGTCTTCCAAAATGAAGGACATAACATGCGCTATACTCTACTTTATAACTTCTGTAGAAAAGCGTTTTCTGACGACTTCCGTTCATCATTGTAAATCTGTCTCGTTTTTAGTAATTCACCTTTTTTGGGGATTATATATTCTAACAATTAAATATTCTAACAATTATATATTTTAACAATTACATATTCTGAGAATTATATATTTTAACAATTATATATTCTAAGAATTATATATTTTAACAATTACATATTCTTACAATTATATATTCTAAGAATTATATATTCTAACAATTATATATTCAAACAATTATATATTTTAACAATTATATATTCTAACAATTATATATTCTAACAATTATATATGCTAAGAATTATATATTCTAAGAATTATATATTTTAACAATTATATATTCTAACAATGATTTATTCTAAGAATTATATATTCTTAAAATTATATATTCTAATAATTATATAATCTAACAATTATATATTTTAACAATTATATATTCTAAAAATTATAAATTCTAACAATTATATATTTTAACAATTACATATTCTGAGAATTATATATTCTAAGAATGATATATTCTAATAATAATATATTCTAACAATTATATATTCTAACAATTATATATTTTAACAATTATGTATTCTAACAATTAAATATTCTAAGAATTATATATTTTTACATTTATATATTCTTTCAATTATATATTCTAAAGATTATATATTCTAACAATTATATGTTTTAACAATTACATATTCTAGAATGATATATTCCAACAATTACATATTCTAACAGTTATATATTCAAACAATTATATATTTTAACAATTATATATTCTAACAATTATATATACTAAGAATTATTTATTTTAACAATTATATATTCTTACAATTCTATATTCTAACAATTCTATATTCTAACAATTCTATATCCTGAGAATTATGTATTCTAAGAATTATATATTTTAACAATTATATATTCCAACAACTATATATTCTAAGAATGATATATTCTGACAATAATATATTCTAACAATTATATGTTCTAAGAATGATATATTCTAAAATTATATATTCTAACAATTATATATTCTAACAATTATATATTCTCACAATTATATATTCTAAGGATTATATATTCTAAGAATTATATATTTTTACAATTATATATTCAAACAACTATGTACTTCAACAATTCTATATTCTAACAATTCTATATTCTAACAATTATATATTCTACTAATTCTATATTCTGACAATTCTATATTCGAACAATTATATATTCTACTAATTCTATATTCTAACAATTATATATTCTAATAATTATATATTTTAACAATTATATATTTTTACAATTATATATTTTAACAATTATATATTCCAACAATTATATATTCTAAAAATTATATATTCTAACAATTATATATTTTAAAAATTATATATTCTAAGAATTATATATTTTAACAATTACATATTCTTACAATTATATATTCTAAGAATTATATATAACAAGAATGATATATTCTAACAATTATATATTCTAACACTCATATATTCTAACAATTATATATTCTAACAATTATATATTCTAAGCATTATATATTCTTACAATTATATATTTAAACACTTACATATTCAAACAATTATACATTCTAAGAATTATATATCCTTAAAATTATATTGTCTAATAATTATATACTCTAAGAATGATATATTCAAAAAATTATATATTCTAACAATTATATATTCTAACAATTATATATTTTGACGATTATACATTCTAACAATTATATATTCTAACAATTATATGTTCTAACAATTCTATATTTGAAAAATTATATATTCTAACAATTATATATTTTAAAACTTCATATTCTTAGAATTATATATGTTAACACTTGTATATTCTAACAATTACATGTTCAAACAATTATATATTCTAAGAATTATATATTCAAACAATTAGATCTTCTAACAATTATATATTCTTAGAATGATATATGCTAACAATTATATATTCTAAGAATTATATATTCTTATAATTAATAAATTTTAACAATTATATATTCTAATAAGTATATATTCAAGGAATTATATATTTTAATAATTATATATTCTTACAATTATATATTCTAACAATTCTATATTCTACTAATTCAATATTCTAACAATTATATATTCTAACAATTATATATCCTTAAAATTATACATTTTTACAATTATATATTATAAGAACTATATATCATGAGAATTATATAATTTAACAATAATATATTCTAACAATTATATATTCTTACAATTAAATATTTTAACAATAATATATTTTAACAATAATATATTCTAAGAATGATATATTCTAAGAATTATATATTCTAAGAATTATATATTTTAATAATTATATAGTTTAACAATAATATATATTCTTTCAATTATATATTTTAACAATTAAATATTCATACAATTATATATATTAACAATTATATATTCTAAGAATTATATATTCTAACAATTATATATGCTAAGAATTATATATTCTAAAAATTATATATTCTAAGAATTACATTTTAAAAATTATATATTCTAAGAATTATATATTCTAACCATTATACATTCTAACAATTATATAAATCCTTACAATTATATATTCTTAGAATGATATATTCTTACAATTATATATTCTAAAAATTATATATTCTAACAATTATATATTGTAAACATTATATATTCTGGGAATTATATATTCTAACTATTACATATTCGAACAATTATATATTCTTAAACTATATATGCTTACAATTATATATTATAAGAATTGTATATTTTAACGGTTATATATTCAAAGTATGATATATTCTTACAATTATATATTCTAACAATTATATATTCTAACAATTATATATCCTATGAATTATGTATATTTTTACAATTATATATTCTAAGATGTATATATTCAAATAATTCTATATTTTAAGAATTATATATTCTTACAATTCCTTATTCTAACAAATCTATAAACTAACAATTATATAGTCTAACAGTTATATATTCTACCAATTCTATATTCTTACAATAATATATTCTAACAATTATATATTCTAAGAATAATATATTCTAAGAATTATATATTTTAAGAATTACATAATGTAAGAATTGTATATTATTAGAATCATATATTCTAACAATTATATATTTTAAGAATTATATATTAAAATAATTATATATTCTAACAATTATATATTCTTACAATTATATATTCTAAGAATTATGTATATTTTTACAATTATATATTCTGAGAATTATATATTCTAACAATTATATATACTAACAATTATATATTCTAACAATTACATATTTTATGAATTATATATATTTTAACAATTATATATTCTAATAATTATACATAAGAATTCTATATTCAAACAATTCTATATTCTAAAAATTATATATTTTAACAATTATATATCTTAACAATTTTATATTTTAAAAATTATGTTCTAAGATTTATATATTTAAACAATTATATATTCTAACAATTATATATTCTAAGAATTTAGTATTTAAACAATTATATATTCTTACAATTATATATTATAACAAATCAAAATTCTGACAATTATCTATTCTTACAATTTTATGTTCTAACAAGTCTACATTCTCACAATTATATAGTTTATCAATTATATATTCTAAGAATCATACATTCTGACAATTATATATTCCAAAAATTATATGTTCTGGCAAGTATATATTCTAAAAATAAAATATTTAAACAATTATATATTTAAACAATTATATATTCTAAAAAATACATATTCTAACAATTATATATTCTCAGACCTATCTATTTTAACAATTATATATTCTAAGAATTATATATTTTAGCAATCATATTCCAACAATTATATATTCTCACAATTATATATTCTAACAATTATATATTCTAAGAATGATATATTCTAATAATTATATATTCTAACCATTATATATTCTAACAATAATATATTCTGAAGATTATACATTGTAACTATTATATATTCTAAAGATTATATATTTTAAGAATTATGTATTCTAACAATTATATAATATAAGAATTTTATATTCTAAGCATAATATATTCTAAGAATTATATATTCTAAGAATTATATATTCAGAGAATTATATATTCTAACAATTATATATTCGAACAATTATGTATTCTAACAATTATATATTCTTACAATTATATATTCTTACATCTATATATTCTAAGAATTATATATTTTAACAATTATATATTCTAACAATTATATATTGTAACAATTATATATTCTAAGAATTATATATTCTAACAATTATATATTCTAACAATTATAGATTCTCATAATTATATATTCTATAATAATATGCTCTGGAACTTATATATTCTAACAATCAAATATTTTAACAATTATATATTTTAACAATTGTATATTTTAAGTATTATATAATGTAACATTATGTTTTCTAACAATTATATCTTCTCAGAATTATATATTTTAACAATCATATTAAAACATTTACATATTTTCACAATTATATATTCTAACAATTATTTATTCGAAGAATTGTCTATTCTAACAATTATATATTCTAACAATTGTATATTTGAACAATTATATATTCTAACAATTATATATTCTAAGAATTTAGGATTTAACAATTATATATTCTTACAATTATATATTCTAACGAGTCTAAATTCTAACAACTATATATTCTAACAATTCTATTTTCCAAAAAGTCTAAATTCTCACATACATAGTTTAACAATTATATATTCTAAGAATCATACATTCTGACAATTATATAGTCTAAAAATTATATGTTCTGGCAATTATATATGCTAAAAATAAAATATTTAAACAATTATATATTTTAACTTATATATATTGTGACAATTATATATTCGAAAAATTGCATATTCTAACAATTATATATACCCACACATATCTATTTTAACAATTATATATTCTAAGAATTACATATTTTAGCAATCATATTCTAACAATTATATATTCGCACAATTATATATTCTAACAATTATATATATTCTAAGAATGATATATTCTAACAATTATATATTCTAACAATTATATATTCTAACAATTATATATTCTAACAAGTATACATTCTAACTATTATATATTCTAAAAATTACATATTCTAACAATTCTACATTCTAACAATTATATATTCTAAGAATTATATATTCTAATAATTATATATCTTAAGAATTATGTATTCTAACAATAATATTCTAAGCATAATATATTCTAATAAATAAAATTAAACAATTATATATTCTAAGAATTATATATTCAGAGAATTATATATTCTAACAATTATATATTCGAGCAATTATATATTATAACAATTATATATTCTTACAATTACATATTCTTACAGTTATATATTCTAAGAATTATATATTTTAACAATTATACATTCTAACAATTATATATTCTAAGAATTATATATTCCAACAATTATATATTCTTACAATTATATTCTAACAATTATAGATTATTAGAATTATATATTCGATAATTATATATTCTGGAAATTATATATTCTGACAATCAAATATTTAAATAATTATATATTTTGACAATTATATATTCTAAGAATTATATAATGTAACAATTATATTTTCTAAAAATTATATCTTCTAAGAATTATATATCTTAACAATCATATTCAAACAATTATATATTCTCACAATTACATATTCTAAGAACTATATATTCTAAGAATTATATATTTTAATAATTATATATTCAAACAATGACGTATTCTAAGAATGCTATATTTCATCAATTATATATTTTACAATTATATATTCTAACACTTATATATTCTAAGAGTTATATATTCTAACAATTATATATTCTTACAATTATTTATTCTTACAATAATATATTTTAGAAATTATATATTCAAACAATTATATTTTACAAACAATTATATATTCTAACAATTATGTATTCTGAGAATGATGTATTCTAACAATTATGTACTATAACAATTATATCTTCTAAGAATTATATATTCTGAGAATAATATATTCTAAGAATTATATAATCTAACAATAATATAATATGAGAATTTTTTATTCTGAGCATTATATATTATTACAATTATATATTTCAACAATTATATATTCTAAGTATTATATATTCCAAGAATTAAATATTCTAAAAATTATATATTCTAACAATTATATATTCGATCAATTTTATATTCAAACAATTATACATTTTAACTATTATATATTCTACTAATTCTATATTCTAACAATTATATATTATTCGATTTCTATATTCTAACAATTATATATTTTAACAAATATATATTCTGACAATTATATAGTCTACTAGTTCTATATTCTAACAATTATATACTCTAACAATTATATATTCTGACAATTATATATTCTAACCATAATATATTGTATTAATCTATATTCTAACAATAATATATTCTAATAATCATATATTCTAACAATTATATATTCTAACAATTATATAATTGACTAATTCTATATTCTAACAATTATATATTCTTACAATTATATATTCTACTAATTCTATATTCTACCAGTTATAACTTCTAACAATTACATATTCTTACAATTATATATTCTAACAATTATATATTGTAAAAATTATATATTCTAACAATCATATATCCTAAGTGTTATATATTCGGAGAATTATATATTTAAAGAATTATATATTCTAACAATAATATATTCTAACAATTATATATTCTACTAATTTTATATTCTAACAATTATATATTCTACTAATTCTATATTCTAACAATTATATATGATAACAATTATATATTCTTACAATTATATTTTCTAACAACTATATATTTTACCAATTCTATATTCTTACAATTATATATTCTAGCAATTATATATTCTTACAATTATATATTCTACTAATTCTATAGTCTTACATTATATATTCTAACAATTATATATTCTAATAATTCTATATTCCTACAATTCTATATTCTACTTATTCTATATCCTAGCAATTATATATTCTATATCCTAGCAATTATATATTCTCGCAATTATATATTCTTACCATTATATATTCTAACAATGGTATATTTTACTAATTCTTTATTCCTATAATTATATATTCTAGCAATTATATATTCCAACAATTATATATTTTACAATTATATATTCTAACAATTATATATTCTAAGAATTACTGATTCTATATTTTAACAATTATATATTCTAACAATTATCTATTCTTACAATTATATATTTTACTAATTCTATATTCTAACAATTATATATACTAGCAATATTATATATTCTTCCAATAATATATTCTACTAATTCTATGTTTTAACAATTATATATTCTAACAATTATATATTCTACTAATTCTATATTCTAATGAGTATATATTGTTACAATTATATATTCTTACAATTATATATTCTAACATTTATATATTTTATAATCTATAGTCTTACAATTATATATTCTAACATGTATATGTTCTAACAGTTATATATTTTACTAATTCTATATTCTAACAATTATATGTTCTAGCAATTATATATTCTTACAATTACATATTCTGCTAATGCTGCATTCTAACAATTATATATTCTAACAATTATATATTCTAACAATTATATATTCTACAAATTCTATCTTCTAACAATGATATATTCTTACAATTATATATTCTACTTATTTTATATTCTACTAATTCTATATTCTAAGAATTCTATATTCTACTAATTCTATATTCTTACAATTATACATCCTAAAAATTATATATTCTAACAATTATACATTTTACTAATTCTATATTCTAACAATTATATATTCTAATAATTATATATTCTAACAATTGTATATTTTACTAATACTATATTCTTACAATTATTTATTCTAGCAATTATATATTCTTACAATTATATATTCTAAGAATTCTATATTCTTACAATTCTATATTCTAAGAATTATATATTCTAACAATTCTATATCCTAACAATTAAGTATTCTAACAATATATTCTTACAATTGTATATTCTACTAAATCTATATTCTAACAATAATATATTCTAACAATTATATATTCTTACAATTATATTGTCTACTAATTCTATATTCTTACAATTCTATATTCTAAGAATTATATATTCTAACAATTATATATTCTTACAATTATATATTTTACTAATTCTATATTCTAACAATTATATATTCTAACAATTATATATTCTACTATTTCTATATTCTAACAATTATATATGATACTAATTCTATGTTCTAACAATTATATATCCTAACAATTATATATTCTAACAATTATATATTCTACTAGTTCTATATTCTAATAATTATATATTCTAACAATTATATATTCTTACAATTATATATTCTAACATGTATAAATTTTACTTATCTATATTTTAACAATTATATATTCTAACAATATATATTCTTACAATTATATATTCTAAGAGTTATATATTTTATTAATTCTATATTCTAACAATTATATATTCTAGCAATTATATATTCTTTAAATTACAGATTCTACTAATTCTATATTCAAACAATTATATTTTCTAACAATTATATATTCTAACAATTATATATTCTACTAATTCTATATTCTAACAAGTATGTATTCTAACAATAATATATTCTTATAATTATATATTCTCCTAATTCTATATTATTAAAATTATATATTCTAACAATTATGGATTCTTACAATTATATATTCTAACAATTATATATTCTAAGAATTATATATTCCAACAATTATATATTTTAACAATTATATATTCTAACAATTATATATTCTAAAATTACTGATTCTATATTCTAACAATTTTATATTCTAACAATTATCTATTCTTACAATTATATATTTTACTAATTCTATATTCTAACAATTATATATCCTAACAATATTATATATTCTTCCAATAATATATTCTACTTATCCTATGTTTTAACAATTATGTATTCTAACTATTATATATTCTACTAATTCTATATTCTAATAAGTATATATTGTTACAATTATATATTCTTACAATTATATATTCTTACATTTATATATTTTACTAATCTATAGTCTAACAATTATATATTCTAACAATTATATATTCTAACAGTTATATATTTTACTAATTCTATACTCTAACAATTATATGTTCTAGCAATTATATATTCTTACAATTACATATTCTGGTAATGCTACATTCTAACAATTATATATTCTAACAATTATAAATTCTAACAATGATATATTCTACTTATTTTATATTCTAACAATTATGTATTCTAACAATAATATATTCTTATAATTATATATTCTACTAATTGTATATTGTAACAATTCTATATTCTAACAATTTTAGATTCTTACAATTATATATTCCAACTATTATATATTCTAAGAATTATATATTCTAACAATTATATATTTTAGCAGTTATATATTCTTACAATTATATATTCTAACAATTATATATTCTAACAATTATATATTCTTACAATTATATATTCTAACAATTATATATGCTACTAATTCTATATTCTAACAATTCTATATTATCACAATTATATATTCTACTAATTCTATATTTGGTACAATTATATATTCTAATAATTATATATTCTTCTAATTCTATATTCTAACAATTATATATTCTAACAATTATATATTCTAATAATTTTATATTCTAATAATTATATATTCTAACATTTATATATTCTAACAATTATATATTCTTACAATTATATATTCTAACAATGATATATTCTAAGAATTATATATCTGACAGTTATATATCTAACAATTATATATTCTAACAATTATATATTCTACTAATTCTATATTTGAACAATTATGTATTCTAACAATTAAATATTCTAACAATTATCTGATCTTGTAAGATTCATGAGACACAACTGTTTCAAAAACTTTTTATGAAGCAACGTAATAAATGCTTCAACAGTTTCTAATTTCTCTGCATGGAAGATTTAACGTTTGTATGTTTTGTTTGTTTCCCGTATAGTGTATTTATTGAACACCTGAGTTTTTTCATGGGGTGTCCTCTCATCTACAGGAGTTAAAAATTGAAACCCATAATAAAAGTGCCATTCGGTATATTACTGGGTGTCTCGCCAGATACATAATAATGACATAATAATGCCATTTTAGCTTAAAATGTTTCCAATTTGCTAATAAATTGTTTTGCATACCAAGGGTTAATGGAGGTCTTATGCCAGACACAGGTCCATTTGTCTCTTCCATGCCAGGTTCAACCATTTACTTACTTCACATGCACATACATTAAACAAAACAATGAACCGTTACTTATCTGCATTCGTCTTCTTTGCATCGGCACTGGTTTACCTTCATTACTCTCTGGCGCAGCACCAACATCTTCAACATCTACGTGAATCATGCACCTTAAGTCTAAAATATATCATGACATTCCCCATTTCTTCCTTCATTCCACCGCTGTCACCATGTTTCATTATCGTTTATACGTGGATGGCAATAGATAAAATACAACACATGTGTAGGGCGTCCGATAGCATGGCTTATTTATTCAAAGTGCAAATCTACAGTGACGCTGCTCAAGGCTGTATAGTCTAATTAGTTTATCATGCAACAAAGCCAGTCTTCCTCTTAATTCAATTGTAATAAAATGAAAAAGGGAAATACGAAAGACACTTGCCTCATATACAATTACTACTTCACCCACTATGAACAACACTACCATGGACGTGGAATAAAATCCGTCCGAATAAAACTTAATTTGGCAACAAATTCCTGTGAACGGTTGTCACATCAGTAACTTCCTTGCTGGCAGTTGGTTCTTCACATAACTTGCCATTTGATTTCGATGACCAGACAGTTCAAGGTATAGATGGATGCACTATGACCCTCACTTTAGCAGCGACGTATGTGTCTGGATGCGTTTCTGATGCAAAACGTCAAACAGAATTTCGATCTACCTTTGCACCCAAGAATCAGGTCGTGATCTCTACAGAATCCATAGTCGCTTTGTCTAATTGAAAGAAAGGACAGAATTCTCAGTCATCATGCTTCGTGGAACAGCCTACCAGAGGTGCTAATGGTATATCTAGGACTGCGACCCCACCACCAAGAGACAAGGCCTGCTAACTGAAAAATGACATCACGCATAGTGGGCAAAACAAGTGAAATCTGTCAAGCAGTTGATAATGAGTGACAGTTTTTCAAATATAATGAAAAATATTATTTTAATCTATATATATAAAAGCGAAAATGTATGTGTGTGTGTTTGTATGTATGTATGTATGTATGTTTGTGTATCTGCTAAAAACTTTCGACAGACACAACAAAAATTCACAAACTTGGTCTCATATGAAAGCCCCACCCTCCGGATGACAAATATCGAAAAATCGGCCCAAAGTGACCATCAGAAGTGCGTCAACTGACCGATTTTCTGCAGGGGGCCCCTAAAAAATGTGACATTTTAATGTTAAACATTACATATTTTTAAATCGATTTACAACTGCCCCCAAAAATACGGCCGCCAACTCTTATACATAAAGTATACACGCGGCCGTTTATTTTGGGTCAACTTGTATTTAAAACCCGCTGAGTCATGTCACGTGATCTTGACGTCAGCAACCTCTAATGGCCGTCAGAATTTACAATTTAAAAATGTTGTTATCGGTAAAAAAAATTAATTAAAGCTAAACTATGAACTTCTATGCTATGGCAACGTTACCAAAGTTATTACCACATTCAAAATAGGTAGATACGATAGTTAAACGAAAAATAAAGTAAAAAAAAGTGAAGTAAAAAAATAAATACGTTTACAAAAAATATTAACGATCGAAGTTTTTTTTAAAAATAAAAAGAGCCAGACGCCATTTTCCAGTCTTTAGAGTAAGGCAGACGAAGTGAGTGAGTGTGTGAGAGAGAGAGAGAGAGAGAGAGAGAGAGAGAGAGAGAGAGAGAGAGAGAGAGAGAGAGAGAAAGAGAGAGAGTGAGTGAGTGAGAGTGAGAGAGAGAGAGAGAGAGAGTGAGAGAGATGTTTAGACAGATTCGACAGGGGGGAGGGTCAACAACGCATGCGTCAGATGACGTCATGACGTCGTGAGCTGATTTACTTTAAATAGTTGATAAACCGAACAGACTTTATATACGCCGCTTTAGCGCAGGTAGTTAAGGGCTTGGTTCATTATCTAAACGTTTTGGGTTCGAATCGTGGTGTGAGATGTTTTTTTTTCTTCGATTTTTTAAATTTAAATATTGAACCCTGTATTATTTAAGCCATTTTTCACGTAACGTTCGTTTGCCTTACGTTATTTTTTTGTGTGTTCTACCCCCCGCTTAATTAAAACGTTGTTTTCTTTTCTTACTTCGCTTATAACAATGCTTACATCGTCATCGTCGTCGTCGTAACGCTCGACGACTTTCAAACATCTTTCACTTCTGGCTGGCCGATTTTATTTTCAAACTTCGCCTCAGGGGTTCGGCTTCGATCCTACCCCCCGGCTTCTTTTTTATTTAACACCACACACCCCTACAAATACCCAGACAACGCCGGGTACCCCTCGCTAGTATATTATAAAAAAGAAAAATAACGAACACGATTTATACTTGAATTTAACTTTATTCAATAGTAATTAAAATAAAATAAAGGAAAAACAAAATTAATTCCAAAAACGAAAAGTAGTACATTGTCCCTGCGTTAAAAGCAGTTTTATTATGGACTTCAAGGATTAAAATTCGTTTATTATTTTTATCATGAATAATTTTAAAATAGCTTTTACCTATTTATTTAAATAAAAACAAACAAAAACTCAAACAATAGATTGTATATAGATATGTATGCATACATATTGTACATATGTATACATACATACTATATGTGTGTGTGTGTGTGTGTATGCGTATTGTATATGTATATGTGTGTATACATATTGTATATATATATGTATATATAGTGTATATATATATGTATGCATATTGTATATATATATGTATACATATTGTATATATATGTATGTATATATATATTGTATATATATTGAATACATATATATAAATATATATATATATGTGTATGTGTGTGTGTGTGTGTGTGTGTGTGCATGAACAAGCATGAACACAGAACCATTCGACTAGAGCAATCCTCAACTCAAGCGTTTTGTTATCGCTTTGTGCAAGATGGATCTAGCTCATTGGCGTTTGCAACCAAAAGGTTTCGGATTCGCTCCTTTTAATTACATGTTAGACTACATGCCCCCATGATCATTAAAGATAATTTGACATATAATCCTGTGCAGGGACATTGCATTCTCTCTACAGTCTTTTCATCGGCAGCGATTCACCTCCATTACTCTCTGGCTCAGTACCAACATCCTCATCATCTCCATGGCCCACGTGCCTTAAGTCACCACTCTTCCCCATTGCGTCGTGCATCATACATTAAAAGGTTTTACCCAAACATTTTCTCCTATTTTGATTCTGGCTGGTCCTTGCTTATCAATTTCTGGGGACATATCTCTTAGGTGCTTCCATTCATAATAAAAAATTGATCTATGTGGCACTGTTTCCACTCTCTGTCCAACCTTAGGAGCCATGTTGTACCAGAATGTGGCTTTTTTCAGGTGATATCCTTCCTCTCTTGGCTATTGCTTTCGCTGTCTGATGATGTCGCTCCACTATTCCATTTTCTCCAGGTTTATATGGTGCATAGCAGGTTATATTGGGGATCATATATCAAGACATGTAACGGGTACATTTAATGCAGGATTGACGATGATGAGGCATTTATACATATTACCGTTCTGTACATTCTTATAACATATATTAGTGACTGAGAGAGGGTGATCAGTTCTTATAACATAGAAGAGGGAAGGAGAGATACATTTCTTATAAGAGTTACATAAAGTTCATATTAAGGATGAGTTGAGACAAAGTTCATATTAAGGATGCTTCACACATTAGCTTTGCTGTTGAATGATGATACGACACAGTTTTACAAAAACATAATGATGACTTCTTTATTATCGGATCGACCGGTCGAATGATGATTACGTCAAAGAATTCAAAGACGTTTCTACATGTTAAATTTTCTACTCCTTCGCCTCTGAGGGGACCCTCTTCTGACCATGCCCGCTCTTCCCGACCAACTCTGCTGACTGTCTGAACATGTCTCCCCGACTGTCTCTGTCTTTCTGCTAATCCTAGCTCCTATTATCAAGAATTCCTTCTTTCTATGACATCAAACGTGTGGTTTCAAATGTGATCGACTCACGTGGCTTAACATACATTTCCAAAACACACTTCTGCAACAAAGAATTCTCACTAACCTATTTTTCAACCTAACTTATTTTTCAATATATTTTTAAATTGTATTGTTCATTATGTTTTTAGCCGACCTTTTAAATTCAGTTTCCATAAAAAGAATTCAGTTCCCATTAAATTATTTTTACAATATGTCTATTTCCACAACAATAGCCAAATTCCAACATTCCGACTCCGAATCTATTCTGAACGTAGCTTACCAGGCTCGAATCTCATTTTCACTTATCTAATGTTCTTCTTACTTACAAGAAAAGGGGACCCTTTTCTTGTAGCATATAGTCTGCCCTGTAATAACTTTTTATCTTCCATTTTTTAGCGTAGTCTGGAAGATTTCGGAGTGAAAACCAGTGCTATTATCCATTATTACATTACTGGACTTCGTTCAAACATCACCTTTTCTAATTCAGCTGCAATTGTTGATGCAAATTCTGCATGTAACTCCCTCCGTATCGCCAGTCCACTTATTCCACAGTCAATCATTGACAAGTATGCTCCTCCACGATAGTGTGTTATGTCAATAGCTAATCTTGTCCAATTCTTCGAACCTCCAAGTTCCCCAGGATTATGTATATTTGGGGCATGATCGATCGATTGACACTGAACACAGTTCTTAACTACCTTCTGAATTTCTTACCGTATGGAGATCAACTTTCTGCATCGAATATAATGTACTTTCCAGTCCCATGTGGTGCATGGCATGCAACTTCTCCAGTTAATCAATTCTTACATATTGGGGTTTCTTCTTTCTCAACTAACCATTGTTTTTTATCCGTGTTAGCAAATCTACCTTGTTTTTTTCTGAAGGCACAGACACTGCTTTTATTTACAGTTCAAATTCAGATATTAACTCTCCAAGCATTCCTAATCTCCACTTTACAATCATTTTTCCAGCACCTTTTGTTCGTATTCTTCCACTCTCTTCTACTGTAGAGTTCACCCAACTGAGTACAATGGTTGAATCGGTTCTTATTTCGATATCCCTCAGTCCACATTTTATAGCTAAATTGATACATCTAATTCAGCCACATTAATATTATAGTCATTATTTTTCCTCAACCATGTTGCATCTTCCACCACCATACCTTCAATCCCCACAACCGTTGCAATACTGCTCGCATCACACCACACAACTTCTATACTCGTTTCACATATATGAAATAACTGGTCCTCTATTTTTACCTCAGCTAGAATCTCCTGCATCACTCTGACGATTTTGCAATCAACTTTGCCCTCCCAGTCTACTCCACTTGCTCTTCTTTTCACATAACTGCATGCCAATCGCAGCCATCCAACAATTGGATAGTGCCCAAACAATTTCCCACAGAAAATAATTCCTGCCTACTAATTTCTCCTCTCTTCTCTTTGCCTTCTCTGAACATCAGCACTCGCATCCTATTTTTCATAAACTTAAGGCCCAGTGCCGCTCCTCCATCCAGGGATTCTGGCGATTTAGCTGCTAGCACAAATCCTTTCAAATGTTGCTCAACTTCTTTTGTCAATATCTTTGTTACATCCGCCATTATATCATCAATGTATGAATCGGTGGCCTCTTTTGTTTTTCTTCCTTTCTTTGAAACAGTTTTTAAAATGGCTGCCATAATCTGTGGTGCAACATCAAGAATGAATCCTAACCGTGTTAGGAAATATGTTTTTCTTTATAACAGACCAGCTGGTACTGTCATAGTCCCTCTGCCACATGTAGTTGTAGGTAGGCAGACTTAAGATCCACAATAGTGGTGCCTCCTATCAACCATTTCCATTTTCTCATCTTTTCATCATACACATCTATTATGTCGCTCCCTGTATGACATGCTACAAAACGGTTCAACTCACGAAAGTCTAACACTGGCCTGACATTTCCTTTTATGGCCTGAAACACTGCCATCAATGGTAACACACCATTTCTTTCTTCATTCCATTCTAGGGGTTCTTATAATACTGCATTCTATTTTTTTTTTTTTTTTTTTACACAGTGATCACCACTTATCAAGGCCCGGAAGCCACTCAGGGATAAGGGTTATTGCAAGTACATTACGTTAGTGAGGAGATTTGCTGATACGTTTACTTAAGGGGGCGGTTCATTAGGAATTTGTTAACATTGGACTTGAAGACAACCAAGTTGTAGTCCGGATGGAAGCAGGCAGACGGAACATAGTTCCACAGGCGTGCAGTTCTAAGAAAGAAGCTTTGTTCATGGAATCTGCGTTTTGATTTAGGCACAGATATAGAGTGGGGGAAATTTTTCACAGTGGATTCAGCTAGACGGGTGTTTTTCGTGAAAGATTGGCGAGGGGGGACCAGAGATTGGAGTTCAGACGAGCATCTGCCATGGAAATAACGATAAAACAAGGACAGGCTCGCAACGTCTCTTCTGTGGGAGAGAGGTTGCAGGGTAGAGAAAAGGGCATCCCCCACTAAGCCACGAAGTCTATTTTGTACTCTGTCAAGGCAGGATAGGCTGTTTTTAGCAGCTCCTGCCCAGATATGGCAACAGTATTCCATCCTTGGACGTACTTGGCTTTTATATAGATAGAGAATTGCATCCGTAGTGAGATATCTTCTGGAGCGATAGAAGGATCCCACCATCTTTCCAGCGACCTTGGCAACAGACTTGATGTACGTGTTCCATTTCAGATCAGGAGTAAAGGTCAAACCCAGAAGCTTGTCAAAACACGGGGCCTCACCCAGACGAGAGCCATCCATCACAATTGATGCCAGCTGGGGATCAGAGCGTTGATGATGTAAGGATAGGAGTTTGGTTTTGGATGCATTAAAGGTAACCAGCTACATCTTCCCCCACTGAACCACGCGCTCGAGATCAGAGGAGATAGAATCAGAGAGAACTTTGTCATTTACAGCCTTTGATGTGTTGCCGTAGATGGTCGTATCATCAGCATAGATGTCAACGAATGATTTAAGTATGTGTTTAGGGAGGTCATTGATGTAAATCAGGAAGAGAGTTGGGCCCAGGATAGACCCCTGAGGGACTCCAGCATTTATATTGCAGGCCTCCGATTTTTGCCCAATCTACCACTACTCTTATGAGCCTATTGGAGAGAAATGATTTAATGATTGAGAAAACATTTCCAGTTATACCGTAGCTGGAAATCTTGTGAAGTAGACCCTTATGCCATACCTTGTCGAAGGCCTTTGATATGTCGAGAGCAATTGCCCTTGAAAGGAAACCTTTGTCAAGAGATTCACTAATCCTGTGGGATATAACCGTCAGCACATCTGCGGTAGATCTTGCAGAGCGGAAACCATATTGTGTGTCACTAAGAAGGTTATTCCTGCTGAGGTGGTTGACTATTTCTCTATTTAATATGGATTCCAGCAACTTACCCATAACACACAGGAGACTTATAGGTCTATATTGAGAGGGAGATGACTTATCACCTGAATTCTTAAATACAGGGCAAACTGATGAGGTCTTCAGGGAGTCGGAAAGCACTTCTCCTTAAGGCAGCGCTTAAATAGTTTCGTAAGTATGGGAGCAAGTTCTGGTTGAAGCTTTTTTAACACTATAATTGGGATGCCATCAGGGCCAGTTGCTTTACTGGAATCTAGGTTCTTTATTAGCTTGGCGACCTCATGCACGGATATTTGTATGTTACCTAGCTTGTTCTGTGTTATAGGAGGAAATATGGGGAGTTGATGGCCTTCGTCGCATAGGGTAGAATTAGCTGCAAAGTTCTTTGCAAATAGTTTGGCCTTGTCTGACGCTGACGAGATGACCTCTGGTCCATTGATAATGGTTGGGATAGAACGCACACTTCTGTTCAGGATCCTGTTTGTTATTTGCCAAAACTGGTGGGATCCAAGCCGCTGATCAGCTACCTTGGATTTAACAGATTGGACATATAGCTCTCTTGCATTTTTTATTACTCTTTTACAGTAGTTGCTGGCAGACCTAAAAGCAGCTTTAGTCTCAGTGCATCTATTACGTTGGTAGCTATGGAAAAAGTGATTTCTGTGCACGATAGCAGCAGCACATTCTGGGGAGAACCATGGCTGGCTGTTAGGTTTTTGTTGGAATTTTTTAGATGGTATGAATTGGTCTATGCCTGCAATTAACCATTCGGTCAGATCTGATACTATAGAGGACACATCCTTTTTAAACATGGAGTGCAGAGGTAAATCAGATATGAATGTATGGAAGCTATCCCAGTCAGCCATAGAGTATCACTGGAGGATCTCTCTTCCATTTCCATCTTACTGTCCATTTCTCTCCATCGAAATTTGCTTCAAAGTATTTATCCTCAATTTTGCAAATATTCAGCTGATGGGCAGCTGCAGCACTGTATATTTTCAAACTTCACTTCAGCTTTCTTTATAGTTACACCTTTCTATAAGTGGTGATGCCTATGTATAAAAAAAAAACCCTTAAAAAACATCCCATCTCATTGATTACGTTCATTCCAATTATGATGTCAATTCCATCAATGATCGCCCCCACTTTTACTCGTACTCTATCTACTTTTATCTCCATTTGCCCCCCCCCCCGTCAACTGCTTTCACTGTACCACTCCTTCTATATCCACTCATGAGTTTAGAGTTGATTAAATTGGTGGTGCACCCAGTACCAACAAGTGTGGTTTTATCTTAATCATACACCACCCCATCTATTATAGGAATTGCTCCCTCATTCTGTTGTTGGGGTAGCTTATGGTGCAGAAGCTTCCCCTTGCCCGTTTTTATCGAATCTGAGGACAATACCTAGCAATGTGACCAAACTTTCCACAATTGTAGCACTTTAATCTGGCTGTAGGTATTTCTGTACAATCTTTTTTGATATCTAAAGCACTGAAGGTTTGATGATTCTTTATTAGCCTTATTTCTCTTATTAGTGCACTTTCTGCCAATGTCCCAGTCTCTCAAACTTTCAACCAATATGAAAAGTCATGATCTGACTAAAAGCGATGCAGTTGATATCAGTTTGCTGACGTCCATTCTCTCTATGTGAGGTAACTGTTGTAGTGCCATAGATACAACAATGTTTAATAGATTTTAATATAACATAAATAGATGCGACATTTCTATTCTCTTTTCCCCCTGCACCTCGCATGCCTATAAAACGACATACTATTCCAACTACCGAACCATAGCACGTAACGATAGTTTTTTTTTAATTTGTGAATGTAGAGCTGTATTTCAAGCTAAGACGATCCTTAATAATTTGCATGGAAAACGGACGCTTTTTGCAGATAAGTTGTTAATTTGCGATATTTTCTTTTTTTATTAGCTGTAATGTTATTATTATTTATATTTATTTCAGTTTGTAATTTATATTTTTTATTTGATTGTTTTATTAAATGTATGATAGGTTTTAACATAGCATAAATACATCCGACAATTCTACTTATTAGTGAATCTATCGCCATACTTTCCTGTAAATATGTGAATTGAACTTATATTAGGTAGAATAGTTATTATTAATATTATTCTCTTAATGGAGAGCAAACAATGCATTGTGGATGCGTTATCGGCAGCTCCCATAACTCTTGCTTCTCCTAATTTGTCACTCAGTCCTCATTTATGAGTGATTTTTCTGACAAAAGAAGAAGAAACGGCTGCAGTATTTTTGCGTGAAAAACAGTCGCCTAAGATGTCGGAAATTTTCTCTTTCTATCTCTATCCTTATGATCATGTCACTAATAACAGTGCTAGATGTAAACGTTTTAACTGGACTGACGTTATCCGCCTGATAGTCAGGGACTCGAACCTTGAATTAACCACTAAGGAGGCTGCCCTACCAGCAGGTGCAAAGTACTGGGGCTGCTGTATTACCATTTTGGTGAATGGGTTCTGAACCATGCAGTAGCTTCTTGTGGGGCTCTCGATGTCATATTATTGGGTAATTGTTACGGCTTTACCTTATCATGTGCTACAAAAATATTTCTTCATTTCTCTTTCTCTGTTAATTTCCCCTCTCTGCTCTGCCCTAACTAAGTCTGTCGACCGTTTCCACAAATCCCAAAAACTCCACCATGAAAAGTCTCCAGAAAAAATACACGATTAAACCCAGAACTCCAACTTTCAACGTAGAACCCCCCTCCCACTACCATGTCTCTTTCTCAAACATCAAGGGTCTACGTTCTAACCTTCCAGAGGTTAAACCCCAATTACAGAAGACTAAACCAAACCTATTATCCGGGTGTTGATAAGTGGTGATTCCTATGTAAAAAAACAAAAAAAAAAAAAAACTTTACGTCGGGATCATTCGACAGGTTACGTAAGCAGTCAGAAGACGTTGAAGAAAAAAATTGCAACATGATTAATTTAAAGTGCAGCCCCGACTTTTATCCACAAAACTCCTCTTAACATGTTGGAAGGGGTAGAGAGCTGAATTTATTTTCAGCTAAAACAGTTTTAATTTAACTTTTACACTCGCATTGAGACTTGTCGTTGGTTAACTGCCTCAGCATTTTCCAGCTGCTTACGTAACTGCTGTGGTCCTGGTTAGGGGTCACAATATTAAGGTAAAAGAGTTCTGGTGTTTAAACTGCGAGTGTGATCTTCCCTCGAGAGCAGAAATGTTTAGCTTACATAGTGTCAGACGGGTCTTTATTATGAATATAGCGGTCTCAACTACCGCAGAATACTCCCCTCCGAAGATTTATTTCCCCAAAGTATGATTTTTCTTTCTCGAGTTGACCTCCAAGAGGTCCGTCAGTTTCCTTTTTCTGCTGGAACGATGTATTTCAGCACTAGTTTGAGGGAGTTCTTGGTCAAATGTGTCGTACAGTAGGTCTAATGTCTCTTCTCAGATACGCAAAGGCACTTCGAACGAGTTAAGTAAACTTAATTCGTTCGCATTTGCATATCTGGTTTAAGTGTTTCTTATGCGTGGAATGTGGTCTTTCCACCATGTAGACCATACGGCCGATCATGTTCTTGATTGTTCCTTCCTCCAAGAAAGTATTATTATCTTTGTGCATCTGAAAGAATATTTTCTTTCCCAGGACGTAGTTCTTTTTAGGGACAGTTGTCTTTGCGGAGTTTACCTGTTTTGCCAATAATTTTTCATAGACTAGCCGCATTTTTCTTGCAAACATCATTTCCGCCGGAGACATCTGAGATTGTGTATGGTTAAACATTATGTGGTACACTTGAAGAAGTTGTTGTAACGCTTTTTTCGGATGGAATGTCTTTTGCCTTCTTCAAAGCCCTCTTTGTGATATGGTCCATTTGGAAGTCCCCCATGAACTCTTTAGTCCCCGGATGAAAACTGAGTGTTGTTATCTAACACTAAACAATTGACTACTCCGAACCGTGCGAATAACTGATGAAGAGTTTTTATAGTGAAGTTGGGCTTTTGTACCTAAAGACTTCAGGCCACTTAGAGAAGCTGTCCACTACTATGAGGTAATACTGTCCATCAAGTGGTACCGTGTAGTCTACGTGTATCCGTGACCATGGGTAGTCAGCTTTTGGCCATGGGCTAAATTGAATTGGTGGCGCTTTAGCAGCTAGTGCACATCCTCTGCATGCTTTCGCCTTTTTTTCAATATCCTTGTCCATGTTTTTCTAGTACACATGTATGAATGCATTAAACTTTTTATTCTAGTGGCGCCAGGGTGTCTTGTGTGAAAATCCTTTAAGATTTTCTTTTGGAGGGTCGCTGGAACTACTACTCTCTCCCTATATAATAATACCTGATCGCATGTTGAGAAAACCTCTGCTACTTGTTCATCAGTCTGCAGTTTTTCCTTGGTTTCTCTTGTAAAATCGTCGCTTTCATTTTCTTTCCAGAGTAACAGGAAGTTCTTTCACAGTGTTGCATAGGATCGAACTATAATTTCTCTCTGATCGTAGTGATGCGATCACCGAGTCTTCAAGTGGTTCACCATTCCTTAGTATTAACCGGGATAGCCCATCTGCGTGTCCTAATTTCTTTGACAAAAGGAACTCCATATGAAAGTTGTAGATTAATAAGATTGTCCCCCATAGTTGAAGCCTATTTGCCGTATGTGTAAGAAACCCTTTCTTTGGGCCAAGATAGAGATCAACGGCTTGTGGTCCGTTTGAAGTTTGAAATGTTGTCCATGGAGAAATCTGTGAAATCTTGTTACCGCCAAGATGATGCTTAGGGATTCTTTCTCATTCTGGAAATAATTCCTTTTCGCAGGTTGTAGGGTTCTGGACGCGTATGCTATCGATTTCGTCGAACCACGTGACATTTTATGCAGGATACACGCGCCAATTCCATATGCGCTCGCATTACTTGCAACGATAATGTGTAACTCTGGATTGTAATGGGTCAGGAATAGCTCCGATGTGAGCACCTCATTTAGCTTTTCGAACGCCATCTTGCATTCTGTGGTCCAGTTCCAAACCTTATCTTTCCTCTGTAGTTCATTTAAAGGTGCGTGCAATGTGTGCATATTAGGAATAAAGGCTTGATAGTAATTAGCTAAGCCTAAAATAGTTTGCAATGTTCTAATGTCCAAAAATTTGCATTCCATTTTTGTACAACGGCCGAGTTTATCCGAGAAAAAGAAAACATTGGGCAATGACTCCATCAGGTCTTTCTTACGTTTTTCAGATTCGGCTGTAAAGTTGCCCACCTTTTGACAAAAATCGCTAATGGGCAAGTCCCAGAGTTCAAATTTTTGGACCCAGTCTGTTCCAAAAAGGTCATTAGTATTTTTTAAACAGACACCTTGAAATTCAGTGTTTTTCCCTTCAACGTTATGTTAGTGGTAACCTCACCATGAAATCTTATTGTTTCTCCTGTTATTGAACGAGCCAATTTCTTAGTTCTCATCATCTTCAGTTTTCCAATTTTGCACCAAGTATGCTGGTTTATGATGGACAAATCCGAACCAGTCAAGTTGAAGTCCAACATTCTTATCCCCCATTTTTACCGTCATGTACTTCTGTACATTTTCGTCTGCTGCTTGAGTTTTCATTGCTTTACGTAACTCCTGCAGGGTCATTTTGCTCTTCAATGTAAGGCTTTGTGTCCATTGCGTCTGCATTGATCACATTTCCGGAACCGGTAAGGACAATTCTTCTGCCAGTGAAGTTCTTCACATCTTTGGCATGGTAACTCAGGTTTGTTTTGGGATTTTTCCCGAGGGTCATGTTTGCTTTTCGCTTGACTGTTTGAAGAGTAAGATTTTTTGTTACTTCGTACCTTTCTAATGTGTGCCACACCTGCCTCTTCTATATTTTTGGAGTCTTGTTCTCCGAGATGATTCTTTGGCATTCCTCAGCTAATTGTTGAATGGTTATATTTGGTCCCTTTTCCAATCTGTTTAGTGCCCGGCGTCTGAGCTCAGCGTCCTTGGTCAACACTAAGCATGGATAAAAATTAGGACCTTAAATTTTCGGCCATCAATGAGGATAGACCGAAGTCGTCACAGTGCCTATTAAAAACTTAAGCAAATGAATTGTAATCTTGGTCTTCTTTGCGTGTTAGATTGATGCATCTCCATCTTTTATGGAATAAACTGATTTTTGGACAATATAATTCCATCAAAGATTTCGCTGCTTGTTTAGGGATGATGTAGTCTACGAACTTATGTTCCACAGCTCCCAATTTCTGTAATAAAAGACGAAATCTTCATTTGCTCGCTCCATGACTTTCAATCAATCCTAAATACGTCATGAAATCTGCGAAAATAAGCCCCAAAAGTCCAATCCTCTCCAGGACGATAGTGAAATGTTTCTAATGCCGACCAAATCGCAGTTTACGAAAAAACATTCTAGTCCGACTCGTTGCTGTCTTTTTTCCCTATTACTTTAGTTAATAGTTCCAATTTTTTTGTCTGTGACTGCATTTCCAGTATTTTTTCGCTGAATTACCTTCTTTCCGCTTCTTTTTGTCTTCTTTCTGCTTCTCTTTCTCTTCTTCTCCCAAAAACTCCAGGGCAATAAAAATATCATTGAATGTTAGAAATGAATTAATTGATTTTTTTTAGCTATAAAAAGTATTGTAGTAAAAAAAAAAAAAAAAATCGTGCAAACCTTTTACCACTGGCAACGCCCGCTTCAGAGAGTGAAAGAAGAAAGAAGAAGAAGAGAATGGCCACTGCGTCTATTTATAGACTAGAGATCATGGGAAGAGTATGCAAATAACTTTGGACGGTTTTGTCCTATAAAAAGCCTGTATTTGGGAGAGAGGGTGTCTTTTTTGTTTGGCAGAAGCAATTGCTGTCAGAAGTGCATTGGACTGCAGGATTGAAGAGTGAAGAGTGAGTTGTGGGGTCATTGTATTTAACCACAAGCTATTTCGGCTAAGAACAGATCATGGAATCTGGGATGTTGAGATTGGGAAAAGATGTGATACCACCTTTTAGTGGAGAAGGTGATGTAGTCGGATGGATAAAGAAAGTAAAACTGGTGGCTAAGCTTCAACATGTGCCAGACCTTGCCAGTTTTATTCCACTTTTTTTGCAGGGAGATGCACTCGCTCTCTATCTTGAGATGAATAATGCAGAACAAGAAGGTGCAGAACTGATAGAGATGAGACTCGTGACCGCCTTCACTGAGGGGCCTTTTGAGGCATACGAAAAACTGCAACGATTCAAGTGGACAGGAGAATCGGTGGATGTTTATGCTAATAAAATCAAAAGATTGGCTGGACTGGCGGGATATCTGGGAAGAGGGCTGGAACATACAGCCAAACTGGCATTCATAACTGGATTCCCAGACGATGTATCTGTGGCATTACAGCAGCTACCGAACATAGAGAGAATGGATGTCAGCAAACTGATACCGACTGCACGGCTTTTAGTCAGCAAAAGGTCGTAGAAACTCGGACATTGGCCGCAAGTGCGCAAACTAATGAGACTAATAAGGGAAAGAAAGAATCAAGCCTTCAGTGCTTTAGATGTCAAGAACCGCACCTAAAAAAAGATTGCACAGAGATCCCTAGGGCCAGGGCAACATGCTACAATTGTGGAAAATTTGGCCACATTGCGAGATATTGTCCTCAGATTCAGGGAAACGGGCAAGGGGGAGCTTCTGCGCCGCAAGCTACCCTAGCAATGAAATGAAGGCGCGATACTGGCATCTTCCTATAATAGAAGTAGAGGTGAATGATTCTGTAATGACTGCACTTGTCGATACTGGGTGCACCACTACTTTAATCAATTCCAAACTTTTGAAGGGATATGGAAGGAGCGGTACAGTGAAAGCAGTTGATGGGAGGAATATAGAATGTAAAGGAGCCAGACAAGTGGAGATAAAAGTCTGTGGAATGCACGTAAAGGTGAGGGCAATCTTGATGAATCACATCGTTGATGGGATCGACGTCATAATTGGAATGGACGTGATTAATAAGCTGGGAGGTGTAACTATAAAGAAAGCCAAAGTGAAGTTTGGAGATATACAATGTGCCGTGGCTGCCCATCAGCTGAATGTTTGCAAAATCGAGGATAAAGACTTTGAAGCAAACTTCGATGGAGATAAATGGACAGTAAGATGGACATGGAAGGGAGAGCCTCCAGTATTGCAGAACAAAGTCCAATATTATAAAAACTCTCTGGAAGGCGATAAGAAATTAGAATTCGAGAAAGAGGTGGAAAGATGGATATCGGATGGTATTCTGTTACCATGGAAAGGAGAAAGAAAAGGCGTGTTGCCATTGATGGCAGTATTTCAGGCCACAAAAGGGAAAGTTAGGCCAATGTTCGACTTTCGTGAGTTGAACCGTTTTGTGGCGTGTCATACAGGGAGCGACATAATAGATGTATGTGATGAAAAGATAAGAAAGTGGAGACAGTTGGTAGGAGGGACCGCAATAGTTGACCTTAAGTCTGCCAACCTGCAACTACATGTGGCAAAGGAACTATGGCAGTACCAGCTGGTCTGTTATAAAGGAAAAACCTATTGCCTAACCCGATTAGGATTCGGACTTAATGTCGCACCAAAGATTATGGCAGCTATTTTAAAAACAGTATTAAAGAAAGGAAGTAGGACGAAAGAGGCCACTGATTCATACATTGATGATATAATGGTAGACGTAACGAAAATATCGACACAGGAAGTTGTGGAAGATTTGAAGGGGTTTGGGTTAGCAGCAAAATCTCCGGAATCCCTGGACGGAGGAGCGGCACTGGGCCTTAAGCTTATGAAAAATAAGATGGGTGCACTAATGTTCAGGAGAGGCAACGAGATCCCAGAGATGGGAGGAGAAATTAGTAGGCGGGAGCTATTTTTTCGATCTGTGGTAAATTATTGGGGCACTATCCAATTGCTGGATGGCTGCGATTAGCATGCAGTTATGTGAAAAGAAGAGCAAATGGAATGGATTAGGAAGAAAAAGTTGATTGCAAAACCATGAAAGTGATGCAGGAGGTTCTAACTGAGGTGAAAAAAGAAGACCCTGTTAATGGCGCTTGGCACATACCTGAAGTGAGCACAGGAGTCGTGTGATGTGATGCAAGCAATGTTGCAACTGGCGTGGTTGTCGAGATTGGCGGTGTGGTGGCGGAAGATGCAACTTGGCTGAGGAAAAGTGATGACTTTAATCACATTAACATAGCTGAATTAGATGCTGTTCTAAAGGGTGTCAATTTAGCTATCAAATGGAGACTGACAAATATTGAAATAAGAACTGATTCAGCCACTGTACTCAGTTAGGTGAACTCTACTGTGGAGGAGAGTGGCAGAATACGAACAAAGGGTACCGGAGAAGTGATAATAAAGCGGAGATTAGGGATGCTTAGAGAGTTGATGTCTGAATTGAAACTGCAAATAAAAGCAGTGTTTGTGCCTTCTGAAAGAAACAAGGCATCTGCCTTGTTTCTTTCAGAAGGCACAAACACTAACACGGATAAAAAAACAGTGGTTAATTGAGAAAGAGGAGGCGCCGATATGCTGTCTTGGAATTGGAGAAATTAAAGAGTTGCATGACATGCATCACATGGGAGTGGAGAGAACATTATATTTGGTGAGGCAAGTGGATCCGAATGTAAAACGGGAAGAAATTCAGATGATAGTAAAGAACTACGTTCGGTGTCAATCGATCGATCCTGCCCCAAATATACATAATCCTGGGGAAATTGGAGTTTTAACGAACTGGACGAGACTAGCTATTGACATAGCACACTACCGAGTACTTATCAATAATTGATTGTGGGCCAAGTAGACTGGCGATATGGAAGGAACTGCGAGTGGAAGCCGCATCTGCAGTTGCAACTGAATTAGAAAAGGTGATGCTTGAACGAGGTCTAGTAAGGGAGGTGATAATGGACGGCACTGTTTTTCGCTCAGAAATCTTTCAGACGATGCTAAAAAAATGGAAGATTAAAAGTTATTACAGGGCAGCCTACAGACCTGGAGGAAATGGCATTGTGGAGCGACATCATCGGACCGTGAAAGCAATAGCTGAGAGAGGAAGAATATCACCTGAAGAGGCCACATTTTGGTACAACATGTCCCCTAAGGTCGGGCAAAGAGATGACACAGTACCACATCGAGCAATCTTTAATTACGAATGGAGGCATCCTAGAGACATGTCACCGGAAATTAATGATCAAGGACCAGCCAGAATCCAAATAGGAGAAGAAGTTTGGGTGAAACCGCCTAATGCCCGATGCACAACGCAGTGGGGAAGAGGAGTGATAACAGGAGTACAATCCCCAAACAACTTAAGTGTCAATGGAATGCCACGACATGTTTTAGATTTAAGGCGTGTGGTCCATTTAGGTGATGAGGATGGTGGTACTGAGCCAGGGAGTGATGAAGATGAACCGGTGCCGATGCAGAGACCGCAAAGAGAACGCAATGCGCCGATCTGGACACGGAATTATGAGATGTGAATGATCTTTAATGATCATGGGGGCGTGTAGTAAAAAAAAAAAAAAAAAAAAATCGTGCAAACCTTTTACCACTGGCAACGCCCGCTTCAAAGAGTGAAAGAAGAAAGAAGAAGAAGAGAATGGCCACTGCGTCTATTTATAGACTAGAGATCATGGGAAGAGTATGCAAATAACTTTGGACGGTTTTGTCCTATAAAAAGCCTGTATTTGGGAGAGAGGGTGTCTTTTTTGTTTGGCAGAAGCAATTGCTGTCAGAAGTGCATTGGACTGCAGGATTGAAGAGTGAAGAGTGAGTTGTGGGGTCATTGTATTTAACCACAATTATTTATTTTTTTTTTACTCACGGCGTTTTAAAAAAAGTATACTTGTCTCAGAGTGTTTTCCTTTTCTTTTTTTTGTCATTGAAAACATTTGTGGAACCACAATTTACTTTTTAAAAGAAGGTAAAAATATGAGTTTATTAACCTGAAGTTGGTTTCTTATATAAAGGAGATCCTTATGGGTGTTTTTTTTCGCATCCTTACGTCGCCAATTTTGTAGGTGTTAAGAGAGTAAACTTAGCAGCCCGAGTTATGTCTCTTTGGTTTGAAAACTCTCCCCTTAAGGAGTCATGTTTCTTCCTTTTTTTCCGCTGTTAACCTTCTTAAAATAAAGACGTTGGTAACCTATCTCCGCGTGTGAATCTTCCTTCTTTTACTGACCGGCACACACATTTAACATGTCTACTTTAACAGGTTATGGGACCAGCCGACTAATGTTTGATGACGATGAAAATAATTATGAGATGTTCGAAATTAAATTCATGGGACACCTTCACATGTCCTATGATATGTCAATGATATGTTCTAGGATATATCAATGATATGTCCTAGGATATATCAATGATATGTCCTAGGATATGTCAATGATATGTCCTAGGATATGTCAAAATGCTAAAAGTCGAGTTAAAAAAGGAAGATGATGAAATTCACAGAGAAACGAGGATATATTCGCGGAACGTATCCAAGTTCTAGATGATAGAAGTTTGGCATTAATCATGCGCGACGCGAAAAAAAAAAATGGAAGGAAACCTTTAAAAAATTTAAGAGAACATTATTTGTCTCCAGGCAAACCAAACATCATTGCCTTGTATATCGAACTGTCTACCCTCCAAAAACACGAGGATGAAGATGTTACCGACTACGTCATACATGCTGAAAAAGCTATAGCTGCTTTATGAAATGGTGGAGAGACAATCTCAGATGCATTGGCGACAGCTATGCTACTCAAGGGGTTGCCGTCTACCTTCAACACATTAAAAGCCATAGTTACCCAAAGAGATACACCACAAACTTTGATGGAATTCAAGGCATCATTACGATCATATGAGGAAAATACGAAACGCAAAATGGAAGACGCCATCATAAAGACATCAAATAAAAAAGAACCTTCGACGTGTTTTCGGTGCAACAAATATGGCCAAAAACTGTAACAAAAACAGGTGGTGTACATTTTGCGAAGTAAGAACTCATGATACAAAATTCTGCAGAAAAAACAAACTGAAGGAAACAGCCATTCATACTACAAGGTAGGAATAAACCCTCATATTATTTCTGATAACTTTGAACTATTAGTCGATTGTGGGACTACTGCCCATATTATTAATGATGAAAAAAATTGTCACATTTGGACATGACTTTAACCCAGAAGAATATTGAGCTTGCTGACAGATCAAAAAAAGTATAGGGTTAAAGAAAGGAACGGCAAAAATAACGTTACACGATATTTATAAAAAGAGATATAATATTTATTTAAACATGGTTTATTCGTACCAACATTTACACAAAACATATTGTCGGTACAAGCCGCCGTAGGGAAAGGCTGCAGCGTGGAATTTGCACAAAACCATGCTATACTAACTACCAAAGACAGCGTTAAATTTAAAATAAAGAAAAGGGGGAAAGTTTATTATTTAAATAAATGCATAACAAATAGCATTAATAATACGAGGCGCGACTTGAATACGTGGCACAAAATTTTCGGCCATTTTGAAAATGCCAACTATTGTTGAAGAAATGGCCATTATTGAAAAAGAATATCACTGTGTGAAATTTGCGATCAAGAAAACCAGATGAAAGGGCCAGGTTTCCATTAGAACTAGTGCATTGTGACTTGGCTGGGAAAATAGAACCTGTTAGTGTGAATAGTTACAAGTATGCCATAACATTTACTGACGACTATTCAGGCTATGTGATGGTATATTTCATCAAGAACAAAAGCAACACAGTCGACGCTACAAAACAATTTTTGGCCGATAGTGCTCCTTATGGAAGGGTTAAGAGATTAAGAAGTGATAACGGTTCTGAATTCACATCAAGAGAATTCAAATCATTTCTTGTTCAACATAAAATCCGATACGAGACCTCAGCCCCCTACAAACCGCACCAAAATGAAACCGCAGAATGAGGATGGAGAACGTTATTCGAAATGTCGAGATGCATGCTAATAGAGTCCCATGTAACTCATGAGCTGTGGCTATATGCTTCTCTGTGTGCTACTTATATTCGAAATAGGTGCTATAATCACCGAATAAAACTGACACCTTATGAGGCACTAAAGGGTAGAAAACCAAATGTTAGAAATATGAACATTTTTGATACAACGTGTTACGCCTATGTGCAAAATAAAACAAAATTAGAACCTCGGGCAGAAAAAGGAATTTTTGTAGGATACGACAAATATAGTCCAGCCTATTTTGTATATTTCAATGATAAGAAATCTGCAAAAAAAAAAATACGGTTAGTGACTTTTACAAATGAATTTAACGATGCAAGGGAGACCACTCAGGATAACACGGGCCGAAATAGATATACTTTTACAAATGAGTTTAGCGATGAAAGGGAGACAACTCAGAATATTGCAAACCAAAATAAATATATTAATCCAACTTTGGTTCCTTCAATAAATCCTGACCATTTCAGTGAACACATGGTCGATGAGAGTAGAACAAACAACTTCTACCTGATCCTTATGAGGCAGATATAGATAATAGCGACAGCCAAGCTAGCGAACAGACAAGCAACAGAACAAATGACAGTTCTGAAAACAGAAATCCAAGGTACCCACTGAGACAGAGAAAACCACCCACTTATTTAAGAGTTTATGCCACTAGCAATAACCTAAGTGATCAAGATGAAGAATGTATAAATTCTTGTGAAAATAAAACTATCCCTGGATCATATCATGAAGCCATAAATGGAAATTGGCAATGGAGAAGGAGATGAATTCCTCAAAGGAAAACAACACTTTCACTCTGACAACCCTCCCTGAAAACAAAAATTTAGTTGGGGGAAAATGGTTGTATAAAAATATGACAAAATAATGAAGAATACAAAGCTAGATATGTTGCCAAGGGATACAGTCAGATAAAAGACATAGACTACAATGAAACATATGCACCCACTACAAAAATGCCTACCATCCGAATTCTAATGCAATTTGCTGTGCAGTATGATTTGATAATTCACCAGGTGGATGTCAAATCAGCATACTTAAATACCAAAATAGACTGTGATATTTTCACCCAACAACCGAAGGATACATTGCTCCAGGCAATGATGGGCTGTTTTGGAAATTAAACAAATCACTCTATGGCCTAAAACAGATCGGTAAAAATCGGTAAAAATTGGAACGATCTACTGAGTAAAGAACTTCTACAAGAAAAATTTAATAAAACACAATCGATCCATGCATGTTTGAAAAAGTTGATAAAAATAAAAGAATTATTATTCTCGTATGGGTTGATGATATCTTGATTGCCGCAAATAACTTAACGGAAATCAACTACTCAAACAAAAGTTTGGCATGAAAGATTTAGGTCAAATCTCAAGATTTCTTGGTGTGGACTTCATAGTCAAACCAAATGAAATAGAAATGAATCAATGGACATATACTGAGAAAGTATTAGAAAATTTTAATATGCTAGACATTTTTTTACACACTTGTCAAGGCCCGGAAGCCACTCAGGGATAAGGGTTATTGCAAGTACATTACGTTAGTGTGGAGATTTGATGAAGTGTTTTATTAAGGGGCGGTTCATTAGGAATTTGTTAACATTGGACTTGAAGACATCCAAGTTGTAGTCCGGAGGGAAGCAGGCAGACGGAACAGCGTTCCACAGGCGTGCAGTTCTAAGAAAGAAGCTTTGTTCATGGAATCCGCGTTTTGATTTAGGCACAGATATAGAGTGGGGGAAATATTTCACAGTGGATTCAGCTAGACGGGTGTTTTTCGTGAAAGATTGGCGAGGGGGGACCAGAGATTAGAGTTCAGACGAGCACCTGCCATGGAAATAACGACTGCAAACACAGACTAACACCCTGTGAACAAAAATTAACTTTCTCTAAGGAAGGAAAATTTGATTCCAAAAGATACAGAGAGGCTATAGGAGGCCTGGTTTACTTATCTACTTGCACCAGACCCGATATTTCATGGGTCGTAAATAAATTATCACAGTACAACCAAACCCCCACAATTGAACACTGGAATGCAGTGAAGCATGTACTCAGGTATCTGAAAGGGACTTTAAATTTTTGTTTATCTTTCAGAAAATGTGAAGGCGGCCTGAAGTTAACAGGATTTACCGATACTGATTGGGGGAAGCTCTGAATACAGAAAAAGTACGTCGGGTTATTGTTTTTCCCTAAATGTTATTGCCTGGAAAAGTAAAAAGCAGTCTACTGTAGCTCTAGCTACATGTAAGGCTGAATATAAAATGACACCAGCCATACAGGAAGCACAATATCTACTGCAATTAATAAAAGATATGAACAATACAAAAGAATGGAAGCAACAATATATTCTGACAACCGGAGCGCAATCTGCATTGCAAAAAACTCCATCACTAAACCAGCGGGTAAAACACATAGACATAAAATATCACTATATACAGGACAAAATAAACAAAGGTACAATCGAACTAAACTATGTGCCTACCGACAAAAATACGGCAGACTGCTTCACAAAACCCCTGGCGAGGACCCGCATGGACTGTGTAAAATTAAAATTATCAGGATGTAAAGTTTAAGCGAGGGTGTTAAGAGAGTAAACTTAGCATCCTGAGTTATGCCCCTTTGGTTTGAGAACTCTCCCCTTAAGGAGTCATGTTTCTTCCTTTTTTCCGGTGTTAACCTTCTTAAAATAAAGACGTTGATAACCTATCTCCGCGTGTGGACCTCCCTCTTTTTACTGACCGCCACACATATTTAACATGTCTACTTTAACAGTAGGTGTGTCAGAAACTGACTGTAACGAATGCCTGAAAAATATTGAATAATTCGATCCCCGGTCTTTCCAAGCTTATAACTACTCGAAAAATGTAATTCACACCCTAATTTTTATTTCAATTAAAGGAGCAAGGACCAAAGTTTCATTAAAAAAACACACAAAAAAACAACAACAAAAAAAACGTGTTTTTTTACAAAAAAGGTTTTAAACTTCGGACTTTACAGGTAAATTTCTAAAAAACACTTCTCTTTTTGTTTTAAATTTGAATATATTATTTATTGATCTTTTATCTTCAATTTTTGATATATAAAACTTTGGTGAGTAAATTAATTATTTACTTTTTAATAGACATTTCAAAATGGGGGCGGGGGCGTGGATTTTAAAAAAATGTTTGTCTAAAATATTCGGTTTATAAAATTTAACATTTACCCTGAAAGTATCGTAAAAATTGAATCAATAGAAAAATTTTGATAGATTTTTAAAGTTTAAAAATTGAAAAATATTTAACTCGTAAAATTCAATTGATTTCATTACGTAAAAAAATGTTTTTTAAAAAAATAAAAAATAATATTTCTATTACTTTAATAGTTTATTTTGGAAGTATAATCCATAAAGAGAATAAACAACCCACTTTTAAAAGAGAAATTACGAGTTTTTTATATTTTATTCGCAGTTTCGTGTTAGGGGTGTCAAAAATTCCCCCAAAATTTTGATGTTGTGGTCCTGGTTAGGGCTCACAAAATAAAGGTTCCCAATATCAAGGTGAAAGATTCCTGTCGTTCACTACGAGCGGTTATATTGCGAGTGTGTTTTCCCTCGAGAATAGAAATGTCTGGCTTCCATAGTGCCAAAGAAGTCCATATTATCATGAATATTGACTAACCTAGAACAGTAACCTAGTGGAACATGCTGACACGAAGTTGCCGAACACTGGGTCGTTATCTGGACAAGTATATTCATTTCTTTTAAATTAAATGAATAAAAAAATGAATTTAATTTCCGAGTTTTATTTTTAAAAATATTTTTGATGATGCACACAAAAAGAAGAAAAATATCGTAGCCCCCCCCCCCCCACGCCACCGTGTCGAATCTACTCAAAACAGAATAACGGCACGCTGCCCCAACTGTAAAACTCAGTTGCGCACGCGTGGATGTATAAACATCATTTCAGCTGCGCGTACATTTCGTTTTCTCCACCCACGCAAATTTGGTGGACTTATAAGCGAAACTTCACTTGTTCACGCAGACGTCGTAAGAAGAATCTTACATCATCAGAATATTATTCTTTTCATCCAATCGGATTACAAGGAAAACAAAATTAAAAAATGTTTTTTCTGAAGGTCTTTGTGGAGGCGGTTGGAAATGTATAAAAAGGGCATTTTTGCGCCCAAATGAATCAGTCAACCATAAGGCAGCATGCTGTAACATCATCATCGACTCCGTCCGTGTGGACGTTAAACGAACGCACGCTCGACTATCAATTCCTCCACATAGATATGGACTTGTTACCCTGATGGACTTTTTTATTTTGACCCTTTTCTATCTCTCTGCTTCGTAAAAGACCTTGTTATTGTAAGAAATTAATTCTCACATCCCAATTTCCTCCCGGCAGAAGCAAAAGAATCCACAAATACAAAAGCCATACTTTTCAAACTAAAAATTTATTCACAAGTAACAGCAATGAAAGTGCATTTGGTTCTGGTATTGTCCTTTTGCAAAACGTTGCCCCAATTTGCCTCCACACGCCTAGAGCCTATAGTGTGAATTGCTATTGTCGGAATGTTAGTTCGTTGTTCCTCGGAAAGATCCATGAATCTTCATGGTAAACTCGGCGGAAATGTTGGTGCCTATAATTAGGCATAATGTGAGTCACTTAGGACTCAAGAAAAATACAGATAAGATCCAATATTTGGAAAATAGACATGAAGAACAGCTCTTAATTTGGATAGATTCAGCAGGATAAGTTGTCTCTGCTTGTAGATGTGGTCCCTGGTTAACCAACTGTTTGGTATACATGAAGGAATTGTCTTAGCTCCCTCCAGTGGGAGCTGCTAAATCTGAGTCTATCCCCATGCTGATTTCTGTGTAGACTGAAAAAGGAAACATGATACAAAAAGCGCGTCAAGTGAATCACCTGACACATTCAAATTTAAACCAATGACAGCCGCCCACACATTGTGGGCGGCTGTCATTGGTTTAAAAAAAAGAAAGATGGCTATTGTATATGGAATTTCTCACACACTGCCAAGGAGGAGAGAAAAAAGTAATGGATAATCATTACTTTTTCCCAGCACAAATTAATTAATAAAACGGTCGGATAAACGACAAATAGCAAGTTAATCCAATAAACATAAGTCTTAACTCAGACAAATTCATAATTTCAAAATGTTTTACTTCAGTTAAATTTCTGCACTTTAATATGTTTGTTTGTTGACAATTCAAATTGAGATTCAATAATTAAAACTTTAATTCATTAAAATTTCTTTATATTAATATATATGTGCGACTGTCTGTTATTTTCAGTTCAAAATTCTCATGCATCCAGACATTAGCTAATTTTCACGATATAGAGTGATCTGAGGAGCTTCATCCTTACAATTAGAACAAACCCACTCCCCTAAGGTATCTTGCTGATTAACTCCCACACAGCTGAAATGGTACCAGCTGTCACAGGAATCGCAACACACCATGGGTGATGTTCCATCATTAGGAACAGAACAGGTTGGACAAAAAAGGAACCGCCTTCTTCTATAAACTCAGCTGATGCAATATCATCATTACCCTTTATTTCCAAAGGCACAAGATTTTTTAAGGAATGGACCTGTTCGCACCCATCCTTAAGAATGACCGTGGAACGAACATTATTGTCACTTCCAGTAATTAATTTAATTATTTTACCAAGATTCCAAAATTGTCTGGCTTTGTTGGAAGTCTTAATAAGTACTATCTCTCCAACAGATAACTTGGGGGCACAATTGCTTCCAATTTTGGCATCGACTTCTCTTAATGTCAAGAGGTAATCATTATGCCAGATACGATTTAATTTTTCAACAAATCCTCATTTCGATAGAATGTAATAAGGCAGTCCTATTTGGATGGTCAGGACATAATTCAGCATCATAATTATTAATAAGCAAACAAGGTTGATAGCCTGTTTGAAGAAAATGATTTGGACTTAAAATACTAAAGTCTTTGTCGGCAGAAACAATATAAGTGAGGGGTCTGTCATTTATTGCCTTTTGCACATCAGAAAGTGCAGTCAGAAATTCAAAATAATCCAACTTTATTCTGCCCAATAGTTTCCTCAAACATTCCTTGACAGTTTTAATTAGTCTCTCCCAGCCCCACCCCTGCCAGGCAGAGTAAAGGGGAATTGTTCGATGGACGATGTGAATTCTTAAAAAAATATTTTTCCAGTCCGCCACGCAGAAATTTATGAAAAAATTTAGTTTTGTTTTAGAATAGAAAACATTGACTTCAACTTCATTGTTGGATTTAAAAAAATAATAAACGTAGTTTTTCATATGTAATTTTGTATTTATTGGCTAGATAATTGTATCAAGATTCTTGTAATAATAAATTTAATTCATTTATATTCTTTAGAAAAAATATTTTCCCGATACACCACACAGGGATTTATAAAAATGTTAGTTTTGTTTTAGAATCGAAAATATCAACTTCAGCTCCCTTGTTGGATTTTTAAAAATAATAAGCGTGGTCTTTCATAAGTAATTTATATTTATTCGCTAGATAAATATATAAAGATTCTTGCAATAATAGACGTTATTAATTTTTATTTTTTAGTAAAATATTTCCCAGTACGCCACACACACATTTATTAAAATAATTTTGTTTTAGAATCGAAAAGAACTTCAGCTTCGCTACATGAGTTAGATTTCAAAAAATCATAAAAGTAGCTTTTCATATATAATTTTATGTTTATTCGCTAGATAAATGTATGAAGATTGTTGTAAAAATAAACTTTATTAATTTTTATTCTTTAGAAAAAAAGCTTTTCCTTACACTTAGAAACATAAACTTTTAGACTATTTTTTTTTACATCCTATTAGTCCTCGTCCTTCCTCTTTTCTCTTCACATAGAACCTATCGACATCACTCTTTGGGTGAAGAGCTCAATTCATTGTCATCGTTTCCCTTGTCTTCCTGTGCATATTTTTAAGCTAATTTTCTTTCCATCGAATAATACCCGCCCCATATCGCAATATAGTTAACGTCTGTGGATCGTTTGTTTCACCCATTTAATCTTGACCTAAAAAACAACCGTAGTCTTCTCTTGTATTCTTTTTCTATTATTTCCTCCATTACAGCTTCTTTTGTTTTATTCAATTCCACAATTTCTAATTAGGTATATCCTTCTTCTCCAATCTTCTCTCATTCAAAAGTTTTATTCTTTTACTCTTAACAATTTCCTCCTTTCAATTTCGAGGCACAAACATCTTCATGCCAAATTCCATACCTATGAACATTTGAATAGTTCTTACAAGCATATTTAGCTGGAATTTGTTGTTTGCATACAACTTTAAGTCATCCATAAATAATAAATGGTTTACCCATTACTCCTTGTTTCCCCACTCATAACACGCATTTACCTTTCGTAATATGAACAACAAGGTTACCATACTCAAAACAAGAAACAATGGTAAAAAGCTATCCCCTGAAAAATCCCCCTCTTCATGTGGACTTCCCCAAAATCTTCTCTATTTGATGTTAATTACACTTTTCATTGTTTCATACTTTTTTCCAAGAAAGCTCGCACATTCGCCGCTATTCCAAATATTTTTATACATTCCTTAGTCCAGTCATGTGAAACCAAATCATACGCTTTGCAGTAATCTATCCATAACATGCATAGATTTGCGGATCTTCTCTTACAATCCTGAAATATCGTCCTATCAATAAGTAGCTGATCCTTGGTCCCTTTATTACCTCGTCTACATCCATTTGTACCTCCGGTAAAACCTCTTACTGTTCCAGATATTTGTAACTCTCATTTGCCAAAATGCCTGTCAGCAGTTTCCACATCAGTGAAAGGCAGGTGATGGGGCGATAGTTATCAATCGAAGTGTCCTTTGAAATATCCTTCTCGCACAGCACTTTTCTCCCATGCATGTTCTATTCAGGAATTACATCTCCTGTTAACATTCCATCAATTTGAGATGCAATTCTTTCAATGCAATGTGGTAAAACATTTTAACCAATACACCGTCTAGTTCGGGAGCATTCAAATTTGGAATTTTCTTACCTTGTTAACTCACTTTCTCCTTGCCCATTTTCATGACATCTTGAGGTCACTTTTGATTATTTTGTATTTCATTCCCCACATCATCTCGCCACAAAGCACTTCCATTACATTTCTTTTTTACCCTCCAAATATGACACCAAAACTTTGTGAACTCTTCTGACTTTGGTATTTCATTTAGGTAATTTGACAGCCCTTTATAGAATTTCTTCTGGTCCAGACTAAATAATCTACTCTCTCTGAACTGTTGAGTTCTCTCTTTATATCTCTTCACTTTTGCACTTTCTGCTAGCATTCTTTGTTGGATCTCCTCTAGAACAGTTTAAATTCCCTCTTTTTTCACTCTGTACTTTTCATTCAGTTGTTTGAATTTCTCTGTCTTCCTCGCACCCAACTGTCTTTTCAAATCTCTTTCACACTAGTTCACACCCTTTCTTGGTTTCTTTAGGTAAGTTTTATTCTTCTTTTCCACTTTGGTTCATTTCTACTTACACTTTCAAAGCTTTCTGTCTACTTTCCTAAACATGATTCTATCACTTCTTTTTCCTTCTACCATTATCTCTGAATCTTTCAACGATCCCTCTCACTTCCTCACTTTCTTAGAGCACCTCATCATCAGCTTCTCCATTATTACTAATTACCTCGGCCTTTGTTTCTTCTCCATTTCCTGCCACCTCATCCACATCTTCCACTACATTCTCTGTCCTTTCCCCTTCAATTTGCACATCTCCTTTAATTACCGTATCATCCCTCGTAATTTCTGCATTCACCTGTCTTTTTATGGAATTCTAGCTCTGATAACCATCCATTTTTCCATATTTTCTTGCTTGATCATACATGCGCCATTCCTTTAATTAAAACGTTCCTCTTTCTCTCCATTCTATAAATGTATGTTTTCTGTACCCCCTAATAAGCTTTCCATTTTCATCATAAGGACTGCTTCTTAAGAAGCACTTCATGTGTTTACCCTTTTACTCCACTTCATTCTAGCAATTGTTGCAATTGCAGGTTGATGGCTGTTACAAGATACACCTGTTGGGCGTGAACCTTCACTTCCAGTCCCATAAACACCGTTATTTTCAAAACTTTGGTTTGCCATTTCATTCATACAAAATTTAGTGAATTGTAGGCTACACAATCACCGGTGTTTTTTTCCCCCTCTAGTGGTTTGAAATCAGAGTTTTCTTTCTCCTAGATGGTGGGTTTTAACATACTGTCGAGCACCACCTACCTAGAGCTACTGGTTTTAAGGTGTCAGTTATTCGCCTGATGCACCTTCTCCCATCAGTAACACAAATCTGTCGGGTTGGGAGAGACTAAGCCACACGAGGAGTATGATTAGATTTTCAGATGCTAAAGATTTAAGCATGCCTTTGAAGTACTTTATAGGAGAGTTGGGGCTCATCCCTACTTTAATTCCGGTAATATAGCAATCTTAGGATGATTTATTATTATTATCAGTATCACCACTATTATTATTATTATTATTATTATTATTATTATTATTATTATTATTATTATTATTATTGCTGTCTCTATTTTTATTTCATTTTTATTGTTATTATCCTTATTCTATTACTACTATCATTACTAATATAATTACCACCATTTTCATCATCGCCAATACAACTACGGCAATATTACAGTTATTATTATAAATAAACAAATAAAACACTAATGTGATGTGCACGTGTAGAAAGAAAACCGAACCTTGGAATATCGGTTAAATTTCAACATTCACAAAAACAACAACACTCATGAAAACAATGACACCGATTATTATTATTATTATTGGCTCACAAGGAGCTTTCACACAGGGCATCAAAGATCTCTCCTTGAAAACAGCCTGTAGTGTTCCCTGGAAGCTGAGTGATAGCAAGTCTCCCCAGGTTTTCAGTAATCTCCACCTCTTTCGATAACATTTGCAAAGAATTTTGCATTATCACAACAGCTGCTTGCCATTAATTTCTCGTTGGCAGCGGCTATTGGTCTTCGCTGGAATTTGAGTGGCAATAAGCCTCTCCAAGGTTCCAGTTCTCTTCGGACTTATCTGGCGGCGGCCTGGTCAGTTCCTCGGTCTTTCCTTCTTTCTTGACTCTACTTGGTTATTTGGTCGCACTCTTTTTTTTTGAGGGGGGGGGCGCATGAAATGGCAATGGGAGATGGGGGTGGGGTTGGTTCAGTGAACTTATAGATATACGGCTTCAGTGTTCTTGTTTTCATGTAGTGTTTTGCCTTTGCGTTTGTCTGACCTGTGCTTGTCGCTCCTGTGTGTTAGTTTCCGCATTCAAGGGTTTTCTTAATATTTCAACTGTTTTCATGATTGTTGTTCGTTGTATTTTTCCAGTCATTCCATTGATTCCAATTTCTCCCATTCTTTTTTCAAAGTTTTTCGGGATTGTTCCTAGTGCTCCTACTATTATAGGTATTATTATTATTTTTTTCATCTTCTATATCCCTTTCACCTCTCTGGCTAGCTCTGTGTATTTGCTCTGTTTCTGCTTTTCTTTGATATTCACCCTGTTCGTTTCTTATCCTTTTTCTCTTTGTTTTCTGTTTTATTGATATTTTCAGTGTCTCTCGCTGCTATGATTATTCTTTCAGTGTTTTGCATTTTGCATTTTTCTAGTTCTTTTTTGGTGTCATTCACACAGTCATCTATACTAACCAGTCCCCTCCCACCATCTTTCCTTTTTACATAGATTCAGCCAACATCGTGCATAGTCATGAGTTTCCTGGTCTTTTGATTGAGCAGTCTCAGTTCTTCTTTAGTCCACCCTATGAACGGTCCAAAGTATCTTACTAGTGATACTGCCCATGTATTTATGTCTTTTATTAGGTTTCTGCTATATAATTTGGTTATGAGAAGTTTTCTTGTTCTCCTGAGGTATTCCTTTCAAATTCTCTCTTTTATTTCTGTTGCTTTGATGGTGTCTGATTCCAGTACTCCTAGGTATTTATAGGTGTCTTGTTCCCCTAGTGCCCTCATCTCAGTTTAGTTGGGTAGTTCCATGCTTTCTGTGTCTCTAGTTTTCCCTTTGATATCTTGGATATCCTCGTTGAAGATCCTGGTGGTATTTATTAATGTCTCTAGTTCATTTTTGGTCCTTTTGAAAAGTTTAATATTGTCCATGTTCATCAGGTGGTTTATTTTTTCCTCCGTGTTAGGGAACGTCCAAGGATGGAATACTGTTGCCATATCTGGGCAGGAGCTGCTAAAAACAGCCTATCCTGCCTTGACAGAGTACAAAATAGACTTCATGGCCTAGTGGGGGATGCCCTTTTCTCTACCCTGCAACCTCTCTCCCACAGAAGAGACGTTGCGAGCCTATCCTTGTTTTATCGTTATTTCCATGGCAGGTGCTCATCTGAACTCCAATCTCTGGTCCCCCCTCGCCAATCTTTCACGAAAAACACCCGTCTAGCTGAATCCACTGTGAAAAATTTCCCCCACTCTATTTCTGTGCCTAAATCAAAACGTGGATTCCATGAACAAAGCTTCTTTCTTAGAACTGCACGCCTGTGGAACTCTGTTCCGTCTGCCTGCTTTCCACCGGACTACAACTTGGATGTCTTCAAGTCCAATGTTAACAAATTCCTAATGAACCGCCCCTGAAGTAAACACTTCATCAAATCTCCACACTAACGTAATGTACTTGCAATAACCCTTATCCCTGAGTGGCTTCCGGGCCTTGATAAGTGGTGATCACTGTGTTATAAAAAAAATAAAAAAGAACTTGTATCCAGCTTGGCACTTTCTCAGTATATTATTCAGGGGAATCATGGCTATAATGAACTGTAATGGTGATAGTGAATCTCCCTGGAAGATGCCTTTTTGTATGTAAATTTCTGTCATGTGTTGTCCATCAGCTGTCAGTTCCAGTCTCCACGTTTTCATCGCATTTTCTATCATGTTGATGATCCTGCTTGGTATTTTATACATTTTAAAGCATTGTATTATCCATTTTTGGGGGATCCTATCGTATGCTTTTTTGTGTGTTCCTCTTTTTCCTTTTTGGTATCCTTTCTGTTCCTTGGGGAGAAGTCCACGATTATTCAGGGAGTAGTAGATTTGTTCCCTCAGTTGTGTTGTCAGTATTTTCCACAGAGTGGGTAAGCACATGACAGACCTATAGTTGCTAGGGGCAGTTCCTTTTTCTGTGTCCTTCTGTATCAACATAGTTCTGCCTTTTGTCATCCAAACTGGTACGTTTGTTTACTATCTCTAGTTTGCCATTTTTCCTATGGTTTTCTTTATGGTTTCCTTGCTGATTTCATTCACTGTTCCTTCTTCGATTTGTTGTAACTCTTCTTTCATGTCTTTCAGCCATTCGACATTTCTGTTGTAGTCCCATGTCTTACTTCGATAGAGTTTTGTTTTTGTTTGGTTTGACCGTTTTGTTTTTGTTTTTGTTTTTCCTCCATTCACGTTTTTCAGTCTCCTTAATCTTCACTGTGTGGTCTGCTAAAATGGCAAAATCTACAATCTGTCAGGACTTTTCCTTCTTGTTAACTATTACGACATCGGGTCTTCTTGCTTGGATGGGTTTATCTGTTTTTATATCCATGCCTCACAGGATCTTGTCACTTTCATTTTCCAGTACTGCTGCCGGTTTGTGTTTGTACCATTTGTCTGTGTGTTCAAGATTTAATTGTTTGCATAATTGCCAATGTACTGCCTTCCCCACTTGATCGTGTTTATTTTTATATTTTTTTTTGGTTAGTTTGCTGTATTCACTTATGTGGTTTATTGCGTTAGCCTCTTTATCCACAGAATCTAAATTTGCTGTTTTTTATGTGTCTTGTTTTGATGTAATCTATTATTATTATTATTATTATTATTATTATTATTATTATTATTATTATTATTATTATTATTATTCCGTATAAAGTTACATTTAATTGGAACATCTCATCCCAAAATAGCAGAGTATGTATTCCTTAATAAAGCAGAAACAGCCTAAATACACCAGTGGTCGCCAGTCACCTCCCTTAGATGAAATAACAGTAACCACTTTAAAAAAGCAATGACCACGATGAATGATGGTGTCTGCCACTGGATGATAATGCCCGACATTTGAAGACAAGTAGTGCTCACCTCTCATTTATATTATTATTTTTATTTTTCTGTTCAACATATTTTTTCCAGTTTGTATCCATTTATATACTGAAACTGTTGCGTTTGATGTTTATGCCTATTGAGACGAACGCACATATGTTCAAAATTAAACTTTTCTGCTTCTTAGACCTTCCACAATATATCTTAACATATTGTGTGAAACAATGCCGGAATAAGTTTGGGAAGTGAAGCAACAAAACCTTCTGGACGATACCAGGTTTACCAAAAAAAAAAGACCAAGTGGGAGAAACTGGCCCAGATTCCAACTGTTAACATAGAATTAAGTCAAATGCGCGACAAAGGAACAATAGGTCGAAAATGTAATAAAACAAATTGCAATAGACAGAGAGTTCCGAAGATCAATCACCTGCTAAGAGACTGTAAAGAGCCGCAACCAGGCATTATCTGTTTTTGGTGCGGCCATGGTGGACACATTAGCAAGGAGTGTTCTGTGCTTCAGGGAAACGAGTAAAGGGGTGCTATTACACCAGTAGTCATTCCTCTGATACTGTGATGGTGCGTGAGGGCTTGTTGTCCCAGATAGTGATCGCTATCAAGGGAAAGAGGATTAGAACCCTTGTCGATACCGGCTGCACAACTATGCCTGTCACTACAAGTGTTGCCAACTCATGGAGCAAGCAACATTTGAGCAGTAGATGGCAGGGAGGTGAGGTGCTGTGGAGAAACAGATGCCGAGCTCGTGATAAGGAACATACCGCTGTGACTCAGAGTGATTGTGCTGAACAGGCTTATTGCGGGAATTGACGTGGCACTGGGTTAAGATGATAGACTGACTGGGAGGAGTTATGATAGCTGGGTGACGTTTGGCAATCCATATAAAGAAGTTATAAGAGAGTGGAGGAGAATGGGACAATCAACTAAAATCGTGAACCTACAAATCCATGTGGATGAAAAACTATGGCAGTATAAATTAGTGGAGTATAAAGGTTGAATTTATTGTTTGACCAGACCAGGATTTGGATTGAATTCTGCACCAAAGATCATGACAGCAATTCTAAAGATTGTGCTGGCCAAAGATGATGCTGTTCAGACCTCCACCTGCTTCTACATTGATGATGTGCTGGTAGATGAGACTATGGTGTCTGCAGAAAGGGTGAGGAATCATGTAAAAACATATGGACGGACGGCTAAACCGTCCGAATCATTGAACAAGAAAATTGCTTTGGGATTGAGATTACTGAAGAATAAGACAGGAAAATTGATGTTTGGGCGAGGAAACGAGATCCCTGAAGCTAGGGAGGGCCTGACCAAGAGTGAGCTTTTCTCAGTATGCAGAAAATTGGTTGGCTATTACCCCATAGCTAGATGATTGCGAACAGCTTGCAGCTTTGAGGCAGACGAGTACGGACCGATGGGAATATGCGATTGAGGAGTGCTGCTCATGGTACAAGACGTCATTGCAAACTATAAAAAGATAAAGAAAATACAACAATAGTAAATAGCAATCAACTTGGACACAATATTTGTATATTAAATTAACCATGTGTGGTCGCTTTCCTGTCAATTATTCATTGAAAATGGATATTAGCAGCAAAGTGACCATTGTGGATCGTTTTACTATTCAGGAAATTAAAAATTTTAAATGGAATTTGACGTATATTTGTTCAGTGACTAATGAACTTACTATTTCAGTCACCTAAATTATTTAGAGTGAAATGAGTTTAGGAATTTATATTCAAACCTAAATATTAGTTTTACTTTAATACACTAAGTTATAACAACTTGCATCATCTGGTAGCTGTGTGTCAAATAAATATGCTGAAAATAGTGAAAAAAACAAAACAAAATAAAGGACCCCAAAAAACGAAAAGAATCCCTTCCATACGGGCAATAATTTGGTTTCGTGTTTCCCTTGAGTGTTTATAATAAGGGGAACGATTTATTAGAACTTTGTATTAGAAACTGAGCACCCCTTTATAATCTTAAAATATTGAATCTTTTGCGTTTTGGCTAAATTTGTTAGTTTGCAATTGCTAATAATCCGCTCCAAGAATGGAAAAATAAAATAAATAAAAAATAAAAATAAATAAATAAATAAATTTTTTAAAAAAGAATGGTACTCTTGCGGAATTTGACCTGAATAATTGGGATTTTTCGTCAATTATGGTTAGGGATCGACCGGCAATCACCGGATAAAGCCGATCGTTGTTTAAATGATGAAACACTAAATCGACATTTTTTTTTTGTATACAAAAATGTAATTTTTAATTATTTCTTGGGTGATGGGGGGGTATTTTTTTCTGTTTATTTTTATAACATTAACAACTTTTCTTTACGTTCACCTAACAATTTACGGTTTTCATAAAAGCATTCATCTTTACGTTTTTCATTCATCTTTCTTATAAAAAAATCATTTTTCAGTCATCTTTCTTATAAAAAAAATCTGTTTCCAGAAAAAAACGTTTACAGCTAATTTTCTTAAAAAAACTTTCACGTAACAATTTAAAGTTTGGAAAAAAACTTTCACGTAACAATTTAAAGTAAAAAATTGATCTTCTCTTGAAAAAACTCCTGCATAAAAATAAAAAATTGCAAAAAGTAAATAAACAAAATGTAACAAATTAGATATAATCTGTAGTGAAGCCAAGACTATTACTGCTCCATTACATTTCTCTTCTTCTCTACTTTTCCCTTTCCCTTCCTTCCTTCTTTTCTTTCTATGTGACCAGAGGTTGTAGCCAATCAGGACGGAGAACAGTTCTGGCGGGAAAGAAGGAGATACAAAAAGTTTTGGAAGCAAAAAGACGGAGACACGAGTTGTTCCAGAGTCAGGGGACAAATGAAAATCACGAACTTTCTATGACCCGATACCACTTGTACGCTGAAATGTATATAAAACCGTTTCGTTTTGAAATGCTTTTTTCTTGATTATTATTCCCAGATCGGTTTCTTGACCGTTCCAACACTGTCGTCTTCTTATTAATTTCGACGACTCCCCAAAAGGGGGACCCACCGAAATGGTGATCTACTCAACAAGAGTTACATTATGGTAACCGCCATAATTTGGTGAACGCCCGACGTCCATATGAACACGGACAAGCGATGACGACGTAACAGCAAAATCCGAGGACAACCGCCCCCCCCACACAAGTATATATATATATATATATATATATATAAATTCGCCTAAAGAAGTGGCGATAAAATATATTTTTACTGTTTTGTGACACAGGAGAAAAAAAAGAAAGAAATTATGTGATTCCCACCGAGTAATTTACATGATTCAAATAGGACCCGGCCTGAGAAGTGCGAAGGCGGATCCTTTGTAATATATATATATATATATATATATATATATATATATTCAGGCAAACATTATTAAAAACAACAGAGATACCTTGCTTAATGATTCTTTTTTTTTCATTTTTTCGATCTTTCGTAAGATTTTTTTAACTTCAAGATGGAAGGTATTTACAAATGTTCCAGGGTTCACACGAGCGCTTTCGATTCTTTCTTGAATCATCATCAGGTGGAGATAAAATATTAAAAATAGAAGTGAAATATATAGTTACGAATGATAAAAAGAGTCAATGAAAAGTCGATTAAAATATACATTTACGAGTGATAAAAAACTCGATTAAAAATTAGGATGATAAAAAGCAATGTTAGTAAAACCATTCGTATACTGGTTTTGCTAAACGTTTCAGCACATTATTGCTACTTTCAAAATTAATGCTGGGTTTTTATATATAGTGCTTCAAGTATTTTTAATTTTTTACAATTACTTTCTCGTTGCAAAATCCTTGTGTTGTCCACGAGGACCTTTCTAAGATTAGAAGGGGGACAGCTATGCTGATTTGTTAAATGCTGGTATATTGAGCTAGTACTGTTCAAATGCATCGTTAATCGACGGGACAATGTTGTTTTTGTATGTCCAATATATGCGTTTTTATTTTCGGAGTTACACTCTCCTAAGGGGCATTGAAATTTGTACACAATATTGGTTTGCTCCAACATTTTTGTCGCCGGCGAGGAGTTATTTTTACGATGAGGTTCTGGGTTCGATACTTCTTATAGTATATAATAAATCTAATCTTAGAATTGTCCTCTAGAGGTGCTGTATATCTATGTATGATGCTTTTAATTATTTTTTCTTCCACTCTAAAATTTAGTGTCATTTGGTTTTTATAAAATGTCTATAGGGTTAGTGTTAGAAAATTGACTAGTATTGCTGTTAAGGTTTTTAGGGGACTGTAAAAATAGTTTAATTTGTTGATCAACGATATAATTCGGAAAGTCATTATTTATAAGAACCTGTTTGATATTTTTAATTTCTATTAGTAGTGCTTTTTTCGTAGAAGAAATCATCTTAGCACGGTTTAAAAGATTTTTATTTATGGCAATTTTATAACGCTGAGGGCACTCACTCTTAAAGTTCAAGAGGCTGGATTTTGTATTAGTTGTTTTTTTGTATACAGCTGTGTCGAAAGTATTGTTAGATGAGTCTATAAGGACGTCCAGAAAGTGAATTTGTTTGTTATCATTTAATTCTATTGTAAACTTAAGGACAGAGTTATTTTGAAAAAAGATCTTGAAGTTTATATATCTGTTCGTCATTATCAGCTAAGAGGAGTATGTCGTCAACATAACGTACATACGTAGGGGGCTTTATATTTTTAAATGTTTTATTTTCTAAGTCTGCCATATAAAATTCACTCAGGGTAGGTCCGAGGACTGATCCCATTGCGACGCTATCTATTTGATTATATATGTTGCCATTAGGATCATAAAAAGGTATTTCCGTGGTGCAGATTAATAATATTTTTTTAAATATATTTTTATTAATTTTAAGTGGGGGGAGTGACGGATGATTGTAGATGTTGTTTATAATTATATCTATGGTTTTCGCTACAAGGACATTTGTAAAAAGACTTTCTACGTCAAAGCGATATTTCTATTTGTTTTAAGTATTTGCAGGAGCTCATGTATGGATCTAACGCTGTACTTGCTAGGAATGTATGGGCTGATAAGTTCGTTTAAAGTTTTGGTAAGTGAATAAATGGGATATATATATATATATATATATATATATATATATATATATATATATATATATATATACACACATATATATATATATATATTTATTTATTTATTTATATAAATACAAAAAAAGTTCAAATTAATGGTAGGACGCAGTTGTACAAAATTCTAAAATTTTGCCCGGATACAAAAAAAAAAAAACAAAAAAAAACTTTCAAACACGCATACAAAAATAGTACATTTAATTGTCGCCATTTTAAGCATGTGTAGGAAATTCACACGTGTAGAAATTCGTCCGGAGTGTTGTGGCAAAGATATTAATAAAAAATGTATATATATTTCTAAAAAAAAAAAAAAAAAAAAAAAAGAAAATTTTCTTATCAATAACAAGTCTCTTGATTAATTCAACCTCTGGTGAGTAAACGCTGTTCCTTCCTTTCTATCATACCTAGTCCCCCCCCCGCCATTTCTTTTGGTCGCGGCTACGAAAAATATTAACAAAAAAAAAAAAATAAAAAAAAAAATAATAATCATGATGATGATGATGACGACAACAACAACAACAACAATAACAATAATGATAATAATAATAATAATAATAATAATACAACAAAATTTTTCATTTTCAAATAAATAATAATATTAGTAAAATCATAATGGATGCTCAACAAGTAAACGTAAAACCACCACAATTTATGGAAACTAGTGTCGAGGCATGGTTTGCAATATTAGAAGCGCAATTCCATCTCCAACATATTACTACTAAGTTTTATATGGTTATAAGTGCATTGACACCTGACGTAGTGACGAATATACCGCCAGCAGTTTTACACTCGTTAGATTATGCTAAATTAAGGGAATCGGTATTGTCTACCTACGAAAAGACTAGACCTGAACTCTTGGAGAAATTGATGAGGACCACTACGTTGCCAGGTCGTCCGTTAATATACCTCCAGGAGATGTTAACAGTCACAAATAGAATAGGAGCAAGCGACGCAATAGTGCGGCATAAGTTTATACGCGCACCGCACTGCTGAAGCAAATTGCCCCGGTGATAGCGACTCACACCGAAATGTCCTTGGTAGAGTTAGGTCGACTGTCCAACAACTTGATGCCGTTAATAGAAAATACACCGGTATTTCAGACTGTAGAGAGTCAGGCTCGAACAAGTCACCACGGTACTATACATGCAGGCGAAACAACACCAGTTGGTCTACGCCCGTATAGAAGGAAACAGCGACCGAGAGTATGTAGAGCCCATATCTATTTCGCAGAAGAGGCTCAAACATGTAAGCCGTGGTGTAAATGGCCGAAGAAAAAAGAGCAATATACAAATGCTACCTAACTCGCGTCCCTCATCTCCCGCCCCTAGCGATTTGGAAAACTAAAAAGGCGAACTGCGTTTGCTCTGGTAGTGCCGCCGTTACTAGAAATTACTGCAAAAATAGAAGCGTCTAAAGTAAATTTTATTGTAGATACAGGAGCCAGTATTTCCATTTTACCACGTTCTGTATTAAATGGAATTACCTTGGAACCAACTCCTGTTCATATCTCGACTGCTAACGGTAAAAGCATAAAATGCTATGGTCAAACTAGCTTAGAAGTCAAGATTCCACGTTTAAGAAGATCTTTCCAATGGAGTTTCGTGATCGCGGATGTCACTAACCCTTTGTTAAGATTTGACTTTTTAAACAAGTTTAATATAGCAGTGAATTGCAAGAATAGATCCATCCGTGATAATGTAACAGAGTGCAAAATTAAAGTCAACACAGTAACTGAAACCAATACTGTATTGATTAATAAAATAGACCTAGCAGAATACGTTAACGAAATAATAAATAACTATAGTAGCGTAATATCACCTCATAGTGATACAGACAAAGAATATGATGGAGTGTATCACAGGATTGATACAGGCAGCCATGTACCAGTCTTTGCTAAAGCAAGGCAACTTTCCGGTCCTAAATTAGACGCAGCACAGGCGAAATTTAAGAACTTACTAAATACTGGAGTTATCCACCTTCCAGTAGCGAGTGGACAACACCCTTGCACTTAGTGAGGAAATCAGATGGTTTATATCGAGCTTGCGGTGACTGAATATCATTACCAAGACAGACTGCTACCCGATACCAAACATAAATTCATTCTGCACACAACTAGCTGGTAGACGATATTTTTCCAAGATCGATTTGACTGCAGCATATCATATCACCAGATTAAAGTACACCCTGAAGTTGTGCCTAAGACGGCAGTCGTGACACCTTTTGGCTTATTTGAATTTAATTACATGCCATTTGGTTTAAAGAATGCTGCAGCGTTTTATGGATAAGATATTTCTAAAATTAAATTGTGTATTCGTATATTTAGACGAGATATTAGTTTTTAGCGAAAGGGAACAACAGCACAAGGAAGACTTAGATAAGGTATTCAGGATTCTTAGTGATAATAATTTAAAGATTTCCTTAGCTAAGTGTGTATTCGGAGTGCCAGAGTTGGACTTCTTAAGTTTTCATGTAAGCAAAGAAGGCTTGTTGACTACTTCAAAAAAGATTAAAGAATTAGAAATCTTTCCAGTACTCAAAGATTTGAAAAGCTTGCGTAGATTTTTGGGAATGACAGGTTTTTATCGCAAGTTAGTCCCTAATTACGCAACCATAGTGCTACCACTATCCGAACGAATGAGGTTGGACCCTAAAGCAACGTTTGAGCTAAACGAAGAAGAAACTCATGCTTTCAGAACAATAAGCAAATTGTCAGAAATTACAGCATTAGCTCATCCGCAGTCTTCAGCCACAGAGTACCACCTGGTTACGGATAGTAGTCAATACGCAGCTGGTGCTGCATTACACTAGCTAGTAGATAAGAAACCAGTACCTATAGGTTTCTTTTCCACGAAATTTTTGCAAGCCCAGGTCAAGTATTCTACGTTCAATAGAGAGCTGCTGGCGGCTTATTTTTCAGCAATACATTTCCGTCACGTCATAGAGGGTCGTTACGTGACATTATTCACTGACCATAAGCCATTATGTGGAGCCTTTTATAGTCAGACATCCGCAAAGTCGGATCGACAACAACGACACTTGTCAGTACTTGCTGAATATATATATCGCTGACGTGGTGTATATTAAAGGAGATGAGAACGTAGTTGCAGACTGTATGTCTCGAACTGTTTCAGCGGTGCAAATAGATGCATGGCTGAAATAACCCAGGCATAAAAAGGAGATGACAAAATAAAGTCATATGCTAATTTAAAAGAATACTGCGTGTCACGTGAAATTGGCTCGGTCCTGTGTGATACTTCAACCAAGTAACCCAGGCCGTTTGTCCCAAAAGAGCTTCGTAGGGCTGTCTTTGACAGTTTACATGGTTTAGCGCACCCTGGAACTGGAGCATCTATTAAACTGATTAAGGTCTAGATACTTCTGGCCTAACTTAGATAAGACGATCAAGCAATTCTGTGTAGAATGTGTTGTATGTTAACAGTCAAAAGTTCAGGCACACAAAGTCTGCAGTCCAGGAGTTTGATTTACCATCCGCACGTTTCCAAACGGTACATATCGATATTGTTGGCCCATTACCCCTAACGCGCAATGAGTCAGATTCTTACCTCAGTCCATACAAATATTTGCTGACCTGTATTGATCGTGCAACTCACTGGATCGAAATAACTGCGCAGTCAGTAGCAGAGGCATTTATCAATGCCTGGATATCTCGATTTGGAGTTCCATTGCATGCTGTAACTGACAGAGGTAGCCAATTTGAGAGCGAATTGTTTCAAGAGTTGGCCAAGGTAGTAGGTGTTTACCGATTGAGTATCATCCTCAAAGTAATGAGATGATTGAAAGAGCACATCGTACCCTTAAAGCAGCGATAATAGCGCGAATGATGAAAGCGATACCAGTGATCCTACTAGGTATACGCAGCACCCCTAATGAATCAGGTTTTTCACCTTTTACCACTGTTACTGGAGCACCAATATTGATTCCTCATCAGCTGGTACACAAGCAGAGAGTAGAAAAAGAAACTCCAGTTAACAACAAGTATGTACGTAATTTGTGTGAATGGATGTCCCAAATTGATGTACTCAACGATGGAAAAGGATTTATTCATGGAAATGCAAAACCTTTTATACCGAAAACCTTACTTTCCTGTGAGAAAGTATGGTTAAGGGTTGATCGCGTTAGGAAACCATTAGAAACGTACTCAGGTCCTTATAAAGTTTTGAATCGATCAGATAAACACTTCCAGATCGATATGAACAACGTTTACAGAGCCAACTAGCAGTAATAGAACTAGAGTGACCGAGAAAGCACAGATAGGTACTACTAATGATAAGGATGTCCAAACAGATGATATCGATAAAGTAGAGAGTAAAATTGCTGGTGGCATGTATAAATCTAGATCAGGAAAAAAAGTGACATAGAAAAAGAAAAATGAATACTTTTATTTTTAAACAGAAATAGACATAATAATAATTCTAAGGATATTAACTAACTCCGTTACTGAAGGGGGGCTCGGGTAGTGAAGCCAAGACTACTACTTCTCCATTACATTTCTCTTTCTCTCTACTTTTCCCTTTCCCTTCCTTCCTTCTTTCCTTACTTCTTTTCTCTCTATGTGACCAGAGGTTGTAGCTAATCAGGATGGAGAACAGTTCTGGTGGGAAAAACGGAGATACAAAAAGTTTTGGAAGCAAAAAGATGGAGAGACGAGTGGTTCCAGAGTCAGGGAACAAATGAAAATCCCGAACTTTCTATGACCCGATACCATTTGTATGCTGAAATGTATATAAAAATGTTTCGTTTTGAAATGCCTTTTTTCTTGATTATTATTCCCAGGTCGGTTTCTAGACTGTTCCAACACTCTCGTCTTCTTATTAATTTCGACAACTCACCAAAACCGAAATGGTGACCTACTCAACAAGAGTTACATTATGGTAACCACCATAAAACCATTTATAATATTTGATAATATTTTTCCTCTGAGGAGATGGGTAAACGTCGAAAACCTATAGGTTACTTGTTGAAATGTATTATTTGTTTTGCATATAATAAAAATTCTAGATTAGAAATGTAACCATTTCACATCATAAAATTTAAATTATTAAATAATGATATATATATATATATATATATATATATATATATATATATATATATAGTAAGTTATAAAATATATATAGCGATTAAGCTACACTGAATATTCCACGTTTCATCCACTCTAGGACTCTTCAGGCTTATGCGCGGAATATTCAGTGTAGCTTAATCGCCATATATATTTTATAACTTACTAACTAGCTCTACCTACGTATTGAGCACTTTTGAAATAAATACTTAAAGTTTACGCATAAATTTATTCTTTTGTATATTAATTTTATGTGAGTAAATTAAGTAGTTATATATATATATATATATATATATATATATATATATATATATATATATATATATATACATTTTCCTTAAGAAAAGTTACATTTTGTTTATTTACTTTATGCAATTTTTTATCAAACAAAAGTTGGGGAGGGGGTCAAGAAAAGATCAATTTGTTACTGTAAATTGTTAGGTGAAAGTTTTTTTTTAAGAAAGTTTTGAGCTTTCTTTTTTTTTTAAAGAAAATTAGCCGTAAACGTTTTTTTTCTGTAAACAGATTTTTTATAAGAAAAGATGAATGCTTTTATGAAAATCGTACAGAAAAATTGTTAATGTTATAAAAATAAACAGAAAAAATACCCCCCATCATCCAAGAAATAATAAAAAAATTATATTTTTTTATACAAAAAAAAATGTCGTTTTAGTGTTTCAACATTTAAACAACGCTCGGTTTAATCCGGTGATTGCCGGTCGATCCCTAACCATAATGACGAAAAATCCCAAGGATTCGGGTCAAATTTCGCAAGAGTACCATTCTTTTTAATTTTTTTTTTTCAATTTTTGGAGCGAATCATTAGCAATTGCAAACTAACAAATTTAGCCAAAACGCAAAAAATTCAATATTTAAAGATTTTTAACAGGTGCTCAGTTTCTAATACAAAGTTCTAATAAATCGGTCCCCTTATTATAAACACTCAAGGGAAACACGAAACCAAATTATTGCCCGTATGGGAGAGATTCTTTGCGTTTTTTTTTTCACTATTCTCAGCATATTATTTGACACACAGCTACCAGATGATGCAAGTTGTTATAACTTAGTGTATTAAAGTAAAACTAATATTTAGGTTTGAATATAAATTCCTAAACTCATTTCACTCTAAATAAATTAGGTGACTGAAATAGGAATCTCATTAGTTTCTGAACAAATATACGTCAAATTCCATTTAAAATTTTTAATTTCCTGAATATCCACAATGGTCACTTTGCTGCTAATATCCATTTTCGATGAGAAATTGACAGGAAAGCGACCACATGTGGTTAATTTAATATACAAATATTGTGTCCAAGTTGATTGTTATTTACTGTTGTCGTTATATTTTCTTTATCTTTTTATAGTTTCTATCTATAGTCTCGTCACATGCCTCTCCTATTAATTGGCGACCCTGTACCAGCACACAGAGGACTTTCTCTTCTATAAATGTAAAAAGGTAAAAACACCAACTTCTTGTTAAACTTCTACTTTGATAACGCTCTTGCAAAAACAAATTAAAAATAATCCAAGTAGATTTTCATGTGTAATTTTATGTTTATTTCTTAGATAATTTATAAATATATTTTCTTAAATATATATATTGAATATATCTTGAAAATATATTATTATATATTCTTGTAAAAATAAACTTTATTCATTTTTATTCTTTAGAAAAATTATTTCCCTGGTACGACACACAGCATGTTTTGTTTAGAATCGAAAACATCGACTTCAGCTCCGTTTTTGAAGTATAAAAATCAATAAACGTGGTTTTTCATATGTAATATATTTATTCGCTAGATAAATATATAAAGATTGTAAAAATTAACTTTATTTATTTTAATTGTTTAGAAAAAATATTTTATAGGTACACCACACAGAGATTTATCAAAAAAGTTAGTTCTGTTTGTTAAGTTAGACATGTTAAATGTATGTGGCGGTCGATATCAGAAGTAAGGTCCACACGCGGAGACAGGTCATGAACGTCTTTATCTTACGAAGGTTAACACCGAAAAGAAGGAAACATGATTCCTTAAGGGGAGAGTTCTCAAACCAAAGAATGCTAAGATTTACTCTCTTAACACCTCCGCTTAAACTTTACATCCTGATAATTTTAATTTTACACAGTCCATGCGGATCCTCACCAGGGGGTTTCTGAAGCAGTCTGCTGTATTTTTGTCAGTAGGCACATAGTTCAGTTCGATTGTACCTTTGTTTATTTTGTCCCGTATGTAGTGATATTTTATGTCTATGTGTTTTACCTGCTGATTCGTGATAGTGTTTTTTGCAATGCAGATTGCGCTCTGGTTGTCAGAATATATTGTTGCTTGCTTCCATTCTTTCGTATTGTTCATATCGTTTATTAATTGCAGTAGATATTGTGCTTCCTGTGTGGCTGGTTTCATTGCCGTAAATTCAGCCTCACATGTAGATAGAGCTACAGTAGACTGCTTTTTACTTTTCCAGGCAATAACAGGCTCTTCTTCATTTAGGGAAAAACAATAACCCGACGTACTTTTTCTGTCTTCAGAGCTTCCCCAATCAGCATCGGTAAATCTTGTTAACTTCAGGCCGCCTTCACATTTTCTGAAAGATAAACAAAAATTTAAAGTCCCTTTCAGATACCTGAGTACATGCTTCATTGCATTCCAGTGTTCAATTGTGGGGGTTTGGTTGTACTGTGATAATTTATTTACACCCATGAAATATCGGGTCTGGTGCAAGTAGATAAGTAAACCAGGCTTCCTATAGCCTCGCTGTAACTTTTGGAATCAAAGGATTTTGCTTCCTTAGAGAAAGTTAATTTTTGTTCACAGGGGTTAGTCTGGGTTTGCAGTTTAGCATATTAAAATTTTCTAATACTTTCTCAGTATATGTTCTTTGATTCATTTCTATTTCATTTGGTTTGACTATGAAGTCCACACCAAGAAATCTTGAGATTTGACCGAAATCTTTCATGTCAAATTTTTGTTTGACTAGGGTCTTCAATCACGTTACATTATTTGCGGCAATCAAGATATCATCAACCCATACGAGAATAATAATTCTTTTATTTTTATCAACTTTTTCAAACATGCATGGATCGATTGTGTTTTATTAAATTTTTCTTGTAGAAGTTCTTTACTCAGTAGATCGTTCCAATTTTTACCGATCTGTTTTAGGCCATAGGGTGATTTGTTTAATTTCCAAAACAGCCCATCATTGCCTGGAGCAATGTATCCTTCGGGTTGTTGGGTGAAAATATCACAGTCTATTTTGGTATTTAAGTATGCTGATTTGACATCCACCTGGTGAATTATCAAATCATACTGCACAGCAAATTGCATTAGAATTCGGATGGTAGGCATTTTTGTAGTGGGTGCATATGTTTCATTGTAGTCTATGTCTTTTATCTGACTGTATCCCTTGGCAACATATCTAGCTTTGTATTCTTCATCATTTTTTTCATCTTTTTTTATATTATACACCATTTTCCCCCAACTAAATTTTTGTTTTCAGGGAGGGTTGTCAGAGTGAAAGTGTTGTTTCCTTTAAGGAATTCATTTCTTTCTTCATTGCCAGTTTCCATTTGTCACCCTCCGGTGAATTTATAGCTTCATTATATGATCTAGGAATAGTTTTATTTTCACAAGAATTTATACACTCTTCATCTTTATCACTTAAGTTATTATTAGTGACATAATCTTTTAAATAAGTGGGTGGTTTTCTCTGTCTCAGTGGGTACCTTGGATTTCTGTTTTCAGAACTGTCATTTGTTCTGTCACTTGTCTGTTCACTAGCTTGGCTGTCGCGATTATCTATATTTCCCTCACAAGGATCGAGTAGAAGTTCATTTGTTCTATTCTTATCGACTATGTTTGCACTGAAATGGTTAGGATTTATTGATGGAATTAAAGTTGGATAAATATATTTATTTTGGTTTGTAATATCCTGAGTGGTATACCTTGCATCGCTAAATTCATTTGTAGAAGTCACTAACCGTATATTTTTACAGATTTTTCTTTATTGAAATATACAAAATAGGCTGGACTGTATTTGTCCTATCCTAGAAAAATTCTTTTTTTCGACTGAGGATCTAATTTTGTTGTACCAAAAATGTTCATATCTTTAACATCTGGTATTCTTCCCTTTAGTGCCTCATAAGGTGTCAGTTTTATTCGGTGATTATAGCAATTATTTCGAATATAAGTAGCACACAGAAAAGCATATAGCCACAGCTCATGAGTTACATGAGACTCTATTAGCATGCATCTCGACATTTCAAATAACGTTCTCCATCCTCGTGCTGCGGTTCCATTTTGGTGTGGTGAGTAGGGGGCTGAGGTCTCATGTCGGATTTTATGCTGAACAAGAAATGATTTCAGATGTGAATTCAGAACCGTTGTCACTTCTTAATCTCTTAGCCCTTCTATAAGGAGCACTATCGGCCAAGAATTGTTTTGTAGCGTCGACTGTGTTGCTTTTGTTCTTGATGAAATATGCCATCACATAGCCTGAATAGTCGTCAGTAAATGTTATGGCATACTTGTAACCATTCATATTAACGGGTTCTATTTTTCCAGCCAAGTCACAATGCACTAGTTCTAATGGAAACCTGGCCCTTTCATCTGGTTTTCTTGATCGCAAATTTCACACGGTGATATTCTTTTTCAATAATGGTCATTCCCTCAACAATAGTTGGCATTTTCAAAATGGCCGAAAATTTTGTGCCATGTGTTCAAGTCGCGCCTCGTGTTATTAATACTATTTGTTATGCATTTATTTAAAGAATAAACTTTCCCCCCTTTTCTTTATTTAAAATTTAACGCTGTCTTTGGTGGTTAGTATAGCATGGTTTTGTGCAAATTCCACGCCGCAGCCTTTCCCTACGGCGGCTTGTACCGACAATATGTTTTGTGTAAATGTTGGTACGAATAAAACATTTTTTAAATAAATATTATGTCTCTTTTTATAAATATTGTGTAACGTTATTTTTGCCGTTCCTTTCTTTAACGCTATATATTTTTTTTGATCTGTCAGCAAGCTCAATATTCTTCTGGGTTAAAGTCATGTCCAAATGTGACAGTTTTTTTTCATCATTAATAATATGGGCAGTAACCCCACAATCGACTAATAGTTCAAAGTTATCAGAAATAATATGAGGGTTTATTCCTACCTTGTAGTATGAATGGCTGTTTCCTTCAGTTTGTCTTTTTCTGCAGAATTTTGTATCATGAGTTCTTACTTCGCAAAATGTACACCACCTGTTTTTGTTACAGTTTTTGGCCATATTTGTTGCACCGAAAACACGTCGAAGGTTCTTTTTTATTTGATGTCTTCATGATAGCGTCTTCCATTTTGCGTTTCGTATTTTCCTCATATGATCGTAATGATGCCTTGAATTCCATCAAAGTTTATGGTGTATCTCTTTGGATAACTATGGCTTTTAATGTGTTGAAGGTAGACGGCAACCCTTTGAGTAGCATAGCTGTCGCCAATGCATCTGAGATTGTCTCTCCACCATTTCATAAAGCAGCTATAGCTTTTTCAGCATGTATGACGTAGTCGGTAACATCTTCGTCCTCGTGTTTTGGAGGGTAGACAGTTCGATATGCAAGACAATGATGTTTGGTTTGCCTGGAGACAAATAATGTTCTCTTAAATTTTTAAAAGCTTTCCTTCCATTATTTTTCGCGTCGCGCATGATTAATGCCAAACTTCTATCATCTAGAACTTGGATACGTTTCGCGAATATATCCTCGTTTCTCTGTGAATTTCATCATCTTCCTTTTTTAACTCGGTTTTAATTTTAGCCTGTGAAGGTATCCCATAAATTTAATTTCGAACATCTCATAATTATTTTCATCGTCATCAAGCATTATCGGCTGGGCCCATAACAAAGTCAAACATGTTAAATGTATATGGTGGTCGACATCAGTAAAAGAAGGAAGGTCCACACGCGGAGACGGGTTATTAACGTCTCTATCTTAAGAAGATTAACACCGAAAAGAAGGAAACATGACTCCTTAAGGAGAGAGTTCTCAAACCAAAAGGGCATACCTCAGGATGCCAAGGTTTACTCTCTTAACACTGTTTTAGAATAGAAAACATCGACTTCAGCTCTGCTATTGAATTTTAAAAATAATAAACATGGTTTTTCATATCAAATTTTATATTTATTCGCTAGATAAATATATAAAGAGTCTTGAAAAATAAACTTCATTCATTTTATTCTTTAGAAAAATATTTCCCTGTACGCTACACAGAGAATTATCAAAAAGTTAGTTTTGTTTTAGAATCAAAAATATTAACTTCAGTTCGTTTGGTGGATTTTGTATATAATTCTATGTTTATTCGCTAGCTAAAAATGTAAAAATAAGTATTTTTTCTGTAGAAAGTTGTTTTAATAATGAAATGAAATTTGGCGCATTGGCATACTTTTTGGTGAACTCTTTAGTGAACCAAAATGGCGGATTGAAGTTTGGGCCTCTGGTTTGCTGGCGTCCGAAAAAAGAATTACCGTTTGTAATGTTGCGCTGCATTACATTATTCTGAATAATATATATATATATATATATATATATATATATATATATATATATATATATATATATATATATATATATATACACACACACACACACACACACACACACATATATATATATATATATATATATTCTGAATAATATATATACATATATTCTGAATAATATATATATTTATTCTGAATAATATATATATTATTCTGAATAATATATATATATATATATATATATATATATTCAGTGAATTTTCAGTAGCTTTTTATTATTTTTTATTTGTCGTATTTCTATTTTTTCCGGTTTGTTTGTTTTGATATTCGTCTACGTTTGTTAATTTGCTTGGCTTCATCCGGTGACTGCCGGTCCAGCCCGAACTATAATTGACGAAAAATCCCGAGTAACCGGATAAAATTCTGCAAGAGTACTCAAAGGATATACGAGGTGTTCATTGTACAAGTCTCGGCGGTACTCTTGCATAATTTGACCAGAATTCTCGTGAATTCCCGTCAAGCATGGATCGGGCGAGACCAGCGGTCCATGCTTGACGGGAACTAACGAGAATTCAGGTTAAATTATGCAAGAGTACCAGCCGAAAATTGATATTTAATTTTAAAAAAAAAACGCGATAACTATTCACCTTTTTCTTCAATTTCAACAATAAGCAAAGTTATTTACCTAATTGTTATGTCACAATTATTTAAGTCTTGCATGATTCAACGAAAAATGATTTCGCCTGTTTTATCATGTGACATATGATGGAAACACAAAGGCAATAGCTAAAATTTCTAAAAAACAAGGGACACCTCAAAATATTGAGTATTCACAAATAAACATAAATATAAGAAACATATTTTCTCTTTTTATGCGTCCATTTAAACAAACTGAGCCACAACAACGCGTGGTTGGGTACAGCTTTTGCATATATATATATATATATATATATATATATATATATATATATATATATATATATATATATATATATATATACTAGGACGCCGCCCAACCTTAAAATATTAAAATACGCTTAAATATGATATTTTGATTAATGCAGATTTCGTATTTATTATCATATTATATTGGACTCAATATTTAGTAATGATTTAAAAAGTTAAAATTGACTCATACACCACCACTGAGAATCGAAACCAAAACGTTTAGCCTACGATTTATTTTTTCCTTTGCCTGACCTATGAAGACATGTTTACTGCAAGACTAAAAATTAAAACATGAACAAATACCTTAATAGTTATTTGTTCATGTTATTACGTGTGTTCATGTTGTTACGCATGCATATTCGTAATGCCGTCATTCGACCTTCATCTACCAAATTCCATTAAAAATTTTTTTTCACTTTTGCACGGATTTTCTCCGGCTAAAACTTAAATATAAAGTTTTGTATAGGTTCAAATACTCCAGATAGTAAGTTTCATGTCTGTAAATCAAAAACTTACAGAGGAGTTTGGTAGGCAAAATTTTAAACAAATATATATGCATACATAAATATATATAGAAACAGGTTTCTGTTTACTATAAGATTTTTACGCAAATATTATGCAAATATAAATCGTGTAGAATATCTGTGTGAATATAATTACACACATACAAATAAAAAAATTATAGGAGTATAAATATTTATTGTACTAACGGAGGCAGCCAGCTTTGTCCGGTCGTAAAATACGCTTAAATAAGATATTTTAATCTGTCCAGATTTCGTATAATTATTATAGAGCCAAGATGTCAAAAGTAAAAACAAAACAAACAAAAAACGTATTTGGGTGCGATCAGCTAGAATCGAAACTGAAAGTAAAGCATCAGCATTCAAAGCTGGTGATGTTACCACTGTACCAACGTGACACGCATATCAGCTGATTAAAAATAAACTAGGATGAATGTACAAAATAAATAACTTTTTTTTTTACCCCTTTTTGATTGCTTAAAAACTATTTTAACCGGCTAAAGACCCATAAAAAATCCAAGCATTTGAGGCCCCTAGCGCCGCTCTGCAACTTTAGTTTCGGAAGAAATAATGTTTGAAAATATGGAAACAGACAGACCTATAGCCTTTTATATATTAGATGTTTAAGTTAAATTCAAGTTTTGTAGCATCATTATTATATTTAATTGTTATGTGAAAGTACAGAATAGTTGCAAAACAACCTGGCCTCCTCATGATAATAATGAGTTTCTAAATAACGTTATTATTTTAGCACAGTAATTTATCTGCATAAATTCTCTGCAATTAGCGACGCTTTTTTTCTTCTTTTTGTTATTAATGCTTTTAGTAATGTTTAAACTTTGTTACATTAAATAAAGTAGTTGAAAAACAAATCATTTTTTCTTACAGTTAATCAGAAGTTACTTTTCCAGGGCATTCATTATCCAGCCCAAATATCAACTTTTTTTTGTTATATTTGTTTTTGTAATGTTAAATGTTTTGCGTTAGCTTTAGCATCCCAAATTCTCGCATGGAAAAAATGAATGGATCTTTTAGTAAAATGGAATTGTCACGTCACCAGTGACGAATTATCCAAAAGCGTTTTATAAATCCTTCGGTAATTCCTTTGAGAATTGAAACAGAAAATAACCATCTTCCTAATAAGTCAGTAATGTGAGTCTGTGACTGTTAGACTTCACCTGTAACGTTAGCAGACCACTTGATTTCTAGTGAAATGGTCTCCTATTTAGAAGGGCGTTGCCAAACTCTATCCCAATGAATTAAATTTAAAAGTTAAATTTTTTTAAAAATATATATAACCATTCATGGATGATCTTGCTTTTTTTACTCTCGAGTCAAAATTCTGAGGCTATGAAAATTAGTTTATGACATAAGTTTATTTGTATTGTTGCAAACAAAATAATTATTTATGACACTTAAATACACTAACTTCAAAGTGATTACAAAAATGTCCTGGAAATGTCACTTCTGATTAATTGTAAAAGTATCTAGATGTTATCTACGTGTAGCATTCTTACACGTCTTATTTTACTCTGATATCACGTGTTTCTTTTCTTAGAAGTCTTGATCAGTTCCAATATTCCTTGCGTTTCTGCATGGAGAATCAATAACTCTATATTTATCAAAAGAATTGATTTGAAGAAAAAAATGGCTTCATTTCATTTCCAGGATGCTTTGATTTGTATTGATCACTAAAAGCCAGTTAATATGGATTTGTGAGTTGGCATTGATCCATTATAGTCTGTGTGAAATTGTTGGTTCGATGTAATTGAGAAATTTGGAAAAGCTCAGCGGAAGGTTATATAAATTCAAAAGCAACAGAAACCGAAAGAGATCAAGGAAAGCGAGATATATTTTGGTTTTAAATCAAGTCTTAGTCAAAATCGATTATTTTGCCAAACTAGACTTTGTTGAATAAAGATATTATTTAAGAGAATTATCTTAACGTAAGAGCAGATATGATATTCTTTGTGACATTTGTTCACTCAAACAAGCAATATTGCCACTGAAGCATACGGGGCTACTATGATAGGAATCAGATGGAGGCAACCTGGGTGTGGAGTTATGCAGCAAGATTCACATTATATTTAAATTTCTGTTGTTAGTGCGGTTGTGGAAACAGGAAGAAGAAATGAAATTCCAAATATGCCATTAAAGAATTTCCTGTAATGTATTACATACATATATCACATACATATATTATATACATATATTACATACATAGCAAAGGAGCGCGGTTTTGTTGTTAGTCAAGTGAATCGGGAGCACTTTCACTGAGGGGTACACGTACAGAAAGTTCATCAGAGCATAGATGCGACAGTACTTGTATCACAAGCAGATGGATGCAACACTATGGCTATGAGACAGGGGTTGGAGGTTAGAAATTCTTTTTTGCAACAATACTCCATGCACGAATAGTGGCTTTATAGAAATATAGGTACTGGTTGTTGTGAGACGTTTTCTAGCTCAGTAGAGAATTGAGGCCACCTTATTTACAACAGACTTGCTAGTATTTTCTATGTACTTGTTCAGCTCATGTTTCCTGTAGAAATGTATCAGAAGGACGCTCATGACAATTGGTGATTGGAAATTGTTTAAGGAAATGAATTTTAGTTGGTTGGCAGCCATTTTGGCACAATTTTTCAATGATTCAGTCATTTCTGTGCTTATGTGAGTATATGATTTGTCTGTGTCATTAACAAACATATTCATCCCCGATTAACTAATGATTCAAAAAGTTTTTTTCACCAAAGTTATTGAAAACTGATACCACAAAAACAATTTTCCAGTTCAAGGAAGCAAGATTCTACAAGATTTATAGAACTTGGAGACAGCAGGGACCAGCTTAACAGAGCATTTATTTATATAGACTATGACTTTAGAGGTGTCAATGGGCTTTTATGATAGCCAGGACATGATTGTCAGCATGTAGTGCGGTTTCCGTTTGTAGTGGAAAATTACAGAGATAGCGGTTTGTGGGGGTCCAATTTGGAGTTTAGGGCGAACCGATGGGTAGACAACAGAGACCTCGCCATTACCGTGGAAGCGACTTCATAGTCGTTAGTTGTGGAAAAATTGTTGATTGCCTTTTTCATCAGACTATTATAGATTTATGAAAAGTCAAGAAACTCTACTGTCTGTGATGTGATGTGATTTCCAGTCAAAGCAATGTATCAACTTTTAGCCGTAGCTATTATACTGTTACAATAACTTGTTGATGCTATTAATTTTTTCTATTTTCTAGCTGATTTATCGTAGTTAAAACTGCGAAATGCTTGGTACAATAACAGCTACACAAGTTGTAGTAAACCATTAAGGACAGTGAGGCTTACTATCAAATTTACACATGTGATAAATGCGTCTATGCTTGTTTGGCAATTTAAGTTTTCTCTTCTGAACACTGATTAGTGAGGAGAAAATTTTAAAGATTTAATATATATGCTCTTATTCATTCAAGCACAATTAATTGCAGTCATGCAATAAAAACTAATCCTAACTAATAATAATAATATCCTAATCACGACAAAAAGAAAAAAAATCGATCATACTATAAAGTAATATAAGAAAATAGAAGGGTTTTGCAAAAATATTGGGATTGTTAAATTATTAGAAAAAGCAACAATCGTATTCAAATAAATGGACTAGCAATAAATAAGTCAGTTTATATCATTGTCCAACATTTTTGAGAAGTCACAGGCTAAATGCAATTCTCAATAAATAAATCTATATAAATAAAACAGTAGACGTATGTGTGTGTGTAAATATCTACCTGGTAAACTATTAAACTACCGGCCACATAGCACTGAAATTCTCATGAAATAATATTCATGCACCAAGGGTGGTATATAGCGAATAATATCTTTGCTTACATGTATGTATATCGCACCCAGACATCGGCAAATTTATATGTAAAATGTTCATTAAACATTAGCTGACATTTTGTTTTGTATGCGCACGCACATACTTTCGTTTTTTTTTTCTCAGGCTGGAACGCTCGATTCTTTTTAATTTCAATTTTAACTAATGCCACCAACTCATGTTTTTATGTTTTTGTATTTAAAAAAACAACAACAAAAAAACAAACAAACCAAAAAGCCCGAAACCATACGTACATTTTATTTGCGGTTTGAAATTTGTAAATATGAAAACAAACCTATAAATCTTTTTTACGATCTCATAGTTATTTAATTTCATACATTATTTTAAGACGGAGGAGGGGGATGGCACACGGAATACGGACAGTGCTGAAACAATAACGTTATTATTTAGAAAGTCATTCTTAATATGGGGAGGGAGAGGTATTATTTAAACTATTCTGTACTTTCATCTTATTAAATAAGAAACTGACATGTATTATCTCTAATTTTGTTTAGTATTAGTTAACATTAAGATCTGTTTCTCAATCCAATTTCTTGATTAGTTTATTGTAAAGCATTGAAGTAAGTGTTGCCTAATCACAAACTGCACTTTGAAATATTTATTTTTTGAGTAGCATGAATTTTAAATAAGGTGCTTCTACAGTGTAGTACGCATATTTAAAAAAATACAAACAATTTATAATGAAATCATGTATTTTGAAAAACTGCTGAGTCATTTTCCGGAAGTGATGTCATGTGTTGATGATTGGGGGGGGGGGACAAGCACGATTATGTTACTTTAAAAAGTACTCTGGAGGCTACCAGGGATTACCAAACCTTCTTTTTTAGGTGAGGTTGGGGCCTGGTGAATTAGTGCCTGTTCATTCTCCCAAGCATTACCACCACTTTTTCTGTTTATGGAGAGGGGGGCCAGTAGATGATTTCGCTGAAATGCTGCGTCAGAACAGATGCTACACTTTGATCTTAACTAAAAGGCCAAGTAAGCATAATATAGTTTTCTACCAGGCATTACCTCCTCCAAAAATAAAAAATACAAAATAACCGACACAGCATATATTTTAAGAGGTGGGGAGGGGAAAATGGAGTAATGGCTAGAGCAGCTCTTTATGACCTCATAAATACTTTATTTCATATATATTTTTAAAAGAAGTGGGAATACGGAGTCACCCCCGGAAACGGCTGGAGCAGTTTACAATCTCAAAATTACTAATATTAAAAGCTGAAACAGTTTACGATTTAGACATTACATTATTTAATGTATGTTTTTAAAACAGAGAGATAGGGGGTATGAAATCAGTCCCAGAAATGGCCGAAACCGTTTACGAGTTAAACATTACTATATTTCATTCATATTTTTAACAGTTGGGTGGGGCTTACTGAGTCAGTCCCGGAAATTGCAGCAACATTTTACATTTTAGACATTAATTTATTAAAGTATTCATTAAAGTATTTGCCAGCAGACAAAGGCAATGCTACTGTGGTGATGAACATGTCGGAGTACTCTGAAAAAATGGCAGGCCTAATCGCAGACAGTAGCTATGGTAAAATAAAGAAGGACCCAACTTTGAAAACCGAAAGAAAGCTGTTACAAATCCTTACCAAAAACAAGGAACACATCGCTCCGATGAGATATAGACAGCTGGTCCAGCATTACAGTAAGCTACCACATATGTATGGTCTCCCCAAGATACACAAAGATGGTATTCCACTCAGACCCATAGTGAGCTGCCGAGGCTCAGCATGCCACCCACTGAGCAGGTACCTTGTGGATATAATAAACCCAATTAGCAGGCAAGTCAGCAACACATGTAAAGAATTCTGCCCACTTCACGGAACTGATCAAGGGAGCACCCATCAGTACAAACCAAATGATAAGCTTAGATGTGGTTAGCCTGTTCACTAAAGTCCCAACTAGTGAGGCACTAGCAGTAATTCAAGACAAACTAGCTGCGGACCTCTCCATAGAAGTGCGCACATGTGTACCATTGCCAAACTTAATGGAAATGCTGATATTCTGCATAGAAACAACCTACTTCAGAATGGGTACTGACCTATATCGACAAGAGGAGGGGCTAGCTATGGGCTCACCATTACCACCAGTGATGGCGAACATATACATGGAATACTTTGAAGACATGGGCTTAGGTTCAGCTCCCTTAAAGCCAACCATGTGGCTAAGATACATTGATGACACCTTCATACTCTGGCCTCATCAGGAAGACATCCAGGCTCTCCTAGACCATATGAACTCAATAAGATCATCGATACAGTTCACAATGGAGAAAGAAAAAGATAACCAACTGGCCTTCCTTGATATACTCATATCACGCACAGAGCATGGGTTTAAGACATCCGTATATCGCAAGCCTACCTTCACTGGACAATACCTTACTTCAACTCTCATCACCCATACAGTATCAAACATGGAATCGCACGCTGCCTACAACATCGAGCAGAGACAATAAGTAGTGACACCGTTACATACCACCAAGAAATGGTCAGGTTGAAAAATACCCTCCGTTGTAACAACTACTCCGATAGCATAATGTTTTTTTTATGTTACCTTGTTTTTAAACTTGTTTTTCGTGTTTTATTTATGTATTTTGTCTGTATTCTCCTGTCTTATCCATCACCGCCCCATGCTACAAAGTAAACGATAAAAACAAACAATGCCGGCAACTAACGATAAAAAAATGCCGGAAATTATTCTCTATTAGAGTAGATAAAGTTAGGACTTTATTTAAGTAGTATACTTAATATATACTATTACTGCAAGCTTGCCTGTATTGAAAATGCTTGCTTCCTTGCTGGCCAATCAAACCATCTAATGCAGTTAGCCTTATGTTCAAGTACATTCGAAATATAATACAGTTACTCATGAAAACGAGCCTCCTAAAGTAAAACCTTGAATAATTATCTAAACTCGAATGTAAATTAATATTAAGCCGACTTTACAAATTGATAATAGTTAATTATTGGATTTTAATTAATTATAAGGTGAAACTCTAATAATTCAAACTCGATAGATAACGACAAACTTCCACCCATTAATATGGGAGGGGAGATTATCATCAAAAGTGTCCTGAATTGTTAACTTAGCACCGGACTTACTACTTAGATATAAATAAGTTACTTGTACCCATTCCCGTCCCCCCTTCTTCTTTTTTTCTTTTTTTTTAAATGGAGAGTAGATAATACAGTGGATGTGTTATTGGCAGCTCCAGTAACTCTCGCTTCTCCTATTTTGTCATTCAGTCCTCATTCAATGAGTGATTTTTCTGACAAAGGGTGAAGAAAAAGCTGCTTAAAGGTTGGTAGTACTTGGTGACTAGTAGTCTGAGATGTCGGAAATTTTTCTGTCTCTGTCTGTCCTTGTGGCCATGTCACTAGTAAGGGTGCTGGAGGTAAACGTTTTGTCTGGGCTGACGTTATCCGCCTGATAGTCAGGGACCCGAACCTTGGATTAACCACCAAGGAGGCTGTCCTATCAGCAGGCGCAAAGTACTGGGACTGCTGTATTGCCATTTGGTGAGTGGATCTGGACCATGCAGTAGTCTCTGGTGGGGCCTCTCGATGCCATACTAGTGGGTAATTGTTACGGCTTTACCTTTTCGTGTGCTACAAAAAAAAAAAAAATTTCCTGTCTTTTTCTCTCTTACTTTCCCTCTCTGTACTGCTCTAACCAAGTATGCCGACCTATTCCACAAATCCCAAAACCTCAACATGAAATATCTCCAGAATAAAAACTCGATAAAACCTAGAACCCCATCTTCCGACGTAGATCCCTACTACCAGGTCTTCTTCTCCAACATCAGAGGTCTACGTTCCAACCTTCCAGAGGTTGAAACCCAATTACAGGAGACGAAACCGGACATATTATTTCTAAGTGAAACTGGAATAGGGCCGACCACTTCCCTAGATGAGTTCATAATTAACGGATACTCTAATTTAACAGCTAAATCTGACACCCAAGATCGCCATGGGCATGGAATATGTACCTACATTAAGGATGGCTTCCTGTGTGGCAGGGATATCTCTAGAGAATATCCTAATTTACCCTATATGTGCTTCAGGGTTGCACTTGCTAACACCACTGCATTTATATTTGCCCTCTATAGGCCCCACAACAGCGGAGTTACTATCTTTAAGAGCATATCTGAGAAAATAGACAACATACTGTCTTCACATACCTCGGCTAACATCCACATCTGTGGTGACTTCAACGTGGAATGGCTGACCCATTCAAATAAGAGAGATGATGAGGGGAGGTTTTGTCATGATTTTGCCATTACTTATGACCTCACTCAGATTGTTCACGAACCCACCCATGTGCCCGATACACCCGGTCAATATGCAAGCCTCCTAGACCTTTTTCTCTCAACTTCCCCTGAGCTATGTTCATGTTCCGTTCATTCTCCTCTAGGATCCTCCGACCACTCCGTTGTATCAGTTAAGATAAAAACGAAATGTAAGAAGCTCCCAGACATACCCCTCCACCATACTGTATACCGATACTCTATGGCTGACTGGGATAGCTTCCGTACATTCATATCTGATTTACCTCTGCACTCCATGTTTAAAAAGGAAGTGTCCTCTATAGTATCAGATCTGACAGAATGGTTAATTGTAGGCATAGACCAATTCATACCATCTAAAAAATTCCAACAAAAACCTAACAGCCAGCCATGGTTCTCCCCAGGATGTGCTGCTGCTATCGCGCACAGAAATCACTTTTTCCATAACTACCAACGTAATAGATACACTGAGACTAAAGCTGCTTTCAGGACTGCCAGCATTGTAAAAGAGTAATAAAAAATGCAAGAGAGCCATATGCCCAGTCTGTTAAATCCAAGGTAGCTGATCAGCGGCTTGGTTCCCACCAGTTTTGGCAAATAACAAATAGGATCCTGAACAGAAGTGTGCGTTCTATCCCAACCATTATCAATGGACCAGAGGTCATCTCGTCAGCGTCAGACAAGGCCAAACTATTTGCAAAGAACTTTGCAGCTAATTCTACCCTATGCGACAAAGGCCATCAACTCCCCATATTTCCTCCTATAACACAGAACAAGCTAGGTAACATACAAATATCCGTGCATGAGGTCGCCAAGCTAATCAAGAATCTAGATTCCAGTAAAGCAACTGGCCCTAATGGCATCCCCATTATAGTGTTAAAAAAGCTTCAACCAGAACTTGCTCCCATACTTACGAAACTATTTAAGCGCTGCCTTAAGGAGAAGTGCTTTCCGACTCCCTGGAAGACCTCATCAGTTTGCCCTGTATTTAAGAATTCAGGTGATAAGTCATCTCCCTCTCAGTACAGACCAATAAGTCTCCTGTGTGTTATGAATAAGTTGCTGGAATCCATATTAAATAGAGAAATAGTCAACCACCTCAGCAGGAATAACCTTCTTAGTGACACACAATATGGTTTCCGCTCTGCAAGATCTACCGCAGATGTGCTGACGGTTATATCCCACAGGATTAGTGAATCTCTTGACAAAGGCTTCCTTTCTAGGGCAATTGCTCTTGACATATCAACGGCCTTCGACAAGGTATGGCATAAGGGTCTACTTTACAAGATTTCCAGCTACGGTATAACTGGAAATGTTTTCTCAATCATTAAATCATTTCTCTCCAATAGGCTCATAAGAGTAGTGGTAGATGGACAAAAATCGGAGGCCTGCAATATAAATGCTGGAGTCCCTCAGGGGTCAATCCTAGGCCCAACTCTCTTCCTGATCTACATCAATGACCTCCCTAAACACATACTTAAATCATTCGTTGACATCTATGCTGATGACACGACCATCTACGGCAACACATCAAAGGCTGTAAATGACAAAGTTCTCTCTGATTCTCTCTCCTCTGATCTCGAGCGCGTGGTTCAGTGGGGAAAGATGTGGCTGGTTACCTTTAATGCATCCAAAACCAAACTCCTATCTTTACATCATCAACGCTCTGATCCCCAGCTGGCATCAAGTGTATTGGATGGCTCTCGTCTGGGTGAGGCCCCGTGTTTTGACAAGCTTCTGGGTTTGACTTTTACTCCTGATCTGAAATGGAACACGTACATCAAGTCTGTTGCCAAGGTCGCTGGAAAGATGGTGGGATCCTTCTACCGCTCCAGAAGATATCTCACTACTGATGGAATTCTCTATCTATATAAAAGCCAAGTACGTCCAAGGATGGAATACTGTTGCCATATCTGGGCAGAAGCTGCTAAAAACAGCCTATCCTGCTTTGACAGAGTACAAAATAGACTTTGTGGCTTAGTGGGGGATGCCCTTTTCTCTACCCTGCAACCTCTCTCCCACAGAAGAGACGTTGCAAGCCTATCCTTGTTTTATCGTTATTTCCATGGCAGGTGCTCGTCTGAACTCCAATCTCTCGTCGCCCCTCGCCAATCTTTCACGAAAAACACCCGTCTAGCTGAATCCACTGTGAAAAATTTCCCCCCCTCTATATCTGTGCCTAAATCAAAACGCAGATTCCATGAACAAAGCTTCTTTCTTAGAACTGCACACCTGTGGAAGTCTGTTCCGTCTGCCTGCTTCCCATCGGACTACAACTTGGATGTCTTCAAGTCCAATGTTAACAAATTCCTAATGAACTGCCCCCTTAAGTAAACACTTCATCAAATCTCCACACTAACGTAATGTACTTGCAATAACCCTTATCCCTGAGTGACTTCCGGGCCTTGATAAGTGGTGATCACTGTGTAAAAAAAAAAAAAAAAAAATACTATCCACCAGATAGTATAATAGTATAAGAGAGGAGAATGAAACCCAAAAACCTCCAACGGTCTGCCTACCATACATACGAGGCATCTCCGAAAAGATTCAGAGAATATGTGCCCCCTACAACATCAGGACGGTATTCTAGAGCGAGTCAACACTCAGACAACACCTGGTGCGAGTGAAGCCCCGCATGGAGGAGAACATGACCAAGAACTGCATATACTCCATTCCATGTAGTTGCAGAAAGGTTTACAAGGGTGAAACATGACGCCCCCTTAAAGTAAGAGTGGAAGAACACCAAAAAGCGGTAACTAAAGGGGAGACGGAAAAAATCGGGTATAGCCAACCATGTCTGAATGGAGAGGAGGGACCATCGCCCCCTATGAGATGAAGTAAAAATAATAAACAGAGAAATAAAACTCGGAAATAACAACCTACTGAGCAAACCAAGCGTAGAGCTGAATGCAATTTGGACACCTCTAATAGAGAGAGAAAACCTTGAATAACAACATAGGTTTAACATTAACAAAAAACCAGCTAAGAATTGTCCTAGTGACATATGGCCGAGTGGTCCTAGACGTTGTATCAAAGTTTACAGTAACCCAAAGGTTCTGAGTTCAATCCTGAATGAAGACAGTGAAAAGTAACATTCAAAACAGAGAATCCGAACACGGTACCCCCCGTAATAATAATAAAGGGTTGGGTTTGAGACTCCTAACAAACGGTTCCCCAGTTCGATACAAAACACCTGATGAATGCCGGAGGGTAAAACGGCCGAAACTTTGTGACTATAGCAACCAAGATGAGTAAATCAGTTCGACAATCTCAATAAATTAATTTATTTAATGTATATTTATAACAGTGTGAAGGGGGGGATAAGAAGTAAGTGCCGGTATGGTTGAAACAGTTTACAATTTAAACATTACTTTATTTCATGTATATTTTTTACCAGACATTATTACATAGTTATTATTTTCGTAAGGGGGGAGGCGATAATGTGAGTTAAAATTATGAAAAATGATTGTATAAATTAGTAACATGAAAAATGATGAAATGTGAGTTGATCGGTGTTTTCCTTTGATGAAATAATCGACCCAGACAATATATCAAAGTTATTATTTTCGTAAGTGGGGGGGGGGGGGCTAAATGTAGGTTAAAATTATAAAAAAAACGATTGTCGAAATTAGTAACATATCCAAGAATTATGAAAAATGAAATGTGAATTAATCGATTGGTGTGTTTGTAATGACATAATAAACACAGACAAAATATCAGAGTTATTATTTTTGCAAGGATGGGGGGCATTATGTTGGTTACAATTATAAAAAATGTTGTCGAAATTAGTAACATATCCAAGAATTATGAAAAATGATGAAATGTGAGTTGATTGGTATTTTTTTAATGAAATAATCGACCCAGACAATATATCAAAGTTATTATTTTCGTAAGGGAGTTGCGATAATGTGGGTTACTATTATGAAAAATGATTGTCGAAATTAGTAACATATCCAAGAATTATGAAAAATAATGAAATGTAAGTTAATTGATTGGTCTGTTTGTAATGAAATAATCGGCCCAGATAATATATCGAAGTTATTATTTTAGTAAGGGTAGGCGATAACGTGGATTACAAATATCAAAAATGATTGTCGAAATTAGTAACATATCCAAGAATTATGAAGTATAAATCGATTGGTGTGTTTGTAACAACCCAGATAATAAATCAAAGTTATTATTTTCGTAAGGAGGGGCATAATATGAGTTAAAATTATAAAAATGATTGTTGAAATTAGTAACATATCTAAGAATTATGAAAAATGATGAAATGTGAGTTAATTGATTGATGTGTTTGTAACGAAATAATCAACCGAGACAATACATCAATGTTATGTTAACACCTCACAGCACAGCATCAAGCTCAGCTAAATTTATGTGCTTGACTTCATGCACTGCTCAGAGCAAGCTTGTGTCCTTTGCCATGGACCATTGTTTTCCATAACCACGCCTGTAGCAATGGAACTAGCATCCACCCACACTGTAACATCTTAGCAACAGATACACCAGTCACCTTTCACTGGATCGTCCTAGGCTGTTTTAAAAAAATGTCTTCGGCTAGAATAGGGTCTCGCTCTTCATCATCCCATCCAGTTGTCATTATATTTGCTCTTCATTTTACAACCACTGTGGCAACACGTTACCAGCCACACACAGGGAAATGACCAGTCATTTTCCCACACACTGAAAATACAATTTGGCGAGTAAGTCTATAGGGGACTACTGGAAGGTCACTTACGTACCGCCATAACAATTTTCCATGCTCCTGAACACGTAATCTCAATACTCGTGAGCCCAGTCTAAGCTGTTCTGGGGTCTTATTTTCCAGACCAAACTTCTCCAAATGTTCCTTAACACGGGTTGCAGAACACACAGTTTCATTCACAAAAATGTTGTCAATATATGAAGATGTAGACGCGTTTATAGTCTTATCTTGGCTGACGATGGTATTAACAATGGCCTGCATTATTAAAAGAGCAACATTAAGCCCAAATCCGAGGCGGACGAGACAATATCACTGTCCCTTGATCTTTACTGTTTGGAACGGCTACAGCGATTTGTCAACATGTACTTGCAAATAGGTTCAGCGTAGATCCACGAGGAGGATTAGACCTTTTGGAGGGCTTAGTTTGTCCTCAGGATATGGCAGATCCATGTCTGCAGTTCGTGATCATATTCCTCACGAATTGGTGTTAGGGCTGGATACTCTACAAGTCTATTTCTCAACATAAGAGGAGGTTGGTTGCCAGCCCATTTCCATGATGAGGTCCACTTCCGAGTGTTCTATTTTTACTCTGTCTAGAAGTCAGGCTCAATAATGATGACAACAGCAAAATTGATCTTGCTAAAATGTGGAAAAGTCACCTCCCCTGCACTAGACACAGCTGCTCCTCCAAGTCACTTGATTATGTCCAGTGCAAGCAATAAATCAAATCCCAGTAAGTATCCATTCACAACTAAGACTTCTATGCTAATGCTCTGTGTTGCAGCAAGGTTAATTTGCACCATTCCTATTCCACAACAGCTAAGTGTGCTTCCATGTGCTGTGTGGTCACTTTCCTCGTCCATTCCTTGCAACACGACTTGTGGACCAATGAATGTGTGCCTCCAGTATTCCCTAGAGCTGTGCAGGGTAGTTACCGGCAATGCACCATTTACACCAGTTTGGGGGATGAGATTGGCGTATGAATTCTCGTCCCCTTGCTCATTTCCCGGACAAGCTTGAGCAATGTGCCCTCACTGCTGACATCAGTAACACGTGATAGGTTTTTGAGGCTTGACACCAGCATCTCTTCCCGTTGCACTATCCAGTTCCAGTAGACAATCGCTTCCTCTATTTCGATTTTTTTTCTTTTCTTCTACCCCAAACTCTATATCCTAATGTGTAATTATACTGTATTCTGTATGTTAAAATCTTCTTTCCTGAAACGAACCAAGCTGCCATTAAATCTCATACATTGTGCATATCTTTGGAGAACGGTTTAGCTTTCAGCCCTTAACCTTAGCTGACATTTTAGAATCGATTAGCACTAAACATCTATAGACTTCTACTGCTAAGGCATGCATATATTCTTATCGCATTTTTATATTATAGCTAAGTTATAAAATAGACACTTACTAGCCATAGTCTTGTACTTAGATTTAAAGTGATCTATATTAAATAGCAACTCTTTATCTATTTTTCCCCTAGATAGGAGATAGCATTACAATAATTAATACAAAAAACTGAACCGATACTCTGTTAGGCAAAATACGATTTCCGGGTTTTAAACGAAAGGCAAAATTATCTTTCTTCATTAGAATTCAAAACATAGTAAACATACTTAATATCTACAATTTCCATATATTCGTGTCTACTGAAAATATGCCCATATATCTATTTATACTTAATTATGCGTACAGAACATACCATAACCTATACTTTATTCCCAGTTATCCCAATACTGAATTGTACTTCAAATCATAAATATGTCGTTACTTGTATATTGATTATACTTCTTATTATCCCTCTTGTCGTCTTAAATATTCAGAGTTTGGGCACCAAATTTTATTTTAATTCCTAATATCAATTTAAACAAACTTTAACATGTTATCCTATTCCTAAACTTACATATGAACAATGCTTTAACCAAATATTAACTCCTCTCTCTCAAACCAATCTGCTGCAAATTTAGTTGCTTGCACAGCATGAATTTTTACTTATCCCCTCTTCCAGTAACAATGAAATGGAAAGCATAGTAATATCCTTTTTAATCACTTTGGGGAATGTAACTTTTCAGCATATATAACCTTTACTAACTAACCCATTTCCAGAAATAAACTAACCCATTTCCAGAAATACCTGGTCTAGGACCCAGGCGTGGTGCAAACCCTCTCAGTGCTGATGGACCCGCAGATCTTCCCAGGTCATCCGACTAGGAGAAAGAAAACTCTGAAGCTAAACCTATGGAAAGGGGGGGGCCTCTTCAGTCCTGGACGACAACCTTCCTAGAGCTGGTGACTCTAACAAATTACCGGTTTGCAACCTATACTGCTTACGGAATAGATAGGATCTATCACCAAGCTTTCATACTCTTTCTTTGCCTATTAGCCAGGCAGAGAGGTGCTATGATAGGGACTCAACAGAAATATCTAGTGATCGATCTTGCTTCCTGGGTAGGGTAATGAATGCCATTTTTCCACTCCCATCACATACCATCCCCCAAAACTGGACACTTTGGGGGTGCTTGAGTGCCATATATGTCAGTGTAACTAGATTGGGTTGACTTTTGTATGATGGGTTGAGGGTACCGAATTGACAGTTCCTAGCTACTGTTTCCGACATGGTACAGGAGGCCTAACGCTTTGGTAGCACTTGGAGGAGTTGCTCCATCAACAGCTGTATAATATCGGGATGACTGTAGTGCTATGTCGCACATGAAAGGGGACCCTGCACTCATCTACAGTGGGCTTTCCCGAGGCCACAATCCTGTAGATGAAGAGTTGGCTGATGGTCTAATTGTGTTGTATGTTTAGTATTCAGCACAACCACTTGTCCAACACCTCTCACCCTAACTGAAACTTTTAAACAAAATAAAATGACAGTTCAATCAAAAATTACGATTAAATCAGGCTCAAACTCAAACAAAACCAACTTGCCTCCTCCCTTGAGACTTGCATTTATGAATATCTGCAGGCTTAGAACTAATTTAGATTATGTTGAATCATTTCTTCTAGCAACCCCGGATATCTTAGCACTAAGTGAAACTAACCTACACTCCTCCATTCCCTCTAATCACTTTAACATGCCTGGTTATCTCCCACTTTGCTGTAAGGGCTCAGACAAACAGACATATGCACGGACTTGGAGTCACACTAGATGATCTGAAAATCACCCCTTCTCAGGTGCATGATATCATAAAAAACCTTAACACCTTAAAAGCATGTGGACCTGGTCTCATCCCAGCTGTGCTATTAAAAGAATGCTCTGCCAAGGTTGCCTCAGTTCTCATCAAATTTTACAACAAATACCTTAAGAAATCTTGCTTTTCTGATTGCTAGAAAACTGCTTCTGTGGTACCAGTTTTCAAGAATTCTGGCAAAAGTTTTCCTGGGTGAGGATTAACCCTGTAAATGTGTTCTTGGTGCTTCGTCACTAGTTTTCCTGGGTCATATTACCAGCAAAGATGGTATCTTTTCATTACCGGAAAAGGTGAAGGCTCTTCAAGAATTTCAACCACCCACTTCACTTCGCAAACTAAGGCACTTTCTCAGTCTGTCAGACTATTACAGATGCTTTATCCCACACTGTACTGATCTCCTAGCTCCTCTGTCCGACCTGTTACATAACAGGAACAAGAAAAATGAACAAATCTTACTTAATGATGTTCAGCTTAAAGTTTTTAATGAAGTGAAGACAAAACTAGCGACAACATTTATACTTGCACATCCTGTACCTGATGCCTAGTTTTTACTGTTGTTGATGCATCAGGCACAGCTGTAAATGCAGTGTTCTAACAGCAGCACTAACAACAGTTACAATCTCTTGTATACTTTGTGAGACAACTGAAGCCGGCAGAACAACGTTAGAGCATGTTTGGCCATGAACTCCTGGCGATGTACTTTGCAGTGAAACACTTCCAACATTCACTCGAGGGGCATCAATTTGTGATCTACACTGATCACCATCCGCTTACATATGCACTGCATTCTAAGCCAGACAAATATTCTCCTCGTGAATATCATCATTTGGATTTTGTTTCACAATTTACTAGCGATATCTGACATATCTCAGGTGAACAGAATACTGCAGCAGACGCCTTGTCCCACCTTCCCATTAATTCTCTGTCCTCACCATCGGATATCAATCTATAGCAGATGGCCTTAGACCAGCCAAGTCAGGACACTTTGGATCTGTCATCACCTGAATTTGCAACTTGCAAATTTGCATACCGGCCTGTGCCTACTTTAGACATGTAGATCATTTGTGACACCTCAACGGATTCACCTCAATCGTTCCAATGATTCATTGTAGAGTTGTTTTTGACACCCTACACAGTCTGGCACACCCCAGACTCAAAGCCACAGTGAAGTTGATTACAGCTAGATCTTTCTGGCTAAAAATGAGGTGCAATATCACTGCCTGAACACGTTCCTGTATATCCTGCCAAAAGTCCCAGGTGCACAAGCATAACCATGCACCCCTCGGAACATTCAGCACCCCAGATGCTCAGTTTAACCATGTTTTCATTGACCTGGTTGGATCATGGCCGGCCATTCAGAGATTTACTTATCTCCTAACCTGCATAAACCGTTCCATTACACAACATTTAGGCTGAATCCGTAGCATGAGCCCTTATACCAGGCAGCCTATCATGTTATAGAGTTCCCACAACTATTATCACTGATCATGGTGCACAGTTTGAATCCTATCTATTCCAGGAACTTTTCAGGATTCTAGAGATCCATGCATTCGTACTACAAGCTATCACCCTGCTTTTAATGGAATGATAGAGCGCTTCCATTGCCAATTGAAAGCAGCACTATTCAGATCAAAAGCGATGGTGCGAATAGTACTTGTTGTCCTTTTTGGCTGTCGTGCCGCTATCATAGACAAGTTCAGCTGGAGAGTATTCCAGGTCCTCTGGAATACTCTCCAGCTGAACTTGTCTATGAAGTACCTCTATCGTTGCCAGGTCAGATGCTGGCCCTGATAGATTGTTCACAAACTGAGTCAGCTCTGTATGTAAACAGATTGCGAGTTTATTTTAGTAAGCTCCTACTGATGCACACTAGGGAACAGACCATAAGATCGTTGGTCCCAAAGGATATTTCATCTTGGACTCACGTTTTTCTTACAAAGGATGCCGTGAAAACACCTCTAACTCCACCTTATACTGGCCCTTATCGCATGCTTTCACATACTGATAAACCATTCACCTTAGCTATTAGTGATAACAGAGAAACTGCCTCTATTGACAGGGTAAAAAGAGCCTTTCTGGACACAAAAACACAAGAGTCACACATTCTTCCTACTTATGCACAGTATCAAAATACACATACACCTGAGTACTCCATCCAAAGATAATTATGTAACCACCACACATAGTGGTCGTAGAGTACATTGGCCAAAGAAATTATGTAAGACTTCTGTACATTTAATATGCCCTTGTCCAATTTCTGCTTGCATTTAAAAAAAGAAAAAAACTTTTCACAAAAAAGCCATTTTTCTTCCCTAAAATAATAATAATATATTTTTCTTCATCAGCAGGGAAAGAAACTTTTCACAGAAAAGCACTTTTTTTTCACATAAAAGAAATTGTAAACTAATTGTACTATTTCTGTTCTTTTTGACTTTTCTTCTGTCAGCTTTCCGCCTAAGCAAGGGATGATGTAACAGTTACAAAAAAACTATTTTCTCTAGTGAATCAATGCCCCCCCCCTCTCTGAGTTCTTCAGCCACAGGCTGACCTATCAGTTAACAGGGCGCATTGATTTATCTGTTCCCTAAAGACTTGAGGGAACGTCAGGCAGTCAGGACCAGACCGTCAGCCAAGCAACACCTCTTCTCTTTCGTCCCCTGTCCACTGGACATCTCGATCTAGCATTGACAGTCTCCACTGGAGACAACTGCTATTAGCTGGGGGCGACATAGGAAACGTACTGACTGAGAATAATCTCCAAAAGAACCTTCTATTTCTTCTATCACAGTTCTACATTCAACTTCCTGCTGCAAATAAATATCCCTTTTCGTTGTTATTGTTGAAAAGAAGTTTGTTGTTCATTTATTAAATATATTTTATTAGGGGCAAAACATATAACCTCCTAAAGATTTTCACACTTTTGCACCGATTTTCTCCGGCTAAAATTCAAATATAAAGTTTTGCTTGGGTTCGAATACCCTATATATTAAGTTTCATGCCTATAGACAAAAAACTGACAGGATTTTGGTAGGCAAAATTTGAAAAAATATTTACATATGCTACATAAATATATATATAACATTTTTACGCAAATAGTACACAAGTATAAATCATGTACATAATTACATGTAATAGTTAATTAAAGATGATGATCCCATAAGAAAAACCGAAAAACTAATAAGGAATTAATTAAAATGAATGTTTAAAAGAATATGCAAATTAGCAACATACATATTTTGCAGATGAATGCAATTCCACGGCCCACATGTAACAAAGTTGTATTTTCTTTTTAAATAAATAGGAAAAAGGTCATTGGCTTTCAAGCCGGGATCAAAGTGTAATATCTGTTCTGATGTTGCACTTCACTGTTTTCACTTCACTTTTTTGGTCTCGGTTAATGGAGGAGAAATCCTATGACTGATACATTTTTTAAAATTTTTGTTACAAACCAGAGTGTCCTTTTTTGGGGAGCTGCCCCCCCCCCACATTAAAAACCGACTTTGTGTCTAACTCTGCCTTCGTGGGGAGGCAAATAAACAAAACAAAACAAAAAAAGAAAATGGGGGTTTTAATATGAATATCAATACCCACAAATTTATAGTAGTATCCATATAAGGCATTCTGTTTTGCTATGGATTTAATGACTGTGAACATAATTTTTTAGTGGCTCATTCTTGATCCGTGAGTCATTTTGTCTTTGTTTAACCATGCTAGCGAAAATTGTGTAGTCCTAGTAACCTTTCCTTGTGAGATTGATATATTTCTATGTTTTGATGACAAATAATTTAGTTATTAATTATACCTCTGGTCTTTTGGGGTAATATATAATTGACGAACAGTACATAGTTCTCTTGGTAGCAAATGAACCATTTTAAAATTGGTTAATTTTTCTACAATCTTCTTATCTTATAAAATATAAAGCAAATGTAAGTTCGTTTTCGAAAGCACAATTGAAATTATCCAAAGAGCGCTTTTAGAAATTGTATAAATTTTTCTATTTTTGTTGCATATAAAGAAAAATTACTTCAAATGTTGTCGGACTTCGGCCACTTGATCCACCTCAATTTTGTATTTTTGAATTTTTTACACAATAGATCCGTTTTCTTCCGGTTTTTTCATAAAATGTCTACCCAAGTCAAACGCTGTTCTTGATGATAATAAAATCTAAGTGCTTTTGAATTTAATGTGTCTAGAAAGCTGAACATCTGTGGCGTAAAAATCTTAATATGTATTTATAAATATTTACAAACATAAATAAATAAAAATGCGGTACAAGGTTAAAAATGGGAGAAGGGGGGATAAACATGACCTATTTAACATTAGTTAACTAGACTTTCATCAAAATATCACAATCGCTCTATGAAACAGTTACGAAAAAAAAAAAAAAAGACAATATATATATATATATATATATATATATATATATATATATATATATATATATATATATATATATATATTAGCTCTATTTCCTATTTGGTTTTATCGAGCTTTTACATCTGGCTGAGATAATTTTATAAATATTAATTCTTTAATATTTATAATATACTTTAATTTTACCATATTAGATCATTTTAGTAAATTTAATTGCAATTTTTATTTTATATATATATATATATATATATATATATATATATATATATATATATATATATATATATATATATATATATATATATATATATATACATACATGATGTGGGGAGTTAGGAAATAAAAATGTTATATTAAACAAAAACGAATGGATAATATATACAATGTAAAAAAAGTGTTAGTTTCATTAGAAAATGTGCCTGATAAGCAGTTTGCCAATCGAAAAAGGGATGCAGGTTCCCAAAGATTAACTTTATTCAAACACATCGAAAGTGGGCCTACATCACTGACAAACAAGCAAATCTGTAACCTAATTGGGGAAGGGAATGGAGATTATTGAAAAAAAAAGGGGTGAAAATAAAAGTGGGCCATATGATGTCATTCATACTCTACCTAAGTTAAAAAAAAAAACTAACCTACTCTAACCTAACGATGGCTTGACTATGCTCGGTCTGGCTAACCAAAATTCTGAACCTAAATTATTTCCAAGTACCATTCAAGATCAGCACCATTCACTCAATACAAGCAGCGAAACCAGAAAGCAAGAGTCAATGAATGGAAAGCCTTCAAATGCGCTGGAAGTGTCTTTTGGATAATAAGAAATAAGTTTAATGAATATCTCAACACGTGATCCCTTCACACTGGTATTTTAAAAATTATTTTGGTGCTAACTTGTCCTTATTATAATTCTTTTGTTGGAGGTATCTCTTGGATAAGAAGAAAAAAGTTTGATACCTTTAAACGGAAATTACAGTAATGTATTCCATTTTCATTTCATTCATAAATATGGGAGGGGAATTTATCTTCAAATATCTTTAATTTTAAATTAGAGCTATGGGTTTTAAGTAAATATTAATATGTCTGTAAAACCTTTTTTTTCTTAATGGAGAGTAGACAATGCATGGTGGATGCATTATCGGCAGCTCTCGTTACTCTCGATTCTTCTTATATGTCTCTCAGTCCTCATTTCCAATGAGTGATTTTTCTGATAAAGGGAGAAGAAAAAGCTGCTTTCTAGGTCGGCAGTACTTCGTGAACAATAGCCTGAGATGTCGGAAATTTTCTGTTTCTGTGTCTATCCTTGTGGCCATGTCACTAGTAAGGGTGCTGGAGGTAAACGTTTCATCTGGGCTGACATTATTCGCTTGATAGTCAGTGACCCAAACCTTGGATTAACCAATAAGGACGCTGTCCTATTAGCAGGTGCAAAGTACTGGGGCTGATGTATTGCCATTTGGGGAATGGATTCTGGACCATATAGTAGTTTCTGGTGGGGCCTCTCGATGCCATACTAGTGGGTAATTGTTACGGCTTTACGTTATGTGCTACAAAAAAAAATTCCTGTCTTTTTCTCTGCTGCTTTCCCTCTCTGTTCTGCTCTAACCAAGTCTGTCGACCTGTTCCACAAATCCCAAATCCTCAACACGAAATATCTAAAAAAAAAAAGAAGAAAAAACATGAATGAATCTAGAACCCCATCCTCCAACGTAGACCCCTACTACCATGTCTCCTTCTCCAACATCAGGGGTCTACATTCCACCCTTCCAGAGGTTGAAATCCAATTATAGGAGACAAACCCGGACATATTCTTCCTAAACGAAACTGGTATATGGCCGAACACTTCCCGAGACAAGTTCATAATTAAAGGATACTCTAACTTAACATCTAAATCTGACCCCCAAGATCGCCATGGGCATGGAATATATGCCTACATTAAAGATGGCTTTCCGTGTGGTAGAGATATCTCCAGTGAAGACCCTAATTTACCTTATATGTACTTCTGGGTTGCACTTGCTTACACCACTGCATTTATATTTGTCCTCTATCGCTCCCACAAACGCAGAGTTATTCTCTTTAAGAGCATATCTGAGAAAATTGACCACATCCTGTCTGTTCATCCTTCGGCTAACATCCACATTTGTGGTGACTTCAATGTCCACAACGTGGAATGGCTGACTCACTCGAATAAGACAGATGATGAGGGGAGGTTCTGTCATGATTTCCCCATTGCCTATGACCTCACCCAGATTGTTCACGAACTCACCTGTGTGCCCGATACCTCGAGTCAGTAGGCTAGCCTTCTTGACCTTTTTCTCACAACTTCCCCTGAGCTATGTTCATGTTCCGTTCTGTCTCCTCTGGGATTTTCCGACCACTCGGTTGTATCAGTTAAGATAAAAACGAAATGCAATAAGTCTTCAGACGTACCTCTCCACCGTACTGTATATCGATACTCCACAGCTGATTAGGATAGCTTCCGTACATTTATATCGTATCTACCTCTGCATTCCATGTTTAAAAAGGATGTGTCTTCTATAGTATCAGATCTGACCGAAGGCATAGACCAATGAATACCATCCAAAAAACTCCAACAAAAACCTAACAGCCAGCCATGGTTCTCCCCAGAATGTGCTGCTGCCATCGCGCACAGAAATCACTTTTTCCATAGCTACCAACGTAATAGATGCACTGAGACTAAAGCTGCTTTCAGGACTGCCAGCAACCACTGTAAAAGAGTAATAAAACATGCAAGAGAACTATATGCTCAGTCCATTAAATCCAAGGTAGCTGAGCAGCGGCTTGGTTCTCACCAGTTTTGGCAAATAGCAAACAGGATCCTGACCAGAAGCATGCATTCTATCCCAACCATCATCAATGAACCTGAGGTCATCTCGTCAGCATCAGACAAGGCCAAACTATTTGCAAAGAACTTTGCAGCTAATGCCTATGCGACGAAGGCCATCAACTCCCCGTATTTCCTCTTATAACAGACAAGACGCTATGCAACATGCAAATATCTGTGCGTGAGGTCGCTAAGCTAATCAAGAACCTTGATTCCAGTAAAGCAACTGGCCCTGACGGCATTCCAATTATAGTGCTTAAAAACTTCGACCAGAACTTTCCCCCATACTTACAAAACTGTTTAACCATTGCCTTAAGGAGAAATGCTTCCCAACACCCTGGAAAACCTCATCAGTATGCTCTGTATTAAAGAATTCAGGTAATAAGTTATCTCCCTCTCAGTACAGACCAATAAGTCTCCTGTGTGTCATGAGTAAGTTGCTGGAATCCATATTAAATAGAGAAGTAGTCAACCACCTTAGCAGAAATAACCTTAGTAACATGCAATATGGTTTCCATTCTGCCAGATCTACAGCAGGTGTTCTAACGGTTATATCTCATAGGTTTAGTGAATCCCTTGATAAAGGCTTCCTTTCTAGGGCAATTGCTCTTGACATATCAAAGGCCTTCGATAAGGTATGGTGTTCTTTCTTAAGTATCGAGGCACCTCATCCCAGTCGCCCAAGACCATACTAAGCAACGCTCTGGATTTGTAAAAACCAGTCTCTTAATCCTATCATCTCGAATAGATCCCTTCACTATAACCCTATATAGCACCCTAAGGGACAACACTCGGGTTTCAGAGAGGCTTTCTTTCATCCGCAAGAGAAGTTTCAAAGACCATCAACACTCATGATAAAAGGAGCACTTGCTTTGGGGCAACTTTTCAAAACTGGAAAGGCTTTCTTAGTGTCTTCTTTTCAGAACTCACCATTTCCATCACACGGTGTATACATTTGGTCTAGGTAAGTTATTGGACGGATGCAGCTAACAGATCTCGCTACTGATATTGGCTTTCTTTCCCCTTCATAAGAAATTGAAATGAGCACTGACTAGTTGTAGCAGTGTGGTCTCTGGGAGAGGAAGTACTGAAAGACAGTAAAGGATACGAGGATAAATGTGCAAATTGCAGACCTCTGCTCGACCCTTTCAAGTTAGATTTCTCAGAAACCAAAACTGTGTGGTGGCCGGAACTACTTCCAATACTTCCGGCAAATATTTCTCCATCTGGAGGTCAGGACCAAACTAGATGCTGGGTATCTTGCAAGGCCCATCAGTCCAGTCAAATAACTCCTGAAAGGGTACCCCGCTCCAGACACCAATGCACAAATACACAAACTTATCACAGTGGCTTCCAGGCCTTGATAAGTGGTGATCACTATGTAAAAAAAAAAAAAGTTTATTTTGACCCCTGTCACCTGTTTATACCATATTATTTTCATGTTAATGACTAGTCTCAGCATTGCTTGTTACAAGCACAATTACGTCGTTGGCGGAATACTTACTCATGGTGCGAGCACCTGGCAGAGTAATACCGCAAAGGATTGGATTCACTCTAAGCCTACAAAGAAAAGGCTCTAATGCAAGCACATAAAGCATCGGTAAAAGTGGATAACCCAGACAAATTGATTTGGACAAATTGAAAGGCTTCAACCTCACACCATTCATCTCTACCAAAGCACCCGGTTTTGCAAAAAGGAGATGAATCCAGGAGTGAAACTACCGCATATAGCCGAGGAAAGAACAGGCTCCAGCTAATGATGATCGACCCTATCAAACGCTTTGCACTGATGCAAATTGATCAACGTGGCTTCAGTGTCGACTTTTTCTATGATCAAGTGTATCATGTGCAAGTTATCCTGAATCATCTGGCCCTTAACAGCGCAAGTCTGTTCAGGACTTATAAGGCAATGCAAGACAAGTTATCGATGGTTTGCTAAAATCTTGGCCGAAATCTTTAACTCTGTGTTTAACATCATTAAGGACTGAAAATTACCTATACCATCCCCTCTATTTTTATCCTTGAATAGCAATTTAATGATCCCCCTAGTAAAATACTGAAGAATGCCCCTGCTCCTAAACCAGAAGTTACATATTACAGCCAGCAAGGGAATAAAAATAGGCGACAACCTCAAATATAATTTGTAAGACAGACCATTGAGACCAAGAGTTCTGCCCAACCTGACCTATTTCAGAGCCTCCAGAACTTTTTCCTATTTTATGCATCCTTCGCACCTAGCCGCTTTGGTTGCTTTGAGGCAAAAATAAAAGTCGGCTAAATAGGCATTGAACTGAGCTATTGTCAGAGCAGGCTCCTGGAGAAAGAGATCCTGAAAATGAGACTAAAAACCCTCCAAAATCCCTTCCGACAATGGCGATGTGTCGATCAGTAGACTATCGACGCTCCTCTGCATGCAATTAGGCAGCCATATTTGTCACATCATTTGGCACTCTCTTTAACTTAGCTCTAACTAAAATTCCCTGATCCTCCTTGTTATCCAAAGAGTCCAGTTCTGCCTTAATTATAGTAAAACTACTGCTACCCCCTCCTCCACCGCCTGATCTAATCTAGTCTCTAGTGTCGCTTTTGCTGCCCTGGAGTTAAGATTGAGTCGGACTTAATAACTTTTTTTTCAAATGACCCCACTACATATTCACAATTATGGTCCCCGTCAGTTCCAATTGTATGGTTAGTAAAAGCTAATCACGGGAGCCCTTCAAGTTGAACAACGACGTGTTGAACAACCAGTGTCCAGCCATCCTAGGTTTAATGTCTGAATTTAACTAAATCTGGACAAGCCTGTGGTCTCTATAAACTATATTATGAATGAAAGGTATTTTTAGAAGGCTAGAATAATGCAGGAATGTGCAGTCGTTGTGAGAAGATAAATAAATATATGAATAATAAATAATTCAACATTTTTTATTTTATTTATTGTATATATTTTTTTTAATATATATTTATTCATTTATCTACCTGAATTTTAACTGTGGGTGGTACTTAATTCCAAAGGTCCTTTCGGGTCAGTGGAGAAATGAATCCTCTCTCTCGGATGTAAATTGCAAAATGGCTGTTTTATTTAAATATATCCCAGGGTTTTTCATTCTGGAACTTATCAATAAAATCCTGAAATGGTTTAACATCGCAATTTTATTTAGTGGCCATTGAAACGCTCTCCCGTGATCAAATTGGCATCTAGGATCGCATTCCAGTCTTCTGCTAAAATTAACTACCGAGATGTATTCATGAAATGCTTGATCCACCGAAAGAAAAAGGGCTTCTTATTATGGCTATTGGTCGCATAAACCCTGATAAGTGGAAATACCACATCTTTTATGGTAACATCTAAAATGCACAGCCTTCCTTTAAGATCTACAAATACTGGGTCACATGACACATTCAAAGTTCGTTTAACAAGTCAGGAGACTCCGATTGAATAGATATCAAAATGTGCTGAGTAGAGTTGAAAGTCTCTACCCACCACATCATGATAATCTGATGGAATAGAGTCTCCTGTAGACAACAAATATCCATACTGAAGCATTAATGGTCGCGTGCAACTCGAAGTTTACGAGAAGCAACCCTCAACCTTCGGATATTCAAGC